>NC_081411.1:548563803-549163803 GCF_030272615.1 Cryptomeria japonica | reverse complement strand
TCCTTCCCTCTGTATTCTTCATAGATACTCTACCAGTATGAACAAATTTATCAGTTTCCCTCCTATGCTCTAGTATTACCTACACACTCAGTCACTTAGAATTTTATTTCCAACTATTTTGAATACACACGGATCACCCTTCTCCACACTTTCTCATCGCAAATCAAAGTCTCAAGTTGGTATATTTAAACTTGAACCTTCCCGCCAAAAACCAATTAAAATGTAGGGTAGTTAGGGTTTCTTCTCAATGACTAAATATCTCCAATCCAGTCCAATCTTCCTTGGATCGATCACCTGCATTGAGGAAATAAATTTGTATGCATTTTTTATTTGTCCAATGCATGTATGCTAAAAATAGAAAACCTAACCCCTACTCTTCTACTTTGATTTTTGTAGACCATATTTAAGATCTAGTACTTTCTTGTTTGAGGTCTAACTGTAATCTGATTCCATGCTTCCATCATGACGCCAAGAACTCTCTAATCTTCTTCTATTGTTCATTCTTCATCGAGCCACAAAAATTCTGATCTTCAATCCGTAAATCAAGGGGAACTTTAGTAAATGCTTACCTATCCCTGCAACTACCTTTCTTTGATGATGTGAACACACTAACATCTCCCTCCTTTCCACCTGGCATCCACATGACAGATATGTTGGCATACGAACCACTCACTAACATAGGGTCAGTTCATACTTGTTCATCTGACAAATCTTTCTACCGGTACATACCCTTACTGGTATGTCCAACACACTAAACATTTTCCCTTATCGGCAACACAACACATTGGCAACTCACCTTATCCTCTAGTATACTATTTCATTGTGATCTTCTCAACATTATGCCTCTTCATCACAAGCTAGAAGCAAACCTTCATACATACCGGTTTCATGCCTTGTCGGTATTTACTTAACATGCCAACACACTTCTTCATATTGATGGTATGATGAAAGAATAAGGATCTAGTCAACTATTGAGAGGGTGGTGAATCAATATATAGAAACTGATATAAACTTTCACCAATCTCAGAATCAACCTCTCAAAGTAAACTTAAAATTGACAAGTTAAACTACTGATATACAAATGCAATATCACTATCAAGATAAACTGGTTGACTATTATAACAGATTAACAATAAAGAACTTGAAACTCACAAACATCCAAATACTTTACTGACATAAGTAAAACCTCATTTCATATTGTTCTAGTTATCATAACATATCAAAATGGATTAAGCAGTTAAGCAATTCAACCATAGTAAACATAACCAAAAAAATATTCACCACTTGACATAATATTTTTGACGTGGAAACCCAAATGGGAAAAATCACAGTGGGGATGAATACCCATAAGTATTTTGAACTATTCTGAAGTTCACCGTTTTAGGAGCCAAGCCTCTTAAGTCTTTACAAAAGTCTTGTTAAGAACAGATCCTGTTAGGGATCACCCAGTTAAGGGATTGACTATAATGCCCTATTAGAAGCAATACCCTATGAGGAGTAACCTTGGTAGATGATTTGAAATCCAAGCTAATGGACCACCTAGTTAGAAGATTTGAATAACACTAAGCTTGTTGGAGCTTATCTGGTTAGGGTATTTTAACTACTGTAATTGTTAGAAAACAACAGGGGTTTGCTGATCTGTTTGAATAGCACTACACTTGCTTGTTCGGATCCTTTTCATGCTCCTATATGCCTTTACATAAATTGAAGATACATCATTTGGTTCGGCAACCACACTCAACTACAACTTTGCCAACTCTGAAACAAAACAACTCATCGACCTTATAAACAAATCACTACGTCAGTAACACAACAAAAACCTAATTCTCTCATAGAGATTACAAACAAATTGGTTCAAGTATGACCATAGGATTACATAATAATCTTTACACATCATTCAAGATAGCCTCGACCGCTCCTTGATCACCACTTCATCAAACTCTATAACTCATCACGTGGTTTACATTATATGTAATATACTTGATCATTCCCAAGATAAAAACCATTATCTCAACGCACCAAAAACACTTTGAAACTCTTCTCATACAACATGCATACGTGTCATAATCATTACCGCTCATCATCAGATCATAAACCAATACAACCAATTCACCAAACTTAATCAGTTAGGGTTTATCAAATCAACAGGCAGAGTTTACCAGTTCAACTCTCCATTACTTAGCAATACCAGTTCACTCTACAAACTCACCTACTAGTTATAGTTCCCTTTACTAGCTCTTTGTTATGACCCGAAGGCAACTGAGAGGGGAGGGGTGAATCTGTTGTCTATTAATTTCAACCCAAATATAACTTAATCAAACTTGATGCAAAATACTGGTAAACCAAACTTAATGTCGGTTGATAGTTTAACAGTTAATAACAATACTAGTAAAGCTTAATGCATGAAAAAGAAAGAGAAATAACACCCACAACACATAACACAAATATTTGTATGTGGAAACCCTATAAGGGGAAAAACCATGGTGGAAAACCTTACCCACAATCAGAGGATACTACTGCAAATAGTATGTGGGTAAAAATGGGGTCTGTACATTCAAAAAGGCCAACTGCCTAGAGATCACTACTCAAACACAAAATGAGAGTCACACTAACTACAATAGGATGGTTAAATCCTAGATAATGTACTGCTCAAAATAGCATCTTCATATGTTGGATTCAGTATCGGTTAGGATCAAATTATCTCCTTCATACCTTCCTTGAATCTTCAAATGATTTCTGCATGAGTAGCACTTCTTCTATTCACATATACCTTATTACATTCCTCTTCCACTATCATGTTGATCTCACAAATGAGATCTTACATATATACCAAAACCTAAGACCAAATGTGTAGGCCGTCTTACTAAGAATATTACAATTAAATCAACTATAAATGAATCAGTATGCAATGCATCATGTCAGCTCAATGCATTTACAATAATAACTAATCAATAAATCATCTCCATAACGTGTCGTGTTGATTTGAAATAGATAACGCATGCCAGTCCATAACCTAGACCAATTTTCTGGTAACAACAAATATGCAAACTTGACTAGACCAATAACCAAATCACCAAAACCAAGTGTTCAAACCATATCTTTGATATAACCAAGTAATCTCCAGATGATAACAAGTCATCCTTTGTGCTAGTGAACAATATAACCTATCGGTGAACCAGATATCGGTGACTGTGCATAAGTCACTGAACATGCCGGTGAACATAACCAAAGATCTCAAAAAAGATAGGTGCTGATAAGTGTTGATAAGTGTTGACATCAATGACAAAACCAATGCAACACATCCATAATACCAACAATCTCCCCCTTTGGCATTGATGGCAATACAAGATGGAAAAACCATCTAAGTGCCAAAGCAAAAATGCCAAAAACCAAAAACCAACAATCTCTGCAGAGATCAATTACCAGAAATCAACATACAAAATATCTCTCCCCAAAAGATAATGTGTTTTTCTATTGATATCTTTCCCCCTTTGACATCAAATGCCAAAGCAATACAAAAACCAGATACAACTAGTTCATAGAACTAATTATAAATACCAATTGTTATAACCAACTACTCCCCCTAAGAAGTAGCTCTCCTTCATCAAAGCTGGAAAAAAGGTTTCTCTATTAATTCTTGTTGGTCTGATGCCATTCTCCAACTATCTAAGTCTCTACCGGTGAGGGTATTACCCCAAGCTACTCTATGATATATTCGAAAGTTTCCTTAGGCAAAGTCTTAGTAAAGATATCTACAATATGCTCTTTAGTATTCACATAAACCAGTTTCACTTATTTTTCTTCAACATTCTCTTTTAGGAAAACTGAATTTTATAGAAACATGTTTAGTTTTAGAGTGAAATACTGGATTCTTAGATATATCAATTCCTACCATATTATCACAGTAAATAATTATAGGTTCTTTGCATTTTACTTTTATGTTCTTCAACATTTATTTAATCAGTAATACCTAAGTACAATTAGTTGCTGCTGCAACATACTCTAATTCTATTGTTGATAATGATGTACAACTATGTTTCTTGCTCAACCATGAAATCAATCTGTTACCAAGAAAGAATGCTCCGCTGGTGGTGCTCTTTCTATCATCTACATCTTCTGCCCAATTAGCATCGGTGTATGTACATAAATCAAAATTTTCATCTTTAGGATATCATAAACCAAGATATGTTGTGCCTTGTAGATAGTGGAAAATCCTTTTTACTGTTGATTCATGATTTTCCTTAGGATTACTTTGAAATCTTGAAACAATACATACTACATTCATAATATCAGGTCTTGTTTGTGTCAAATACAGTAAACCTCCAATCATAGATTTATATCTTGTTGGATTAATAGGTGTTGAATCATCCTTCAATGATAGTTTGTTAGTTGTAGTCATAGGAGTACTTATCAGTTTAGATTTTTCCATACCAAATTTCTTTAGTAGTTCCTTCAAGTACTTAGATTGACATATGATATCATCAACAAAAAATTCAATAACCAAGATGTCATCATTAGTCACTTTGAAATATAAGTTGTTGTTAGCATTACCTTTAGTGTAACCAAGCTTCAAAAGATATTTGTCCAATCTAGCATACCAAGCTCTAGGAGCTTGCTTCAATCCATATAAAGCTTTCCTTAACTTGCAAACCATATCTTTGTCATTTGTCAAAGAAAATCCATCAGGTTGTTCAATGTAAACTTCCTCTTCAAGATCACCATTCAAAAATGCATATTTAACATCCATTTGATATACTTTATAGTTCTTGTGTGCTGCAAATGGTAGGAATAGTCTAACTGCCTCAATTCTAGCTATTGGTGCAAAGGTTTCATTATAATCAATTCCCTCTTTTTGTGAATATCCCTTACACACTAATCTTGCTTTGTTTCTAATTACCTTACCATCTTTATTAAGTTTATTTCTGAATACCCATTTAGTTCTAATTACATTTTTATTTTTAGGCCGAGGAACCAATGTCCATGTGTTATTCTTTTCAATTTGTTCCAATTCATCTTCCATAGCCTTAATCTAATGTTTACCTTCACATGCCTCATTAACTGATGTTGGTTCAATTTGAGAAATTAAACATACCTCTTCATTTGCCAGTCTTCCTCTTGTCATAACTCCTTGATACTTATTCCCAATTATCTAACTTTCAAAGTGATTCAATCTTACATACCTGGGTGTATTTACTTGTTGTTGTTCTTCAGTCACTGTGGAATTATTTGATGATGTCGGTGTGACTTAATCAACATTCTATACCGGTGCACTTAGTGTAGGTTAATTTGTGATTATCTTAACTGTCGGTTCAGAATCCATAGACCTTGAACCTCTTCTGAAGTGTTCATCAATCTTCACATTTGCACTCTCAATGATTTTCTACAATATTTTATTAAAACATCTATATGCCTTTCTCTTAGATGAATAACCAATAAATATTCCTTCATCACTTCTAGGATCAAATTTACCAATATACTCATCTCTCCTAATGTAACATTTACTTCCAAATATTCTAAAATATTTAAGAGTAGGAGTATTACCAAATCATAATTCATGAGGGGTCTTACCAATTTCACCTTTGATGTTAACTCTATTGAATGTGTAAACCATTGTATTCACTGCTTCTCTCCAATACACATGAGGTATGTTTGCTTCTAATATCATGCTTCTAGCTGCATCCAGAATAGTTTTGTTCTTCCTTTCCACAACTCCATTCTATTGGGGTGCCTGAGGTGCTAATAGTTGTCTTTTGATTCCATTCACTTCACAAAAAGTATTAAATTCCTTAGATGTGAATTCACCTCCTTGATTTGATCTTAAAAATTTTATTTTCTTACCGATTTTATTTTCTACCATTGCCTTGAATAGTTTGAATTTCCCAAAAGCTTCTGATTTCTCCCTAAGAAAAGTAACCCAACACATTCTAGAATAATCATCAATGATTAGCATAAAATATCTATCTCCTTGTAGACTCCTACTTCTTGTCGAACCACATAAGTCAGTATGAATTAAATCAAGAACATTATTGGATTTCTCTGGAATACTCTTGAAAGTTGTTCTAACTGGCTTTCCAAGTTGACATTCCTTACATACCAGATTGTGAGGTTTTGCAATCTTAGGTAAATCCCTTACTGCCTTAGTTGTACTGATCTTTACAATGCAATCAAAATTCACATGACAAAGTCTCTTATGCCATAACCAACTTTCATCAATATGTGCAATCAAGCATGCCTTCTCATTGTTATTCAAGTGAAAGATATTACCTCTAGTCTGATTACCGGTTGCAATTTCCAAACTAGTTCTATTCATGATTTTGCATTTACCATTCTTGAATTGTAACTGAAATCCCTTTTCAACTAATTGACCAACACTCATAAGATTATGCTTCAAACCTTCAACATAATAAATGTTGTCAGTATTGTGCTTACCATCAAAAGATATAGTGCCTTTTCCTCTGATCAAACAAGCTTTATCATCCCCAAATCTTATTAGACCTCCATTGTATTCTTGAAAAGTTAAGAATTTACTTTTATCACCAGTCATATGATGTGAACATCCGCAATCAATGATCCATTCATCCTTTTCTTAAATTTTAGCTATCAGGGCCTGCTCTACTAATTGTATAGTAGGTGCCAGTTGATCTTCTATTATTGCAAAAAAAGCTCATCCATTGTCTATCAGTTCCTCATCAGAATCATTAGTAACTCCTTCATTAGCATAGTAACATGATTTGTCTCTATTCTTCTTAAATCTGTATCTCTGATATTCAAGGTTAGGCTTATATGTTCTTTTAGCTTCTTCTCTCAATCTTGCATGTCTATCAGGACATCTAGATGCCATATGACCAATTTTATTGTAGTTAAAACTTTTAAATGGTGCTTTACCTTCATACTTACTTCCAACTAGACCTTTAGGCATTTTCCTTGCAAATAGTGCTTCAAGTTCTTCAAGTTATTCATTTTCTCTTCTGATGTCTTCAAGTTCTCTTGCATAAAGTGCTTTCCAATCAGATTTCTCAAATGATGATGATGATGATGTAGATGATGATGATGCTTTGAAAGCTAAATCTGTCTTAATTGTAGCAACAAGACCAAATTCTTCAAGTTCAAAAGTTGAAAGTTTTCGAACCAAGGTATCTCTAGATATTGATGTATTAGGCATTGTTCTTAATTCATTTATAGCAGTTACTTTCATTTTGTATGCTCATGGCAATGCTCTTAAAACTTTAGAAATAATCTCATCTTCACTTAAGGATCCTCCACAATATTGTATACCTAAAATAATTTCATTAACTCTTTCCATAAAAGAAAAAGAAATTCATCTTCTTCCATTTTTAGATTTTCATACCTGTCCCAGAAGCATTCCAGTTTTGCAATTTTGACAGTGTTATCACCTTCATTCAATGTCTCCAATTTATCCCAAATAGCTTTAGCAGTAGATCAGTCTAATAATCCCATGATTTGCTGATCTGACAATACACTCAAAAGTGCTTCTCTTGCTTTGCAATCATTCTCTTGATCTTTAGCCAAGTTTGGTGGATTAGGTTGACTATGTGTAGGACCAACATAACCATTCTTTGTAACATCCCATATGTCTCTCCCAATGCAGTTCAGATGTGTCTTTATTCTGATCTTCCATATATGATAGTTAGTTCTATCAAGTTTTGAACTATCCTTCTTGAAATAGTTAGTTTCCATAGAATATCCTCAAGCTATTAAACTTCCACAAAAAGAGGACTTAGCTCTGATACCAATTGTTAGGACCTGAAGGCAACTGAGAGGGGGGGTGAATCAGTTGTCTATTAATTTCAACCCAAATATAACTTAATCAAACTTGATGCGTAATACCGGTAAACCAAACTTAATGTTGGTTGACAGTTTAGTAGTTAATAACAATACCGGTAAAGCTTAATGCATGAAACAGATAGAGAAATAACATCCACAACACATAACATAGATATTTGTATGTGGAAACCTTATAAGGGGAAAAAACATGGTGGGAAACCTTACCCACAATCAGATGATACTACTATAGATAGTATGTGTGTACAAATGGGGTCTGCACATGGAGAAAGACCAATTGCCTAGAGCTCACTACTCAAACACAAAATGAGAGTCACACTGACTACAATAGGATGGTTAAATCCTAGATAATGTACTGCCCAAAATAGCATCTTCATATATTGGATTCAGTACCGGTTAGGCTCAGATGATCTTCTTCATACCTTCCTTGAATCTTCAAATGATGTCTGCATGAGTAGCTCTTCTTATTTTCACATATACCTTATTACATTCCTCTCCCACTATCATGTTAATCTCACAAATGAGATCTTACATATATACCAAAACCTAAGACCAAATGTGTAGGTTGGCTTACTAAGAATATTACAATTAAATCAATTATAAATGAATCAATATGCAATGCATCATGTCATCTCAATGCATTTACAATAATAACCAATCAATAAATCATCTCCATAACATGTTGTGCTGATTTGGAATAGATAACGCATGCCGGTCCATAACCTAGACCAATTTTCTAGTAACAACAAATATGGAAACTCGATTAGACCAATAACCAAATCACTAAAACCAAGTGTTCAAGCCATGTCTTTGACATAACCAGGTAATCTCTAGATGATAACAAGTCATCCTCTGTGCCGGTGAACAATATAACCTGCTAGTGAACTAGATACCAGTGACAGTGCATAAGTCACTGAACATGCCGATGAACGTAACCAAAAATCTCCAAAAAGATAGGTGCTGATAAGTGTTGACAAGTGTAGCACATCCATAATACCAACACTCTTCCTACTGGTTAATTGACATGAATGACAACATAACATTTCATTAATGCAATCTTTATGCAAATTCCAACGATCTCCCCCTTTGGTATTGATGGCAATACAAATATCAATACCCTTGATTGCTATGATTGTGAATAGGAATACTGGTTTACATTTTACCATGTACTCTCCTTGTCTTTAGCTGATAACTGGCTATATACCATCTCTCTATCAATCATACAATTCTTCTCCCCATAATCACATAGTTCTTCTCCCCCTTTGACAACAATGCCAAAGTGAAAGTAAAACATGCAATGTCAAAATTCATTGTTCAGCATCAACAACCTACAACTTGATGCCCCCCTTGTGGATTAACTCCACTCTACACCAACCCTGCTATAAAATTATGTAAGTAGCTCCGGGACTTATGTACTCTATATCATGCTCAATTGACCTCATGAAGGGGTACAACCCCTAGCTGACTTCTAAGATACTCAAAAGTAGACTTAGATAGAAGTTTAGTAAAGATATCTGCAAGCTACTCCTTGGTAGAAACATGCTCCAATATCACATCTTTACTCTACACTTTTTCCCTCAAGAAATGATACTTCCATTCAATATGCTTGGTTCATGCATGCAAGATAGAGTTCTTGAAAATATTTATGGCACTGGTATTGTCACATAATATCTTTACAGGTTCTAAGAACTTCATCTTGAAACCTTCCAGAATGTGCCTCATCCAGATAGCTTGGGTACAATTCATATAAGCTACAACATACTCAGCTTCAGTGGTAGACTATGATAGACAACTCTACTTCTTGCTACTCCATGAAACAAGTCTTCCTCCAAGAAATAATGCTCCATCGGTTGTGTTTTTTGTATCATCAACATTACCTGCCCAGTCTGCATCTATATACACCTTCAAGTCAAAGTTACCTACATATGGATACCATAATCCATATTCAATAGTACCTTTCAAATATCTGAATATCCTCTTGGTTTCTATCAAATGTGTTTCCTTTGGATTCTTCTTAAATCTAGCAAATAGACCAATTGCATGAGCTATATCCAGTCTGATGTGAACAACATAGTGCAATTTCCCAATCATTGACATGTACTCCTTTTCATCAACAAATGTGACTTAATCTTCCTTAGACAATTTACAACCTGCAACCATTGGTGTCCCAACTAGTTTACAGTCACTCATACCAAATGTCTTTAATACCTCTTTCACATATTTAGACTGTGTGATGAAAATACCACTCTTCCTTTATTGAATTTGCAAGCCTATGAATTTTTTTATCTCTCCCACTAGAGACATTTCAAACTCACTTTTCATTTCATTTACAAAGTCATTGCTCATGTCATCATTGCCTCCAAATATGATATCATCTACAAACACTTCACTAACCAGTATCTTATCTCCTTCAGATTTGAGATATATGTTGATGTCTCACTAGTTCTTTGAAAACCTATCTTCATTAGGTGTGAATGAAGCCTTTCATACCATGCTCTCAATGCTTGCTTTAATCCATATAGTTCCTTGTGAAATTTTCATACCATGTCTTTTTCATCAGTCAAAGCATAACCATCTAGTTGCTCAATGTATACTTCTTCTTCCAACATTCCATTCAAAAATGTTGACTTCACATCCATCTGATATACTTCGAATCCTTTATATGCTACAAATGCAAGTAAAGTCATGACACCTTCCATTCTAGCAACTAGTGCAAAAGTCTCACCATAATATTCTCCTTCTTCCTATGCATAACATTTGAAAACCAATCTAGCTTTATTTTGGATGACTACACCATCTTCATTTAGTTTGTTCCTGAATACCCACTTAGTACCTATCACATTTTTATTCACCAGTCTAGGTACTAGGGTCCATGTATTGTTCTTCTCAATTTGATCAAGCTCCTCCTCTATAGCTTTAATCCAATGATCATCTCCAAATGCTTCCTTAGCAGTTCTAGGCTCAATAGTGGAGATCATGCAATAATTCTCTCTAATTCTTCTTATGGTTAACACTACAGTATCCTTATCTCTAATAATCTGGTCAGGATTGTGATTGAGTCTCACATACCTTGGAATAACATGATCATTATCTTCAGGTTCTTCTTCTTCATTATCATCATCTTCTTCTAAATCTACCTGTTCCGGTTGAACTGGTACAACAAAATTCTCTTTACCAGTTTCAGGTTTCATCGGTTCTAGTTCCAAAAACAAAATGCAAGAATCTTCATCCTTTTTCTCCACACTGGTTTCCCCTGAGACTTCAGGATACTCATCAACTCAAACATTAATACTCTCAATGATTCTCTGTGTCTAGTTGTTATAAAATTTGTAGGCCTTACTCTTGGTGGAGTAACAAGGAAATATACCTTCATCACTTTTAGCCTCAAATTTACTAACATAGTCACCTCTCTTAATAAAACATTTACTACCAAATATCTTAAAATAACTAATATTAGGTGATCTACCATACCAGTATTCATAAGGAGTCTTATCCTTAACTCTTTTTACCAAGATCTGGTTCATATTGTAGATAGTTGTGCTGATAGCTTCTCTCCAAAAAGTTTTTTCTACACCTCCTTGTATCAACATCGTTCTAGCAGCTTCAACAATTGACCAATTGTTCCTCAATACAGTACCATTATGTTGTGGTGTCCTCAGTGTAGAAAGTTGTCGTTTGATACCATTTTCTTCATAATATCTAGTGAATTCTTCAGAAGTAAATTCACTACCTTGATCAGTCCTCAGACACTTTATCTTCTTACCACTCTCCTTTTTAGCTAAGGCCCTAAATGCCTTGAACTTACTAAATTCTTCTATTTTATCCTTCAAGAATGTGACCCACATCATTCTTGAACAATCATCAGTGAAGATCATAAAATATTTGTCACCTTGAATACTTTTAGTCCTTATTGGTCCACAGACGTCTGTATGAACCAAATTTAATAGATGTTCTGCTGAAAAAAGATTTTCTCTTAAAAGTTGAGGATGTCATCTTTCCCAACTGACATTCCTTACATAGAGCATTAACTAGTTTATCCAACTGAGGTAAAACTCTCACTGTCTTGGACTTACTCACTTTAACAATGTTATCAAAATTTATATGACAAAATTTCCTATTCTAAAGCCAACTATCATCTACTTTAGCAATTAAGAAGTTTTTGACTTGAGGATTCAGGTGAAATGGGTTACCTTTATTCTACTT
The DNA here is from genome assembly GCF_030272615.1 of Cryptomeria japonica. Taxonomy (NCBI): domain Eukaryota; kingdom Viridiplantae; phylum Streptophyta; class Pinopsida; order Cupressales; family Cupressaceae; genus Cryptomeria; species Cryptomeria japonica. Next base: position 549,151,797 of record NC_081411.1, on the reverse strand, counting down.
GCCAGTTAAAATCAGTTCACCTTTGCTCCCATATATTTTGCACATACCATTCTTAAACTCCAATGTATATCCTTTGTCATTGAGTTGAGCAACACTCAAAAGATTGTGTTTTAGTCCTTCAACCCAGTACACATCATCTACACTGATCTTCCCATTAAGAGAAATAGTTCCCTTACCTTTTACCATGCAAGGTGACTCATTACCTAATCTCACAACTCTACCATCAAATTCCTTCAAAGAAAGAAATTTCCTCCGGTCACTGGTCATGTGATGTGAACAACCACTATCAATGATCCAATCATCAGAATTATCCATGCGAGAAACTAATGCCTTCTGATCAGATGTCTCCTCTTTAATGGCTAAAAAAATAATTTCTTCATTAGCATCACCCTTAGATTCCTCATCAGTGATACCACCATCAACTGCAATAAGATAGTCTCTTTTTCCTTTTCACTTGTACTTCTTGAACTTCTCTCGCTTATGCTCATTATCACCATTACGACATTTAGATGCAATATGTCCAATCTTGTTGCATGCAAAAGATTTCAAAGGTAATTTACCTCTGTACTTATCGATACCTCTAGGCAACCGCTTGGCCAACAATGCTTCAAGCTCAACCAAACTATCTTCATCATTAACTTCTCTGCTAGATATAGATTCATAACTGTGACTAACATCTCCACTTTTCCTCATAGGTGGGTTAGAAACTGAAGCTCTAAATGCAGATTTAGATTTCTGAACACTACCATCATAACCATTTAATTCAAAAGAAGTAAGCTTACCAATGATGGGGTCAAGGGTTACCTTAGTTTTGTCAATTGACTTTAGCTCCTGAATGGCTGCAACTTGGATAGTGTAAACTGGTAGAAGGGTTCTCAACACGTTACTAACCACTATGGCATATTCCACTTTACCACTAGCACTCTTGATCTCACCAACTATCTCTTTTATCCTCTGATCATATTATTGAAAATTCTCACCTTCAGCCATCTACATGTCATCAAATTTTCCTCTTAGACTCTCTTCTTTGGCAATCTTCCCATGTTCATCACTGCTATAAATCTCTTCAAGTTTCTTCTGTATGTCATATGTAGTCTTCAAAACATGGACATCAACATATTCTGCATCAGACAAAGAACTGATAATAGCCTCCAGTGCTTGATTGTTTTCCTGTTGCTAATTCATCTGATCATCAGTCATAATCCCACTAGGTGCAGCATATTGAGTACCAACATGTTCCCAGTATTGGCTTCCTAGAATCTTAATATAAATTTTCATTCTATCACTCCATATTTTGTAGTTCTCTCTATTAGACTTTAGACCTTCCTTCTTCATCATGTTCTACAAGATCTTTACCTCAATTTGTTAGACTTAGACCATAGAGGACCTGAGAAGCTTTGATACCAATTGATGTTATGATGAAAGAATAAGAATCTGGTCAACTACTAAGAGGGGGGAGGATGAATCAATAGATAGAAACTGATATAAACTTTCACCAATCTCAGAATCAACCTCTCAAAGTAAACTAAAAACTGACAAATTAAACTATTGATCTACAAATGAAATATCACTGTCAAGATAAACTGATTGATTGTTATAATAGATTAATAGTAAACAACTTGAAACTCACAAACATCCACATAATTTACTGACATAAGTAAAACCTCATTTTATATTGTTGTCGATTATCATAACATATCAAAGTGGATTAAGAAGTTAAGCAATTCAACCATAGTAAACATAACCACAAAAACATTCACCACTTGACACAATATTTTTGATGTGGAAACCCAAATGGGAAAAACTATGGTGGGGATGAATACCCACAAGTATTCTGAACCCTTTTGAAGTTCACCTTGTTAGGAGCCAAGCCTATTAAAGCTTTACAAAAGTCTTGTTAAGAACAGATCCTATTAGGAGCACTCGGTTAAGGGATTGACTATAATGCCCTATTAGAAGCAATACCCTATGAGGAGTAACCTCAGTAGAGGATTTGAAATCCAAGCTAATGGACCACCTGGTTAGAGGATTTGAATAACACTAATCTTGTTAGAGCTTACCCGGTTAGGGGATTTTAACTATTGTAATTGTTAGAAAACAACAGGGGTTTGCTGATCTGTTTGAATAGCACTACACTTGCTTGTTCAAATCCTTTTCATTCTCCTATCTACCTTTACACAAACTGCAGATACATCATCCATAACCACACTCAACTACAACTTTGCTAACTCTGAAACAAAACAACTCATTGATCTTATAAACAAATCACTAGGTCGGTAACACAACAAAAACCTAATTCTCTCATAGAGATTACAAACAAATCAGTTCAAGTATGACCATAGGATTACATAAAAATATCTACACATCATTTAAGATAGCCTTGACCGCTCCTCGATCACCACTTCATCGAACTCTGTAACTCATCATGTAGTTTGTATTACATGCAATATACTTTCTCATTCCCAAGATAAAAACCATTATCTGAATGCACCAAAAACACTTTGAAAGTCTTCTCATACAATATGCATACGTGTTATGATCATTACCGCTCATCATCAGATCATAAACCAATACAACCAATTCACCAAACTTAATTGGTTAGGGTTTATCAAATCAACAAGTAGGGTTTACTGGTTCACTCCACAAACTCACCTACCAGTTACAGTTCCCTTTAATAGCTCTTCCTACCGGTTACAAAACAACATTTTAACAATATCATTACCAGTTAATTGACATCAATGACAACATAACATTTCATTAATGCAATCTTCATGCAAATGCCAACACATATCACCTCTTATCGGTGATAACTCATGCTTACACCATACCAGTTGACATCAATCTCTAATGCCAACAAAATCCTACTCACGAGTTGACATCAATGGTAGCTCAATGCCAACAATCTCCCCCTTTTGTATTGATTTCAACACACACTACATCTCTCTCTCCCCATTTGAAAACAATGACAAAGGGATCCTTGGTCTGACACAACTCATGCCTGCAACTGGAAGGACACATTCTCCCCCTGCATCCATGCTTCATGATTCAAGGGTCCTGAGATTATAGCAATTGTTAACTCCCCCTGAACCATACATCTCTCTTACACATTAAGTGTTGCAAGATGGTGGGGCAACTCCTATCTTTTGTCTCAAGTACTCAAATATGCTCAAAGGAAGTGGCTTTATAAATATGTCAGCAATATCCTCACCGGTTGGAACATATTCTACTATTACCTCTTTGTCTGCTAATTTCTCCCTCAAGAAATGATACTTGATTGCAATGTGTTTTTTTCTTGAGTGCATTACCAGATTCTTTGAGATCTTGATTGCACTTGAGTTGTCACACCAGATTGGAATAGGATCCGATATTTCCACCTATATGTCCTTCAATGTCTGCTTCATCCACACCACTTGTGAGCAACATGTAGCAGTAGCTATATACTCGACCTTAGCAGTTGATAATGAAACTGAATCTTTCTTCTTGTTGTGCCATGACACTAGTTGGCCTCCTAAGTAGAATGCACCTCCACTTGTGCTCTTCCGGTCATCAACACAACCAGCCCAATCTGCATTAGTATATTCTTGCAAAGTGAAGTCTCCTTTCTTTGGATACCACAGGCCATAACTGATTGTTCCTTGCAAATACCTGAAGATTCTCCTAACTACATTTAAGTGAGTATTTGGGGGCAACTTGGAATCTTACAACCATGCACACTACTTGTACTATATATGGTATAAATGTTGTTAGATATAACAACTACCAATCATAGACCTGTATAGTGTCTGCTCTACATCTGGTGACTCATCATTCTTGCTCAATTTATAGCTAGTCACCATGGGAGTACTTACTAGTTTGTTGTCCTCCATCTTAAACTTGTTTAACATTTCCTTGGAATACTTGGTTTGGGAGATGATTATTCCTTTCTTCTTTTGTGAAATTTGCAAACCAAGAAAGTAATACAACTCACCTAGAATGGACATCTTAAATTTTTCCTTGATCTGATCTACAAAATCCTTGCACACGATGTTCTTGTCTCCACCAAATATGATGTCATCCACATACACAACAACTATGATCATATGATTTCCCTTTACCTTGATGTATAAGTTGCTATCAACATTCCCTTTCCAAAATCCTTGCACCTTCAAGTATTTGTCTAGCTGGGAATACCATTCTCTGGGGGCCTACTTCAAACCATACAGGGCTTTCTTCAATAGGCACACAAAAGTTTCATCATCATGTAACTGAAACCCTTCTGGTTGCTCCATGTATACTTCTTCTTCCAAGTTTCCATTTAATAATGTAGATTTTACATCCATTTGATAGACCTTATATCCCTTGTAAGCTGAGAAAGCAAGAAACATTCTAATAGCCTCAAGCCTAGCAACCAGTGCAAATTTTTCTTCAAAATCTATTCCTTCTACTTGAGAATACCCTTTGCATACTAGGCTGGCCTTATGCCTAACAATATTACCTTCTTCATTCATCTTGTTTTGGTATGACCACTTGGTACCTATGACATTCTTGTCTGCTATTCTAGGAGTGAGTTCCCAAGTCTGATTTTTCTCAATTTGTCTCAGCTCTTCATCCATAGCATCTACCCACTTCTCACTTTTGCTGGCCTCATCAAAAGTTTTGGGTTCCATCTCTATCATGAGGTAGAAATTGACCTGCTCACTATTCTGAGCTAGTCTCCTCCTTGTCTACATGCCTTCATCATTATTTCCTATGATCTAGTCTTCTGGATGATTCTTCTACACATACCAGTTTGATGTCTTGCTTGGTGCTTCTTCTTTTGGTTCATTCTTAGGTTGTCTTTCATCTTTATCATCTGAGACTTCACTGTAAGGTGTCAGAAATTGATTTCCCTTGAATGAATCCTCACCCACCTTGATATTCACACTTTAAACTACTTTTCTTAGCCTCTTGTTATAGAATTTATAGGTCTTACTATGAGTTGAGTTGCCTAACAAGATACCTTCATCACTTCGGGACTCAAATCCACCTAAATATTTTGCATCCCTTTTTATGAAGCACCCCGAAGTGCTTTAATGATGGTTTCCTGTCATACCATAGCTCATAAGGTTTCATGTTACTATTTACTCTCAATTGCACCTGGTTCAATGTGTATACTGTAGTATGAAATGCTTCCTTCCAATACCTATCTGGTAGGTTGGCTTCATTCAACATAGTCTTAGCCATCTCCTTTATTGTCATGTTCTTCCTCTCCGCAACACCATTTTGTTGTGGTGTCCTTGATGCTAAGTATTGCCTTCGGATTCCATGCCTCTCACAATAATCCATAAACTCATTTGAAGTGTATTCTCCACCCCGGTCAGATCTCAAACACTTTAACTGGTAACCACAGTCATTTTCTACCATTTTTCTTAAAATCTTGAATCTCTCAAATGCTTGTGACTTGACATATAGGAAGGTTACCCAAGTTATTCTTGAGTAATCATCTATGAATAACATGAAATATATCTCACTGACCAATCCTCTTGTTTGTGTTGGCCCACACAAATTTTCATGTACTAACTCCAAAGGTCTTGAGGTGTTATATTGCTTTATTTTGAAGTTTACCTTTGCTTGCTTGCCTCTGACACATTCATCATAGAATGTGCTTGCCAATTTTATCATCAGAGGTATGTGTCTCATAGACCATTTCTTTCTTATCTTCACTAGATTATCAAAGTTCACATGGCCCAACCTTCTATGTCATAACCATCTTTCATCTACCTATCCCATCATACATAGAGACTCAAAGCATTCCTTCAAAATGTATACATTACCATCTATCATATTTTCATTTGCTACAACCTAACCGATACTCTTCTTCCTTATCTGATAACTGATTGTTGGTATTATGGATGACTTCATCATGTGCTCCATTGGTTTTTTCATTGATGTTAATATTTGTCTTCTTGGAAGTCTACATTGTTGATTTGGCACTATGGTTATATTGGTTTATTGTTGAACTGGCATATTATGTTCACCGGTATGTGTTCACTAGCAGGATAAATGGTTCACCAACAGCGATGATAACTTGGAGAGAGTTTGGTTTTGTCGAAGAAATGGGCTGGAAGTTTGGATTTGGTGTTTTTCCTATTGTTCTAATTGGTTTGATAGATTTGTCTTAACTGACATATAGGTATAGGTTATGGACTGGTACATGATATCTATTTCAGATCAGCACGACACATTATGGAGATGGTTTATTGATTGATAAATGTATTAAGCCAACATGTTGTATCACATTGACTTATTTGTAATTTATTTAATTGTAATATCTTTAGTGAGCTTACCTATACATTTGGTCTTAGGTTTTGTATATATGATTGTAAGATCTTATTGAAGATCAGGATATAGGATCATGGTATGAGTGTGTGTGAATATTGAAGAGCAAAAATAAGAAGATCCTTGTGTGAATCATGTAGATATTATTTGAAGGTTGAAGGAAAGTTATGAAGGTGTTTAGCACTCATGTTCAGATCTTAAATCGATACTAAATCCAACATTGTAGATGATATTTTGAGTTGTACATTATTATTGGATTTAACTATCCAATTGTATTCAGTGTGAATCCTATTTTGTGATTGAGCAGTGAGCTCTAGGCTGTTGGCCTTTCTACATGTGTAGACCCCATTTGTATACACTTACCATCTGCAGTAGTATCATCTAATTGTGGGTAAGGTTTCCCACTGTGGTTTTTCCCCTTACCAGGTTTCCATGTAAAAATCTCTGTGTCATGTGTTGTGGATGTTGTTTCTCTTTATATTTCATGCATTAAGTTACATCGGTACTAATATAACTGTTAATCTATTTTACCGACATTTAAGTTTGGTTTACCAGCACTAAGTTTAAGTTGGAATAATTTGCATTTGGAGTACAATTTATTGAAAACTGGTTCACAACTGATTCACCCCCCTCTTAGTTGTCCTTCCCAGTTCCTAACAATTGGTATTAGAGCAAAGTCCTCTTTTTATAGAAGCCTAATAGCTTGAGGAGATCCTATGGCAACAAATATTTTTAGGAAGGACAATCCGAAGCTTGATGGAACTAACTATGGTATATGGAAGATCAAAATGGAAACACATCTGAACTACATTAGAAGAGATATATGGGATGTTACAAAGAATGGCTATGCTGGTCCTACTCTAAATCAACCTCTACCACCAACATTGGCTAAGGACTTGGACAATGATTGCAAAGCAAGAGAAGCACTTCTGCGTGCATTATCAGATTATCAAATCATGGGATTATTAGACCAATCTACTGCTAAAGCTATTTGGGATAAATAGGAAACATTGAATGAAGGAGATACCACTGTCAAAATTGCAAAACTAGAATGTTACCGGGTCAGGTATAAAAATTTAAAAATGGAAGAAGATGAAAGAATTTCTGCATTTATGGAAAGAGTTAATGAAATTGTTTTAGGAATACAATGTTGTGGAGGATCCTTAAGTGAATATGAAATTGTGTCTAAAGTTTTAAGAGCTTTGCCACTGGCTTACAAAATGAAACTGAATTCTATTAATGAGTTGAGAACAATGCCTAATACATCAGTTTCTAGAGATACTTTGGTTGGAAAACTTTCTGTATTTGAGCTTGAAGAATTTGGTCCTGTTGCTACAATCAAGACTGATTTATCTTTCAAAGCATCATCATCATCAACATCATCATCATCTGACAAAACTGATTGGAAAGCACTTTATGCAAAATAACTTGAAGATATGAGAAGGTAAAATGAAGAACTTGAAGAACTTGAAGCACTATTTGCAAGGAAGATGCCTAAAGGTCCAACAAGAAGTAAGTATGAAGGTAAAGCACAAGGTAAACCACCTTCCAAATGTTTTAATTGCAATAAATCTGGTCATATAGCTTCTAGATGTCCTGATAGACATGCAAGATTAAGGGAGGAAGCAAAATGATCATATAAGCCTAACCCTGAATATCAGAGATACAGATTTAAGAAAAACAAAGATGTCATGTTACTATGTAGATGAAGGCGTTACAGATGATTCAAATGAAGATCCAATAGATAGCATATGGGCTTTTGTTGCAATAAAAGAAGATCGACTGAAACCTATTGTCAAACTGGTAGAGTAGGCACTGGCAGCAAAAATTGAAGAAAAGGATGAATGGATTATAGATAGTGGATGCTTGCATCCTATGACTGGTGATAAAAGAAAATTCTTATCATTTCAGGAAATTCATGGAGGTCTAGTAAGGTTTGGAGATGATAAATATTATTTAATCAAAGGAAGAGGCACTATATCTTTGGATGGTAAGCACAATACTGACAATTTTTATTATGTAGAAGGCTTAAAGCATAATATTTTGAGTGTTGGTCAGTTAGTGGAAAAAGGATTTCAGTTAGAATTCAAGAATGGGAAACGCAAGATCATAAACAAAACTGGATTGGAGATTGCAACCAGTAATTAGACTAAAGATAATATCTTTCACTTGAATACCAGTGATAAAACATGTTTGATTGCACATATTGATGAAAGTTGGTTATGGCATAAAAGACTGTCATGTGAATTTTGATTGCATTGTAAAAATCACTTCAACTAAGGCAATAAGGGACTTACCTAAGATTGTGAAACCTCATAATTTGGTATGTAAGGAGTGTCAAATGGGAAGCAAGTTAGAACAACATTTAAGAGCATTACTAAGAAATCTAATAAGATTCTTGATTTAATTCATACTGATTTATGTGGTCCAACAAGAACAAAAAGTCTACAGGAAGATAGATACTTTATGCTAATAATTGATGATTATTCTAGAATGTGCTGGGTTATTTTTCTCAGAGAGAAATCAAAAGCTTTTGAAAGATTCAAGATATCCAAGGCAATGGTAGAGAATGAAACTAGAAAGAAATTCAAATGTTTGAGATCGGATCAAGGAGGAGAATTTACATCTAGAGAATTTAATACATTATGTGAAGTGAATGGAATCAAAAGACAAGTGTCAGCACCCCAGACACCCCAGCAGATTGGAGTTGTGGAAAGGAAGAACATAACTATTCTGGATGCAGCAAGAACCATGTTAATGGAAGAAAATTTACCTCATGTGTACTGGAGAGAAGCAGTGAATACAGTGGTTTATACTTTCAACAGAGTTCACATCAAAAGTGAAACTAGTAAGACTCCTTATGAACTATGATTTGGTCATATTCCTACTCTTAAGTATTTTAGAATATTTGGAAGAAAATGTTATATTAGAAGAGATGAGTATATTGGCAAATTTGATCCTAGAAGTGATGAAGGAATATTTCTTGGTTATTCATTTAAAAGAAAGGCATATAGATGTTATAATAAAAGGTTATAGAAAATCATTGAGAGTAGTAATGTGAAGATAGATGAATATTTTAGAGGAGATTCAAGATCTATAGAACCGACAGTTGAAGTGATTATAAATGAACCTATTGGTATTTTGGTATGGTTTTGTCATTGATGTCAACACATGCTAAATACACCTACTTTGGAGATCCAACAACATTCACTGGCAATCAGTAAACTGTTCAAACAATCACCAGTATACGGTTAATCGGCAGGATATAATGTTCATCGGTACCTGCAATGACATGGAAGACACTTGGTAATGTCGAAGACATCATGTGGACACTTTTCCTTGAAGTAATATCATTGGTATATTCTTATTTGCATATTTGCTTTTACCGACAAATAGGTCCAGGTTATCTAGGGTTACACTAGCAAGTTTATCTTTTCCAGATCAGCATGGCACGCTATGGAGATGATTTATTATTGTTATAAAAGCATTAAGCCGACATGTTCAATTGGTTATTGCATCGGATATTGTATTATTTGTAAAATGTTTTATTGTAATATCTTGTAGCGCCGACCTACTAAAATTGGTCTTAGGGTATGGTATAAATGTAAGATCTTATTTGTAAGATCAAATGGGGAATGCGAAAAAGATTTAAGGAAGGATATATGTGAGATCAAGCAGAGATATACACGAAGACATCATTTGAAGGTGAAGTTAGGTTTTTGTAGAAGCATATCAACATTACACCGGTATTGAATCCAACATATGAAGATGCTATTTTGTGTAGTACATTCTAATTGGATTTAACCATCCAACTATAGTCAGTGTGACTCCCATTTGTGTTTGAGCAGTGAGCTCTAGGCTATTGGCCTTTCTGCATGTACAGACCCCTCTTTGTACACTTACTATCTGCAGTAGTATCATCTGATTGTGGGTAATGTTTCCCACCGTGGTTTTTCCCCTTACAGGGTTTCCACGTACAAATATTTATGTCATGTGTTGTGGTTGACTTTGTGCTTATGTTTCATGCATTAATTCTTACCGGTACAACATTTCCTGTTAACACTGTTTACCGGCACATTTAATTGTCTTACCAGTATTAAGCATTAAGCTGGTTAATAAGATTTTAGTTTGAATTTATTAGACAACTGATTCACCCCCCCCCTCTCAGTTGTCCTCGGGACCTACAATTGGTATCAGAGCCTAGTCCTCTTTTTTTGCAGAAGTTTAACAACTTGAGGAGATCTAATGTCTACTAATTATTTCAGAAAGGATAGTCCTAAACTTGATGGAACCAACTATGGAATATGGAAAATCAGAATGGAGACACATCTGAATTGCATTGGTAAAGACATCTGGGAAGTTACTAAGAATGGTTATATTGTTGTTGTAGCTGGTCAGCCTGCTCCTATTACTTTAGCTAAAGATGAAGAAAATGATTGCAAAGCAAGAGAAGCACTTTTGAGCACATTATCAGATCAACAAATCATGGGATTATCAGATAGATCTACTACAAAAGCTATTTGGGATCATTTGGAAACACTGAATGAAGGGGATTCCACAGTCAAAATTGCAAAACTTGAAAGCTTCTGAGTCAGGTATGAACATCTGAAAATGGAAGAAGATGAAAGAATTTCTGCTTTTATGGAAAGAGTAAATGAAATTGTTTTAGGTATCAAATGTTGTGGAGGAACCTTGAGTGAAGATGAGATTGTTTCAAAAATCTTAAGAGGTTTGCCACGGGCATATAAAATGAAGGTTACTACTATTAATGAGTTGAGAACAATGCCTAATACATCAGTAACTAGGGATACATTGATTGGAAAACTTTCAGCTTTTGAAATTGAGGAATTTGGTCCTGTTGCTACTATAAAAACTGATTTGGCCTTCAAAGCATCAACATCATCTGCTCCATCTTTTGACAAATTAGACTGGAGAGCCTTTTATGCAAGAGAACTTGAAGAAACTAGGAAGGAGAATGAAGAGCTTGAAGAACTTGAAGCACTATTTGCAAGAAAAATGCCAAAAGGTCCAATTGGAAGTAAGTATGAAGGTAAAGCACCCTTTAATTGTTTCAACTGCAATAAGATTGGTCATATGGATTCAAGATGCCCTGATAGACATGCTAGACTAAGAGAAGAAGCTAGAAGGACATACAAACCTAATCCTGAATATCAAAGATACAGATTTAAGAAAAACAAAGATAAATCTTGTTACATTGTTGATGAAGGTGTGACTGATGATTCTGATGAGGATCCAGCAGACAACGGATGGGTCTTTGTTGCTATAACAGAAGATCAACTAGTACCTATTGCTCAACCAGTAGAACAAGCCCTAGCAGCTAAAGTTGAATCAAAGGATGAATGGATTATTGACTCAGGATGCTCACATCACATGACTCGAGACAAAGGCAAATTCTTGAACTTTCAAAAATACAATGGAGGTTTAGTAAGATTCGGAGATGACAAAGCCTATTCAATCAAAGGTAAGGGTACAATATCTCTTGATGGTAAACATAACACTGACAATGTTTACTATGTTGAAGGATTAAAACATAATCTTTTAAGTGTTGGTCAATTAGTGGAGAAAGGTTTTCAATTACAATTTAAAAATGGAAAATGCAAAATCATGAATAGAACTGGTTTGGAAATTGCAACCGGTAATCAGACTAGAGGTAATATCTTTCATTTGAATAACAGTGAAAAGGGATGCTTAATTGCACATATAGATGAAAGTTGGCTATGGCAGAAAAGACTATGTCATGTAAATTTTGATTGCATGGTAAAAATTAGTACCTCTAAGGCAATTAGAGATCTACCTAAAATTATGAAACATCAGAATACAATTTGCAAGGAATGTCAATTTGGAAAACAAGTTAGAACTAGTTTCAAAAGTATTCCAGAAAAATCCAATAATGCTCTTGATTTAATTCACGCTAATTTATGTGGTTTGGCTAGAACTAAAAGCTTACAAGGTGATAGATATTTCATGCTAATTATTGATGATTATTCTAGAATGTGTTGGGTTACTTTTCTCAGGGAAAAATCATAAGCACTTGGGAAGTTCAAACTATTCAAAGCAATGGTTGAAAATGAAACCGGTAAGAAAATTAAATGTTTAAGATCAGATCAAGGAGGAGAATTCACATCTAGAGATTTTAATACATTCTGTGAAGTAAATGGAATCAAAAGATAGTTATCAGCACCTCGGACACCACAACAGAGTGGAGTTGTTGAAAGGAAAAATAGAACTATTTTGGATGTAGCAAGAAGTATGTTATCAGAAGCAAATCTACCACATGTGTACTGGAGAGAGGCAGTAAGCACTGCTATCTATACATTCAACAAAGTTCACATCAAAGGTGAAACCAGTAAGACCCCTCATGAACTATGGTTTGGTAATACTCCTACTCTTAAGTATTTCAGAATTTTTGGAAGTAAATGTTATATTAGAAGAGATGAGTATATTGGCAAGTTTGATCCTAGAAGTGATGAAGGAATATTTCTTGGTTATTCATCTAAGAGTAAAGATTATAGATGCTTTAATAAAAGATTATAGAAAATTATTGAGAGTACAAATGTAAAGATTGATGAACAATTCAAAGGAACTTCAAGGTATATAGACTCTTAACCGATAATAGAAATTATGACAAATGAACCAACAGTATATCCACCAGTACAGAATGATGATCCAGTTACTTCGGTATCATCAGAGGATACCATAGTAATTGAAGAACAACAACAGACTAAGACACCCCGGTATGTAAGACTGAATCATTCTAAAGATCAGATAATTGGAAGCAAATTTAAAGGAGTCATGACAAGAGGAAGATTGGCAAATGAAGAAGTATGTCTTATTTCTCAAATTGAACCATTATCTATCAATGAGGCATGTGAAGATAAATTTTGGATTAAAGCTATGGAAGAAGAATTAGGACAAATTGAGAAAAATAATACTTGGACATTAGTTCCCTGGCCTAAAAATAAAAATGTAATTGGAACCAAATGGGTATTTAGAAACAATCTCAATGAAGATGGTAAGGTTGTCAGGAATAAAGCAAGACTAGTGTGTAAGGGATATTCTCAGAAAGAAGGAGTTGATTACAATGAAACCTTTGCACCGGTAGCCAGAATTGAGGCAGTTAGATTATTCTTGGCCTTTGCAGCTCACAAGGATTACAAAGTTTATCAAATGGATATTAAATGTGCATTTTTGAATGGAGATCTTGAAGAGGAAGTCTATATTGAACAACCTGATGGATTTTCTTTGATAGATAAAAATGATATGGTTTGTAGATTAAAACAAGCTCCAAGAGCCTGGTATGCAAGATTGGATAAGTATCTTTTAAAAATTGGTTTTACTAAAGGAAATGCAAATAGCAATTTATATTACAAAGTAACTAATGATGACATTTTGATTATGGAAGTATTTGTTGATGATTTAATCTTTGGAGGAGAAGATGGATTATGCAAAGAATTTTCTCTTAAAATGTAGTATGAATTTGAAATGTCTATGATTGGAGAAATAAAATTCTTTTTAGGATTGTAGATTTTATAGACTGATAAAGGCATATTTTTGATTCAATCTAAGTACTTGAAAGAACTACTCAAGAAATTTGGGATGGAGAACTCTAAACCGATAAGCACACCTATGACTACAAATGACAAATTATCTCAAAGGGATGAATCTACACTTGTTAATCCAACTAGATACAAATCTATGATAGGAGGTTTACTGTATTTGACACAAACCAGACCTGATATTATATTATGAATGCAGTATGTATAGTTTCTAGATTTCAGAGTAATCCCATGGAAAATCATGAATCAACAATAAAAAGGATTTTCCGGTACTTACAAGGCACAACAAATCTTGGATTATTGTATCCTAAAGATGAAAATTTTGATCTATATGCATACACAGATGCAAATTGGGCAGGAGATGTGGATGATAGAAAGAGCACCACTGGAGGAGAATTCTTTCTTGGAAAGAGATTAGTTTCTTGGTTAAGTAAGAAACAGAGTTGTACATCTTTATCAACAGTAGAATCAGAATATGTTGCAGCAGCAACAAACTGTACACAGGTACTTTGGCATAAGCAAATGTTGAAAGACATAAAGGTAAAATGCAAGGAACCTATTACTATATATTGTGATAACACTACAGCAATTGATATATCTAAGAATCTAGTATTACATTCTAAAACAAAACATGTTTCTATCAAACTGAATTTTCTAAGGGAAAAAGTTGAAGAAAAGAAAATAAAACTGGTTTATGTGAATACTAAAGAACAGCTTGCAGATATTTTTACAAAACCTTTGCCTAAGGAAACTTTTGGGTATCTCAGAGATCAGCTCGGAGTCTTACCTCCACCGGTAGAGACTTAGACAGTTGATGATTGTCATCAACTGGTAGAATTAAATGGACAAATCTTTTATTCTGGTATTTGATGAGGAAGCTACTTCTCAGGGGGAGTAGTTGGTATATTGAATTGGTTCGTATTTTGTATGAACTTGGCCTTTTTGTGACTTTGGTATTTGATGTCAAAGGGGGAGAGATATATGGAAAAATGCATTATCTTTTTGAGGAGAGATTGGTATTGTAAATAAATCTTTGTATAAACACATATTACTCCCACGGGGAGAATTGGTTTTTGTACTTGGCATTTCTATTTTGGCACTTTGATGGTTTTTCCATCTTGTGTTGCCATCAATGCCAAAGGGGGAAATTGTTGGTATTTTGGTATGGTTTTGTCATTGATGTCAACACATGTTAAATACACCTACTTTGGAGATCCAGCAACATTCACTGGCAATTAGTAAACTATTCAAACAATCACCAGTATACGATTAACTGGCAGGATATAATGTTCATCGGTACCTGCAATGACATGAAAGACACTTGGTAATGTCAAAGACATCATGTGGACACTTTTCCTTGAAGTAATATCATTGGAATATTCTTATTTGCATATTTTCTTTTACCGGCAAATAGGTCCAGGTTATCTACGGTTACACTGGCAGGTTTATCTTTTCCAGATCAGCATGGCACGCTATGGAGATGATTTATTATTGTTATAAAAGCATTAAGCCGACATGTTCAATCAATTATTGCATCGGATATTGTATTATTTGTAAAATGTTTTATTGTAATATCTTGTAGAGCTGACCTACTAAAATTAGTCTTAGGGTATGGTATAAATGTAAGATCTTATTTGTAAGATCAAATGGGGAATGTGAAAAAGATTTAAGGAAGGATATATGTGAGATCAAACAGAGATATACATGAAGACATCATTTGAAGGTGAAGTTAGGTTTTTGTAGAAGCATATCAATATTACACTAGTACTGAATCCAACATATGAAGATGCTATTTTGTGCAGTACATTCTCATTGGATTTAACCATCCAACTGTAGTCAGTGTGACTCCCATTTGTGTTTGAGCAGTGAGCTCTAGGCTGTTGGCCTTTGTGCATGTGTAGACCCCTCTTTGTACACTTACTATCTGCAGTAGTATCATCTGATTGTGGGTAAGGTTTCCCACCGTGGTTTTTCCCCTTACAGAGTTTCCACATACAAATATTTGTGTCATGTGTTGTGGTTGACTTTGTGCTTATGTTTCATGCATTAATTCTTACCAGTACAGCATTTCCTGTTAACACAGTTTACTGGCACATTTAACTGTCTTACCGGTATTAAGCATTAAGTTGGTTAATAAGATTTTAGTTTGAATTTATTAGACAACTAATTCACCCCCCCCTTTCAGTTGTCCCCGGGACCTATAGAACCGACACAGATTGCACCGGTACAAAGTGAAGATCCAGTCACACTAGCATCATCAAAAAACTCAACGGTGACGGAAGAATAACAACATGTAAGTGGAAATTAGAACAAACCCAATTATGTAAGATTGAATCATTCAGAGAATCAGATAATTGGAAACAAAAATCAAGGTGTTATGACTAGAGGAAGATTAGGAAATGAAGAGGTATGTTTAATTTCTCAAGTTGAACCAACATCTGTTATTGAAGTATGTCAGGATGAACATTGGATAAAAGAAATGGAAGATGAATTAGAACAAATTGAAAAGAACAATACTTGGACATTAGTATCCTGGCCTAAAGACAAAAATGTAATTGGAACCAAAGGGGTATATAGAAATAAACTTAATAAGAATGGAGAAGTAATCAAGAAAAAAGAAAGATTAGTTTGTAAAGGTTATTCATAGAAAGGAATTGATTATAATGAAACCTTTGCACCGGCAGCCAAAATTGAGAGAGTTAGACTATTTCTTGCATTTGCAGCTTATAAGAACTATAAAGTTTATCAAATGGATGTAAAATATGCATTTTTTAATGGAGATCTTGAGGAGGAAGTTTGCATTGAACAACCTAATGGATTTTATTTGACAGATAATAAGGATATGGTTTTTAGGTTAAGGAAAGCTTTATATGGTTTGAAGCAAGCTCTCAGAGCTTGGTATGTTAGATTGGATAAATATATTTTGAAGATTGGTTACAAAAAAGGTAATTCTGACAAAAATTTGTATTACAAAGTTACCAATGATGATATTTTGGTTATTGAAGTATTTGTGGATGATATCATTTTTGGAGGTGAAGATGGATTATGTAAGGACTTTGCTAACCAGATGCAAAAAGAATTTGAAATGTTTATGATTGGAGAGAGAAAAAAATTTCTAGGTTTGCAGATTTCACAAATAGATAAAGGTATATTCATATGTCAAAAAAAGTACTTGAAGGAACTCTTGAAGAAATTTGGTATGGAAAATTCCAAACCGGTAAGTACTCCTATGACTACAACTGATAAATTGATATTGAAGGATGATTCAACTCCTATTAATCCGACAAGATACAAATCTATGATTGGAGGTTTATTGTATTTGACACAAACAAGACTTGATATAATGAATGCAGTATGTATTGTTTCAAGATTTCAAAGCAATCCTAAAGAAAATCATGAATCTGCAGTTAAAAGGATTTTCTGGCACCTACAAGGTACAACAAATCCTAGTTTATGGTATCCTAAAGATGAAAATTTTGATTTATGTGCATACACCGATGCAAATTGGGTAGGAGATATAGATGATACAAAGAGTACCACTGGCGGTGCATTCTTTCTTGGTAGAAGATTGATTTCATGGATAAGCAAGAAGCAGACTTGTACATCATTATCAACAGCAGAATCAGAATATGTTGCAACAACAACTAATTGTACTCAAGTATTATGGATCAAGAAAATGTTGAAGGATATAAAGGTAAAATGCAAAGAACCAATAATTATCTATTGTGATAATTTATTAGCAATTGATATATCAAAGAATCTGGTATTTCACTCTAAGACAAAGCATGTTTCTATTAAGTACAATTTTCTAAAAGAGAATGTTGAAGCAAATGAAGTGAAATTGGTTTATGTGAATACTAAAGCAAAAATTGCAGATATCTTTACAAAGCCTTTTCCTAAAGAAACATTTGAATATCTTAGAGAGCAGCTTGGGGTAATTTCCCCATCAATAGAGACTTAAATGATGAAGATTGACATCAAACAGGTAGGGACTAACAGTATAATCTTTTTTCAGCTTTGATTAAGGACAACTACTTCTCAGGGGGAGTAGTTGGCTAAATGTTATGTTTTGAATTCTTAACTGCTTTGGCATTTGATGTCAAAGGGGGAGAGATATCTCAGGAAAAACATTATAGCTTGAGGGAGAGATATACTCTTTGGATATATGTATTCTTGGTTTTTGTTTTTGTTTCTGTTACAGAACTTTGTATTGATCTACCTTTGGGAGATTGTTGTTTTATTGGTTTTTGGCATTACGTTTTTGGCACTTGGATGTTTTTCCATCTAGTGTTTCCATCAATGCCAAAGGGGGAGATTGTTGGTATTATGGATGACTTCATCATGTGCTGCATTGGTTTTGTCATTGATGTCAACACTTGTATTCTTGGAGGTCTACATTGTTGATTTGGCACTATGGTTATATTACCTTATTGTTGAACTGACATATTATGTTTACCAGTATGGTTTGTCACTTATGCACAGTCACTGGTATGTGTTCACCAACATGATATATGGTTCACTGACAATGATGATAACTTGGAGATCATTTGGTTATGTTGAAGACATGGGCTGGAAGTTTGGATTTGGTGTTTTTCCTATTGGTCTAATTGGGTTGACAGATTTGTCTTAACTAGAAGATTGGTCTAGGTTATGGACTGGTACATGATATCTATTTCAGATCAGCACAACACATTATGGAGATGGTTTATTGATTGATAAATTTATTGACCTGACATATTGTATGGCATCAAGACTTATTTTTAATTGATTTAATTATAATATCTTTAGTGAGCCAACCTATACATTTGGTCTTAGGTTTTGTATATATGATTGTAAGATCTTATTGAAGATCGGGATATAGGATCATGGTATGAGTGTGTGTGAATATTGAAGAGCAAAAATAAGAAGATCCTTGTACGAATCACACAGACATTATTTGAAGGTTGAAGGAAGGTTATGAAGGTGTTTAGCACTCATATTCAAAGCTTAAACTGGTACTGAATCTAGCATTGTAGATGCTATTTTGAGCAGTACACCATTATAAGGGAATTCAAGGAGCGGAAATGAACAACACCTCTTCTTTCTTAAAGGCAGTGAAAAGCACTAGGATTCTGGATCAAGCAGTGGGAAACACCTTGCTCACCCTTACTATTCTAAAGTGATCAAAAGCGAAGGAAAGGGCATTAGAGCCTATTGAATGGGGTGATGCTCAAGAATGTCTTCTCTTGCCATAAAATAGTAGGGGCCCACCCCTAGATGTCATTGTTATCATGGGGGGTTTAAAGAGTAGTGGGATAAGATTAAACAAATTGATCATTGGATTTAACCATCCAATTGTAGTCAGTGTGACTCCTATTTTGTGATTTAGTAGTGAGCTCTAAGCGGTTGGCCTTTTTGCATGTGTAGACCCCATTTGTATACACTTAATATCTGTAGTAGTATCATCTGATTGTGGGTAAGGTTTCCCACTATGGTTTTTCCCCTTACTGGGTTTCCCCGTCAAAATCTTTGTGTCATGTGTTGTGGATGTTGTTTCTCTTTTCGTTTTATGCATTAAGTTACACTGATATTGATATAATTGTTAATCTGTTTTACCGGCATTTAAGTTTGGTTTACCGACACTAAGTTTAAGTTGGAATAATTTTCATTTGGATTACAATTTATTGAAAACTGGTTCACAACTAATTCACCCCCCTCTCAGTTGTCCTTCCCGGTTCCTAACACTGATAAAGTCAAAAGTGAATTTGTATCCTTTGTCACACATTTTACTCACACTCAGAAAGTTATGTTTTAGTCCTTCTAGATAGAAACATCATGTGCCTTCAATTTTCCATCTATGTTCAGAGTATATTTTCCTTTTATCTTGATGGAGGAGTTGTCTCCAAATCTCACTGAGCCTCCATTCTAATCTTCAAGCTTGATAAATTTCTTCTTGTCTTTGGTCTTGTGATTTGATTATCCACTGTCTACTACCCATAAATTCCTTCTTTCTACATGTAGGGCAATCTGCATAATCAGACTTGATTCGGATTTGTTCTTGTCTTTCTCAATCCAAACTGGTTTCTCTTCTTTCTTCTTCTTAGTTGCAACATTTTGTTCCAGTTTTGTTTCTGCCTTCTAATCGAGTACTTCCTTCTTCTTCTTGTCAATCCTTAGTTTACAATGCTTTGCTATGTGACCAAAGTTTTGACACTTATAACATTTCACATTAGCATAAAAAGGTGTATTCTAAATATTCTTGTGGGACATTTGCAAGTTTCTCCTACACTCATAACTCTTATGACCAAACTCATTGCAATTATAACATGCGACAGTTGTACTTTGTAATGCAGCAAATGAGTTTATACTCTCAAAACTAGGGGTTACATTCATCATCCTACATTCTGCCACTCTATGACCAAACTTATTACATCGGTGACAATAACCATAGAATTCACATACATACTAGTTTTGTCTCCTAAGAGCAACATGATTCTGTCTTACCAGATATTTGTTCCTCAACTGATGAACTCTTGTAAGCCCTTGATCATCAACATTCTTCATGCCTTTGTATCCAACATACTGGTTTCTATGTTGACCCTTCTGGCCCACATCTACATTCTGGTTTATGGATTAATTCCTTGTAGCAGCAGCATATATCCTCTTCCTCTCAAGCTTGCTAACAGTAAACACATGTTTGTCCTTTCTCTCTTCTGATGTTGTGAATTGTATTTCCTTACCGACTGAGTCCTTTCTCCCAGAAATTTGTCCTTCTTCAAACCCAAGTCCACTGATATCCTTTGATTGCTTCTGATTTCTCAGCATTTTGTCTAGGCCTTCTATGTTGCTTTCATACTTGCTTCTCATCACCAATTATTTTTTTCTCTTCTTTAATTCCTTTTGGAGCTTAACAATTTCTTCCTCCAAATTTTGATGCTCCTTCTTCTTTTCACTCTAACCAGTACTAGTAGCTTCACAGATCCTCTTGGCCTCTTCCAATTGAAGTTTTAGATTTGCAATTGTTTTCTTGGATTCATCAAGAGATCACTCCAACATCTCTTATTCTTCAACTACAACCTTTTTCACCTTCTTCAGATCTCTTCTTGTTTTATTTAGCTCTTCCAAGGCACTGATCAGCTTTGCTTCAAGATCCACTTCACCTTCTCCTTCTTCTTCTTCATCTTCATACTGAACCGAGACACCTTGGGCCATAGAGAGGTTTGCTTTGACTTCTTCTTCACTACAACAGTTGTTTGAGACACTCTCCTCATTTGTGACATCATCTTCATGAGTGTAGAGGCTTCTTTGCTTCCAGTTGCCTCTTCTTTCTTGTCGGTAGACATTCTTCCTTTTATCTTTACTAGATGATCTACTAATAATTTGTTGATCATTCACATCCTTATCATTATAGGGACATTTGGTAGAAAAATGTCCTATCTTTCCACAATTGAAATATTTGAAGGGCATCTTTCCTTTGTAGTTGTCGGAACTCCTCTTGAGTCTTCTAACAAAGTTAACCATGATATCACCAGGATCTTCACCGGTTCCATCTTGAGTAGAATCTTCTTTTTCTTTCCTTGATGTGTTGAATGTAGCTTCTTTCTTCACAGTCTCAGTACTGGCAGTCCTCATCTCATAAGTAGTTAGGGAACCATATAGCTCATCCATTGTAAAGCTTTTTAGATCTTTTGCTTCTTCTATTGCTGAAACCTTTGTATCATACTTAGATGTGAGAGATCTAAGTACTTTCTTCACTACCACCCGATCTTTCACTTCTTCTCCAAGCCCTCTAATGGTGTTTGTTGTTTCATTAATCCTTTGGAGATAGTCAACAATCTTCTCTTCATCTCTCATCTTCAAACCCTCAAACTGTTCTCTCAATGTCTGCAACTTGGCTTCCTTGACTTTAGCATCACCTTCAAATATTTTCTGCAACTTATCCCAAGTTTCTCTGGTAGATGAGTAGTGCATAACTTTAACAAACTCATGATCCGACAACCCACTAAGAATGGCCTTTTTTTCTTTAGCATTTTTCTCATATTCTTTCTTAGAATCTAGATTAGTAGGGGGATAATTTGGGACTGTATACCCATTTTTAAACAACATCGAAACATCACAACCTAGAGAGGACAAATATGTTTCCATTATTCTACTCCAAAAGGCATAGTTGACACCATCAAACATAGGAGCTTTTGAGGAAGCAAATTCATTTCTTGCCATTGTGTACACTTGATAGGATCGACCCAGGCTAGAGAACACTTTGACAAAATAGGGCACCTAGGCTCTTATGCCAATTTTTAGACACAATGGATCACTGAGAGGGGGTGGATCAATGATTTAAACACTTTCTTGCCCAAGGGATATACCAGTAGCATATAAAACAAACAATGGGTATACCAGTTATTCAAACAATACAAACTAAGTGTGAAGGAAGAATAGTTACTATATCAATAATACACACACATAAAAATTGCATCACATAACACCAGATATATGACGAAAACCCAATGTGGGAAAAAACTCAGTGAGAATAGCTACTGGAGATCTTCTGCTCCAATCCAGCCTCACAATGAAAATGATCTGATTAAAATTTTAGGGCACCAACCCTTGATTTATGAGCACCAACTCAAAGGATCTACAACCCTTGCACTAAACACCAACTTAGTGATCAAACTAATAGATTTCAAATACAGTGATAAATCGTTGTTACAAATAAAATTTTATAACTCTTATGTACTCCATTCTACCAGTTTCTCCTTTACCGGTCACTTTCACAATCTCTTCTACTGCTCTCCCTCTCTACCAGATCTCATACTCTGCTTAATCTTTTTTGCCTCTGTTGGATCACACCTAACTTCTGCAAGATATCCACTGGTTCTAACTCTATAGGTATTCCTTCCCTCTATATTATTCACACACACTCTACCAGTATGAACACATTTATCTGATTCCCTCCTATGCTCCAATATTACCTACACACTCAGTCACTTAGAACTTTATTTCCAACTATTTTGACTGCACACGACTCACCCTTCTCTACACTCTCTCATCAAAAATCAAAGTCTCAAGTTGGCATATTTAACCTTGAGCCTTCTTGCCAAAAACTAATTCAAATGTAGGGTGATTAGGGTTTCTTCTGAGTGGCCAAATCTATCTCCAATCTGATCCAATCTTCCTTGGATCAATAACCTGCATTAAGCAAATAAATTTGTACGCATTTTTTATTTGTCCAATACATGTATGCTAAAAATAGAAAACCTAACCCTTGCTCTTCTTCTTTGATTTTTGTTGACCACATTTAAGATCTAGTGGTTTCTTGTTCGAGGTCATCCTATAATTGGATTCCATGCTTCGATGATGATGCCAACAACTCTATGATCTTAATCTGTTGTTCATTCTTCATCAAGACTCAAAACTTCTAATCTTGAATCTACAATCAAGGGGGACTTTATTAAATGCCTACCTTTCCCTACAACTACCTTGCCTCGATGATGGAAACACACCAACATCTCCCTTCTTCCCACTTTGCATCCACATGATGGACACATCTGTTAGACAATTCAAATAACCGAAAGACAACTGAGAGGGGGGGTGAATCAATTATCACACATTATCAGAACTATTAGAAATTTAAACTTTAATACTGAAACCCAAAACATTAATACCAGAATAGCAGTTAAGCCAATTAAGCATAAACAATAATCATAGAATAAATACCATCCACATGACACCAAGATTTGTACATGGAAAACCTGGTAAAGGGAAAAACCACGGTGGGAATCCTACCCACAGTCAGATAATACTTCTATAGTAAGTATGTGAATTACAATTGAGGGACTCACACTTGCAGGAAGGCCAATAGCCTAGAGCACATTTCTCATTACAAAAGGAACCTCACTGACTACATAGAAATCCAGACTACAATTTGGAGAAGTGTTGAACTCCAAAAGATAGCATCTCTTATGCCTGAGTATAGTTTCGGTTAAGCTCAATATTGGAGGACTAAATCCTCTTACATACACTCAATTCGATCTCCAATGATCAACCAAATCCTTTGCCTAAATGATATTACATTATTCACACATTACATTCCTTGACCATGACCTCTATCCATAACCATGATGATCTACAATGAGATCTTACATCTATATATACAAACCTTCGACCATAAACAATAGGTTGGCCACCAGATAATAAACCAATTACATAATTACAAACCATCTTGGTCTTAGACCAAAAAAATAATATCCAACACACAAGATATCCCAGAAATACATTGAGAGGTCCAATCCACATGTTACATTAAAGCTGGTCGATAACCTAGATCAACTAAGACCTAGTATAGGTCCATTTGCTACAACAATGATCTCATCTGCCAAGTCTCAAACATGATCACCAAAAACATCCTAAAACTCCACCAGAAGCTGCACCAACACCACTTATGCATTTCATTAAAGATCTTCATCAAAATATTTGTCCATGAAACCCTCATCAGAACCAGAAGCCAAGCTTCCAAGAAAATAGGATAGCATCCGATCACCAGACCAAAACCAACTGACCAAATATGAGCATGAGTATCATCAACAAGCCAATTTCATCACCAAACTATACCAGAGCCTACCAGATCATGCTAAATCCAAATCAACTAGAAACCAATCAGCCTAATGGGACCAAAAGGCTATCGGTAAAGCATCCAAACACCTAGTGTTGGCATCAATGACAAAAAATCAATGCAACACATAATCAATTCCACCAAATGGCCAACAATCTCCCCCTTTGGCATTGATGGCAATACTATATGTGAAAAACATCTAAGTACCAAGAAATGCCAAACAAGTCTCCCCCAATGGAAGACAACCAACAATATACAACTCTAAATTTCAATATCTCTGCCTTTACTCTTTTTATTCATATTTCTCCCCTATGACTTTTTCTTTTTCTTTCTTTGTCTTTTTCACATCAATATCTCTCCCCCTTTGACATCAATGCCAAAAATCTGACAAAAATATCAAAGCAAAAACATAAACTACTAAATCGCAAAGCTGACTACTCCCCCTGAGCAGTAGCATCCCACATCAATGTTAGAATGAATAGTATTTATAATAATGCATGTCATACTGCTGCCAAACCGCATCAATCAAGTCTCTACTAGATGAGAAGAAACTCCCAATCTATCTCTCAAATACTCAAATGATTCCTTGGGCAAAGGTTTAGTGAAAATATATGCAATCTTGTCTTTAGTGTTCACATAAACCAGTCTAACTTCATTTGCTTCCACCTTTTGCTTCAAAAATTTATACTTGATAGATATGTGCTTTGTTTTAGAATGAAATATCATATTTTTTATATTTCAATAGCAACAGAGTTATCATAGTGAATAACTATTGGTGCATCACAATCCACCTTTATATCCTTCAACATTTCTTTAATCCAAAAAACTTGTGTACAGTTAGTAGCAACAACAACATACTCATCTTGAATAGTAGATAAAGAAGTACATGATTGTTTCTTGCTAATCCATGAAACCAACTTCTTTCCAAGAAACAAAGCTCCACCAAAAGTGCTTTTCTGATCATCAACATCTCTAGCCCAATCAACATCTGTATATGCACATAAAGTAAAGTTATCATCCTTATGGTACCACAAGCCATATTCTGATGTACCTTGCAAGTATCTAAAAATCCTTTCCACCACAATCTCATGATTTTCTCTAGCATCACTCTAAAATCTTGAAATAATACAAACATCATTCATTATGTCAGGCCTAGTCTAAGTCAAATAAAGAAGACCTCCAATCATAGATTTGTATCTTGTAGGATTTATCTATGCAGAAACATCTTTTCTTGTTAATTTCTCACTAGTAACCATTGTGCTCACTACTTCTCTATTGTAGATATGAGGTATACTAGCTTCCATCATCATTGTCCTAGCAACATCGAAGATAGTTTTGTTCTTCCTTTCTACAACTCCATTTTGCTGAGGTGTCTGGGGAGAAAAAAATTGTCTTCTTATACCATGCTTCTCACAAAAGTTATTAAACTCACTGGATGTGAATTCTCCACCATGATCTGACCTCAAACATTTAATCTTCAATCCAGTCTCAGTTTCCACTTTAGCCTGAAAGATTTTAAAATTTTCAAATGTTTTAGATTTATCCTTTAGAAAATTAACCCACATCATTCTAGAATAATCATCAATGATTATCATATAATATCTATTACCTTGAAAACTTTTAACTCTAGCAAGGCCACAAAAATCAGTATGAATATGATCAAGAACATCATTTGATTTATCCTGTATACTCCTAAAATAGGTTTTGACCTGCTTACCCATTTGACATTCTTTACATACCGGATTATAGGGCTTCATAGTCTTAGGTATATCCCTAACTACCTTAGTTGAACTGATCTTCACAATGCAATCAAAATTCACATGGCACAACCTTTTTCTCCATAGCCAACTCTCATCAATCTATGTAATCAAATATGTTTTCTCACCGAAGTTCAAATGAAATATATTACCTTTTGTCTGTGTACCGGTTGCAAT
Source organism: Cryptomeria japonica (assembly GCF_030272615.1). Taxonomy (NCBI): domain Eukaryota; kingdom Viridiplantae; phylum Streptophyta; class Pinopsida; order Cupressales; family Cupressaceae; genus Cryptomeria; species Cryptomeria japonica. Next base: position 549,125,398 of record NC_081411.1, on the reverse strand, counting down.
CTCCAAACCTGATCTATTAATGATTTTGCATTTTCCATCCTTGAGCTATAATTGAAATCCCTTATCTACCAGTTGTCCTACACTCAAAAAATTATGTCTCAAACCTTCAACATAATAAACATTGTTAATATTGTTCTTACCATCTATTGATATAGTTCCTTTTCCTTTGATCATACATTCTTTGCCATCTCCAAATCTAACTAGACCACCATCAAATTCTTGCAAAGATAGAAACTTCCATTTATCTCCAGTCATATAATGTGAAAAACCACTGTCAATTACCCATTCATCCTTGTCTTCAATTTTAGCAGCAAGTGCCTTCTCTTTAGGTACATTCTCTTCCAATCCCAGATCATCTTGTTTGATATCCAGGAACACCCATTCCTTCCCATTGCGGGAACCACTAGCAAAATTTTCTGTCGGTTCATCATCAGAATTAGTAATGCCTTCCTCATCTACTATATAACATTATTTTTCTCTATTTTTCTTGTACTTGTACTTGTTCTGATATCCAGAGTTAGGCTTAAATGATCTTCTAACTCTTTCTTCAAGTCTTGAATTTCTTTCAGGATATCTAGATGCAAAATGACCAATCTGATTACATGCAAAATAATTAAAAGGTGCTTTTCCTTCATACTTACTTCCTACCAGTCCTTTAGGTACTCTTCTAGCAAATAGTGCTTCAAGTTGCTCAAACTCATCATCTTCTCTCTTCATATCTTCTGATTCCTTTACATACAAAGCTTTCTAGTTTTTCTTATTAGTTGTAGATGTACATGCATGAAAACCAGGTTTAGACTTCACAGCTCCAGAAGGTCCAAATTCTTCAAGCTCAAAAGCAGATAGTTTTCCAACCAAGGTATCTCTATTGATAGATCTATTATGCATTGTTCTCAACTCATTAATAGAAGTAGCCTTCATATTGTAAGCCAGTGGTAGAGATCTCAAGACTTTAGAAACAATTTCATCTTTGCTCAGAGTTCCACCACAACATTGAATTCCCATAATAATCTCATTTACCCTTTCCATGAATGCAGTAATCCTTTCATCTTCTTCCATCTTCAGGTTTTCATATCTTACCCAGTAACCATCAAGTTTAGCAATCTTCACTGTAGGGTCACCTTAATTAAGAGTCTTCAACTTATCCATATAGCCTTTCCAGATGATTTGTCAGTTAATCCCAATATTTTCTAATTAGAAAGTGCACACAAGAGAGCTTCTCTAATCATTCTCAACCTCCTTGTCCAGGTTTACCAGAGGAGGATTGCTAGATCCTAGATTGTAAGGTGTGACACCATTCTATGTGATTTCCCAAATCTCCTTGCCAAGACATCTTAGATGAGTCTCCATTTGAATCTTCCATAATGTGTAATTGGTTCCATCAAGCCTTGGAATATCCCTTCGAAAGATAGATCCAGAATAACTGGTAGTCATAATAGCATCTTCCTCAAGCGGTTAAGCTTTCTGCAAAGAAGACCAAAGCTATGATACCAATTTTTAGATAGTTCAAATAACCAAAAGACAATTGAGAGGGGGGGAGCATGAATTAGTTGTCACAGATTACCAAAACTATTAGAAATTTAAACTTTAATACCGAAACCCAAAAAATTAATACTAAAATAGCAGTTAAACCAATTAAGCATAAACAATAATCATATAATAAATACCATCACATGACACCAAGATTTATACGTGGAAAACTTAGTAAAGGGAAAAACCATGGTGGGAAGCCTACCCACAATCAGATTATACTTTTGCAGTAAGTATGTGAATTACAATTGAGGGGCCTACACTTGCAGGAAGGCCAACAACCTAGAGTACACTGCTCATCATAAAAGGAGCCTCACTGACTATATATAAATCTAGACTATAATCTGGAGAAGAGTTGAACTGCAAAAGATAGCATCTTCTATGCCTGAGTACAGTTCTGGTTAAGCTCAATACTGAGGGACTAAATCCTCTTACATACACTCAATTCAATCTCCAATGATCAACCAAATCCTCTACCTGAATGATAATACATTATTTGCACATTACATTCCTTGACCATGACCTCTAACTATAACCATGATGATCTACAATAAGATCTTATATATATATATAAACCCTCGACCAAAAACAATTAGGTCGGCCACCAAATAATAAAACAATTACATAATTACAAACCATGTCTGCCTTAGACCAAACAAATAATATCCAACACACAAGATATCCTAGAAATACATCAAGAGGTCCAATCCACATGTTACAATAAAGTCGGTCCATAACTTAAACCAATCGGGACCATGTATAGGTCCATACACTACAACAATGATCTCCATCCACCAAGTCTTGAACATGATCACCAACAACATCATGAAAATCTAGTAGGAGCTGCACCAACACCACCTATGCATTTCATTAGAGATCTTCATCAAAAGATCTATTGGTGAAACCCTCACCAGAACCAAAAGCCAAGCTTCCAAGTAAACATGATATAATCCAATCACCAGACAAAAACTAACTAATCAAATATGACCACGAGTATCATGAACAAGCCAATTCCATCACCAAACTATATCGGAGCCTATCGAATCATGTTGGATCCAAATCAACCAGAAACCACTCAACCTACTAGGACCAAAAGGGTGTTGGTAAAGCATCCAAACAACTAGTATTGGCATGAATAACAAAAGATCAATGCAACACATAATTAATTCACTAAATGACCAACAACATTGGCATACAACCCACTCACCAATATAGGGTCAGTTCATACTTGTTCATCTAGAAAATCCTTCTACCGATACATACCCTTACCGGTATGTCCAACACACTTAAAATTTTCTCTTAGCGTCAACACAACACATCGACAACTCACATTATCCTCTAGTATACTACTTGATTGTGATCTTGTTAGCATTCTACCACTTCATTAGAAACTGGCAGCCAGCCTTCATCTATATTGGTTTCATGCCTTGTAGGTATTTACATAACATGCCAACACACTTCTTCATATCACCTCTTACCAATGATAACTCATGCTTACACCATACTAGTTGACATCAATCTCTAATACCAACAAAATACTACTCACTGGTTGACATCAATGGCAACTCAATGCCAATAGAAAAAGTATGGATGATGGTTACCTAAGTCAAGCTTTGAAGGAGAAGACAAAAGAATGTGAGAATCTTTCAAAAGATAATGTAATCTTGAAACATGAGATGAAATCTATGGTGATGAGGTTGACCAAGGAAATTGAGGGAAGAAAGAAGAATGAAGAGAATCTTAATCAGTCCTTGAAAGAAAGTTCTAATGAATGTCATAGACTAGATTGTGAGATTGGCCAACTGAAGCTTGACCTAGACGAATCCAAACACAATGAGAAAGAACTTGAAAAGTAGATTGTCATTCATAGGGATGAACTTGTAATTATAAATGAGTACAAGGAGAAGTTAAAAATCAGCTCAACTAAACCTGAAGTACTACTTGAAAGCTAGAAGAAGGTAGATGCCAAGCAAGGTCTTGGATTTGAGAAAGGTGAAAGCTCTGGATTTGGTCTAAGCAATCCCAAGTCAAAAAATAATAATAAAAAACTTAAAAGGTCTCTAATAAGACAACCTAATGCTCAAAGGTATCCATCTTTCAATGGTAATTACTTTGTTTGCAATAAATTTGGTGATAAAGCTATTTAATGCAGAAGTAGAATGAATCTAAATGGTCCATTTTCTTCGGTCAGTGTTTCAATTGCAATAAGTATGGACATAAATCAAGTGAAAATGAAAGTATGATAAATAACTCTTTTAATTAAGGGAATGTTAGATGTTTTGTGTGTAATAGCTTTGGACACATTTCTAATCAGTGCAAATCAAGAGGAAATCAAGTGAATTATAGATTTGGATAGGAAAATGTTGTGTGCTACAATTGCAACAAATCTAGTCACAATAAGATTTTGTAGAAGCAAGAATATAGACAAGAAGGGTTCAGTAGACAAAAACAAAAGTGTGCAAAAAGATGATAAAGGAAAAGGGAAAGTAGATGTGGATGAGATCAGGAACCAAATGAATAACACATGGGTAAAGAAGAGCAAGATTGACACAGAAAATGGGTCCACAACTGAATCGTGCTGGAAATTCCTTTAGGAATTAATTTAAGGCCTCTGGCCTAGGGGGAGTTTTCGAGAAAATCCTATTCTCCCCTACTAAGTAGTTGGTGTCTGAATCGAGTAGAATAAAAAAGGTTGCATTGGGGTATTGTAGATGAATTGGAAGGATTTCTTAAAGAAATTGAGTGATATTGAAGATCCGAAGGGGAAATTTTGTAAAGAAGTCTGAAAAGATAGGGTATCCAAAAGATTTAGGGCAGGCACATTTATTACATCAAAAAGTTAGATGTGTGAATGCTAAAAGGTAACTTACCCTTCTCATTTGTCACTTTGAATTATAATAGAAAGAGAAGGAGTGAGATCTGAAAGCATATTTCCATGAGATTGAGGCACGAAGGCGATTTTTTTGTGAAATTGTAATCCGGTGAAAAAGGTATTTTTTTGTGAAGCTTGTGAATCTGAAATTTATGCAAATGGCTACACTGTTGGTTGTTGACATTGTTGAAAGATCTTTCCCTAAATTCAAGAAGCACCCCTTCAAATCTATAGAGGTAGGTCCACTAGGTTCATTTTCTTTAGTTTTGTATGGAGTTCTTCATGTCAAAGACGTTAGGGCTTATATTCACACAAATCTTGAGGAGCCTGGGGGCTCACAACTATTGAATCTATATTTAAATAAGCTATTAGGAGGCGATTACAAGATTAAGCCGGAATTCAAGGTCTTGGAGGAGAAGAACTTTGTCTAGATTTCCAATTTCCCATTGTTTGAGGAAGATGAATCAGTTTGGTATTTATTGAGAAAAATTCATGATGAATTCATATGGTTGAGCAAGCCATTCATAATCACCAAGGATGCAATCATGATTGTAACTAGTTTGATCTCATCTAGTGATTTGCCTATGCTAAAGTCTATGAAAAATCAACTCGTTGCTAATGCATCTAGATAAAAGTTTGATAAGAGGGCTATGACAATTAATGACATAATTGAGCTTGATGTAAATTTTGCTTCAGTGGTTATTGGTTACAAGATGTATTTATCTAGCTAGGAGAATTTTGTATCTAGTATTACAATTTATGTATCTTATCAAATGATTAAGGAGAATAAAGACTATGATTTGTTTGAGCTACTATGAAGCTAGCTAAGATAAAGAAGGATAAGAAGAATAAATTCAAGTATGGCACTTTGATTTTGTGCTTGTTCTTTTACTTCATGAATGAGGTTCTAAGAGTTGGAAATGTTCAATGGGCAAATGAAAAGCTAGTGGTTGTTCAAATCAAGGAATGTTTATATAGCATTGGTGATAATAACACCTAGAGAAGTTCTCTTTGGGGTTACTTTGAGAATTTTCAAAGTTTGATGCAAGCTAGGGAAAGGATTCCCATATTAGTTGTTGAGAAGTACAAAGACACAATATATTTTATGGTTGACATTGATTAGTTCTTGATGGAAGAAGTGGAGCCAAGAATAGTTTGGATCATGCCTATGGGGTATGAACTTGATGCAGAGATACTAGAGATATATGCTTAACATCTATTGAGTAAGCTAATTGATTCTTTAGAGGAGATATTTGGTACTTTTGTAGAGAAAGACTTGCAATTTCATTCTCAATTTAAGAGATGGAAAATAGTGAGGAAAGTAAGAAAATAGGTAGAGGAGTATGCAAAAAGTATTGGAATTTCTAAAGAAGCTCTAAGGGAATCCAGGAAGAGGACAAAGGTAGCTGAAGAGGAGAAACCCACCAAAGAAAGATCTACTATTCCAGGAGCCTCTCCTAGGAAGCCAAGACAAACCAAAAGCTCTGCACCCTCCTTAGGTTTTCCTAAGCTAGCCAGCACTGAAAAATCTCAAGCCAAATCATCCGACAAGGAAGGAAAGAGAAAGAAAGCCAAGAGTTCAAGGACACATGTCACTATTGAAGATGATGAAGAAATATAATCTAATGAGGAAATGAAATAAATCAAGACCAAGGGTAAAAAAGAATCAAGATTCTCTAAGGACAAACCCTTCAATGGAGAAAAGGTAAGCAAGAAGATGAAATTTGATTCAGATAAGCTCATTATGTCAGTTGATAAAGTTGTAAATGTTGTTATTGAGTGTAGCAATATGAAGTCTCTATTTGTATTCTATGACAAATTTGATGAAGCTTGTAGACACCTAAAAATGTCTCATTGATCATGTACTAATTATTCCTCTAATTGATTAAATAATCCTTATTATTTAATTAAGTTAATTAAACTTATTCTTCTAAATTCATATTTCTTCATCTTATTAATTATTCTATTTTCCTATTCTATCATCATTTAATCATTTTAATTATTTTCTAAATATTAATTAAATATTAATTATTTAATTAATTATAGTTAATTCCCCAATTTAAATAATCTTTATTATTTAAATAAATTACTAATTATTCAAATTCTATCTCTAAGACATCTAATCATTCAACCCTCTTCTAAATATTAATTAAATATTTATTATTTAATTAATTGTGATGTAATCCTTTAAATTAAATAATTTCAATTATTTAATTAAATTTTATTTCTAAATAATTAAATAGTTTCTTTAAATTATTTAATTAGCTAATTAATTCTTCCATTTCTAAATCCCTAAATTCTAATTTCATTTAATTTCATATTCTTCTAATTTCTTCCAAATTCAAATTACATGTGCATGATTTCAAAAACCAAATTGAAAATCAAAGTCAAGTTCTAAATATATTCAAATGCTAAATTGAATTTATTAATTCAATTATTTGAATAATATCTCATGCAAAGATTAAATTAATAATCTAAATCCAAATGCAAGCACATGCTAAATTAATTAATTAAATCAATTATCACTCCCACTTCTATTTCAATCTTTTAGTTAGCTTTTTCTAAATTAAGCTCTCTATGTCATCCTCTTTATTTCCACCAATCATTCTTTTTCTTCCTTCAGACAACTTTTTCTCAATCAGTTGACTCAATTAATCTATTCAATCTATTGAGTTTCACTCCCACAATCAACAGTTCAACTATCAACTTGCATTTGAGCTCACTTGAGTTTACACCTCTTGATCAATATGTTCCACCTTTCAATCAATGTCATCCAATTTTCTATAAATTGAGCATCCAATCTCCATTTTCAACAATCACGAACTTTGAATCTTTGTGTCACTTGTAGGTTACCAGCACAATAGCTAAGAGTCATCATACCATGAAGAGGAGAAGAGCAATGGAAGCAAAATGCAGTCACGGAATATGGAGTTTTTATAGATTGAAATTATAATTCCTATTTTACTTGATTGTATCATTTCATTGTCTGGTTTGTTAGATTTGTTGATTAGATAGGGATTCATGATTTCCCTTGCTTCTAATTAATAACTTTGTTTATTTGAAGATGAATTCTAGCATGCGTTACATTTTGGTGAACTCGATGTGAACTAACAACAATTTAACCTTTTTTTGTGTTCTGTGTGATTTTTGCAGATAGTACGGATTGTTCATTTTTTTTTGCAAGTTGCACAAATTTCAAGAAAAGATTTTCCATCACGCAATCAAGCTTACATCATCACATAATCTCATATACATAATTACACATTCAACCTTTTAGGGTCTCACATTCTCTCTGACAAGGTCATGCAATCGCCCTGTCCAGATCATGCAATCGCCCTTTCTAGGTCACGCATCCGCAGGGTTGATTGTTGTTTTATTTTTCTTCTGTTTGTTATTGCTTCTATATAATTTTGTTTTAAATTTGGTTAATCCATAATCATAATTACTTTTTTATTTCAAGATTTGATTAACACAATTTATGGCAAGAAAAATTTAGTTCAAGATGTCAGGTGCAAGAAGGACGAAACAACAAAGGAGAGAAGCCAAATGATATCAAAAATTTCTCCAGGCAGAAAAATTGATATAGGATTCAGAAGAACAACTGGCCTTAGATGGATATAATAGCCTAGTTCTTTCTTATACAATTAAATATGATCTAATCAATATTGAATGGATGATGAGGGATTTGGCTAGGGCTTCACAATTGGTTTTGCAGGTTCCTAATCGGGTTTAGTTTTCTTGTATTTTTCAATTTTTTTTTTGTCTGCATTCTGTCACACAATCGACCTATTAGTGTTATGCAATTGAGAAGATAATGTCATGCATTCTCTCTATTAGATTCACACAATCGCTCAGGTAGTATTACACAATCGCCTCTGTCAAGTTCTCAGTTTCTATTTTTTGTTGGTTTAATTTACTACTAATCTTCTGTTTACAGCCTATGGCGGATTTGCAGAGAGGATTAGATTAGTAATTTTACATGCACATCTCACAATAGTTAAAATAGACATGCATGGATAATCTCACACTTCAATTTTTAGTTCTTAAAATCAACAGTTAAAATTGACATGCATGGATAATCTCACACCTCAATTTTTAGTGCTTAAAATCAACAACAGTTAAAATTGACATGCATGGATAATCTCACACATCAATTTTTAGTGCTTAAAATCAACAATAGTTAAAATTGACATGCATGGACAATCTCACACTTCATTGTTGGTGCTTAAAATGAACATGGGCTAAAATGAACATGCATGCATCTTACACTTGGTTTTTGGTGCTTAAAAAATCAAATGGTTAAAATTGACATGTATGCCTTCATTCTTGGATTTGGTGTTTAAAATTGACATGCACATGTGGATCTAACACCTAAATTTGGGCTATAAAACAAATGTGAATCGGGCTGCATTAGATTAAATCATTTTTTCATTTTCTTAAGGGAAAAGAACTTTTCATTCTGTCTGGGGTGGACCTACCGTTGCACTAACTGACTTTTTACCAGCCATCGGGCTTTTGGGAGAAAGAAGGAAGGTGACAATGACATCCAAATTTTCTTTTGTTCTAAATAGTGAGGGGTACCTTTGATTGGGGATTTCATCACCCCACAGAGGTACTTCAAATTGGGATGCATTGGGGATATCATCTCTCCCAGCATACTCTCGAGCAGGTTTTTTGAGCCACTATATAAATATATTGGTCAGGAAGCTAGAGTGTTGAGTGAATTCAACATATGTGGGGGCCTTCCCTGCACCAATAAGCTCAACTAAAGCCTTAAGTGTCTTCCTCTAAGAATCCATCTTTGGATTGTGATCCCTCAAAACCTAATACTAAGAACCAAATTAGTTGCCAAAATTCCTACATTCAGTGGTTCTGGGAGTGTGGATCATACCCCATAGATACCCTTCATGTACCTTACACTATGATACAGGAATCCCTCAACTAAAAGATCTTCGGATCTTCGGGGTAAGAGAGACTGGCATGCCCTAGAAGTGTGTGTCGTGGAGTGTATCCAGTGCTACCAGACTCTCTATCTGTTCATTTTGTTTCGGTATTTTATTGTAAGGGCCTCACTGAATGGTGTCCAATATCCAGCCTAAGATTGTATTTCATTCTTTTTTATGTATTGTTGTGATAGACCAGTATTGAGTCAGTCCCTTGGGTTATTTCAGGCCCTATCCCACGTATCTCCAAATTTTCCAAGATTGTATGAAAATTGAGTCAGTCATCTATACATACCTACCAACCATTGTTCTCGGACTTGGAAAACTGCAAAAAATTGTCCTACACATGAAGTTACCAAAAAAACAAATTCTATTTTGAAACTGATTCTCAAAACATCCTTACATACTTGTGACCATAGGCAGTCCCATTTACATCTTCATAGTCTTTTGCATAGTCCCACTTATGTCCTTATTATCATCCATATTAGTTGCATAGTCCACCATTTATCATATATGTCTTCACCTAGACCTCATATACATCTAAGTCCATTATTAGTTATAGGTTCATAGCATGTGCCTCCATGGGTCTCCTAGGTGATGGTTTGCTCCCCTTCGAGCAACCTAATCTAGTTCCAAACGGTGGTCAATGAGAAATCATTGATGATCTAGCTAACTTAGCTTGGGATTTAAGAAGAAGCACACCCTAATATATGGGAGTTATATACGAGATAGATATTGAGTCAAGGATTGCCTATACGATTGATAGAGAGATTGAGGCCAAGCAACTTTGTCAACAAATGGAAAGACTTGCATTAGAGAAAGCTAGAAAGGTTAAAAAGGTTAAAAAGGTCTCACATCAAAATCCTCAATAGAGAGTCTAGTATAGTATTGCATACCTCATATTTATGTCTACTGTCTAGTGTTAGGTCATCATCTTGCATAGAACTGTCATCATATAGGAAATTTTAAATGCCCATCACAAGGTCCCAGAAAGAAAAAGGAATAATGGACCTGAACAACACACGGTCTATAAACCCTACTTGGGACATGGACATGTCAACAGGTCAACACTCAGGTACACAAACAATGTCCACCATAAATGAATTACAACAACATCTGACAAAGGAAGAAATTGAGTCTGCACAGCAAGACCCGCATGTCCTCATGATCCTAGATGCACTTATACATAGTGATAGGGACAAGTATCTTTCGCTGTTAATACAAAATGGGGAAAAATTACCTGAGGATTTGGATGTCACAAAGATTTTACCACCAGGAAAAACTTTAGGTCAAGATAAGAGTCAAACACCACCCTTGACACAAATACAAGCAACAACCTCCAGTCTTCCTCAAAATGTACCTCTCCCAGCAAATGTCAATACAAATGCAAACTTTCAAACAAGCATGTCATCTTCAGTGATCAATGCTAGTATACCATCACAGAGCATACCGATAATGTCAAGTGTCTCAGCACCTATTCAAATGCAATCAATGAGTGTAACCCAACCTCCACTTTCCTATTCTATGGGATCCACATATGGTTATCAAAATGCAAATCTAGGTATTACCAATACAATAGGAACAACTCAACCAAACATGGGTTTGCATATCACCTATTTCATAGTACCTACTAGAACACACAACACACAAGGTTATAATCTTGGTACCTTTCAACAACCTCCTAGTTATGCAACCACAAATCCTTTTGTGGAACATACACACACATAAGGTATACCTTTGCAATCAACAGATATTCTGACACAACAAGTATATAGTTTACAACAATAGATGACGATCATGCAAACTGGTAATGATACAAAGAGCTACACAATGCAGGACTTGCATCCTTATCCATTTGATCACACATTTTACATACCACCCTTCCCACAACATTTTGAAATGCCCAAATTTGATAGATATCGAGGGAAGGGTGATCCTAGAGATCATATCAGATAATTTTTTACAGCATGTATAGAAGTTTCCTCAGAAGATACTTACCTAATGAGACTATTCCCTAAAAGTCTGGGAGGTCCAGCTTTAGAGTGATTTTCACATCTACCACCAACCATCACATCATGGGGGGAATTAGCTGAACAATTTATTGTAAACTTCTCGCACAACATTGACACCCTAGTTACTTTGATGGATTTATGTGCCACTAAGCAATACAAGAATGAAACATTTGCATCCTTCATACAATGATGGAGGGCTCTCTACAGGAGATGCAAGATAGTTATCCCAAAAATAGAGCAAGTGGATATGTTTACAAAAAATTTGATTCCTAAGATAAAATATCCGATATAAATGCAGTGTCTTACCACATTCAAACAAATCATAGAAAATGCTCTAAAATGTGAGAAGGGCTTGGTAGAGCAAGGTCTTATTAAATATGGCAATACCAACAACAATGACAAATCTAAGTTTTGGTCAAAAAAAACAAAAATGTGACCAATGATGGTATTGTAGACGCCAGAACAATAAACATAACTCAACCCATTTTATCACTGGGAACTAGTCAGTCAACAAATCCACATACCAGGAATAACACAACCTCAACCAATGTAAATGCTATGCAAAATACAAACATAAGATATCCCAGGGTAAACGCTCCAAGAAGAAGTTACACACCTTTAGGAAAACCTATTGAGTCAGTGCTCAAAAAGTTAATACGGACAAACATGATAACTCTACCTGAAGTAAGATATATGAACCAGGTCCTTTCAAACCTACATGGTGGAATGACAATGATTTCTGCGATTATCATAGGACTAAAGGTCACAAACGGCAAGTTGCTACAAATTGAAAAACTTGGTCCAAGATATGATAGACCAAGGGGACATCACAATTGATACAGATAAAGCCTCAACAAACATGAATCATATGATTTTTAAAGATCCTTTTGTTAATCATGACAAGGGAAAAGCGACAACATCAGGTACCCAGGACAACATGGCTAACTACACGAAAGTCTCATACAACTACACTATTCATGTCATTAGTTCAAGAGATACAACAAATAATGATTGACAAGAAACACCTGATCAAGAGGACCAATATCAAGGCACTCATAAAGATGACAACCAAATTTGCATGATATCTAAAGGACCAAAGTACAATGATGATATGAATCTTTGTCTCCAGGACCGGGGCAGGATCAACCATCTCACTTAGATTGGTTTGAAGATGAACTCATTGAACATATTATGAATGTCAAACATTGGGACTATGAAGAAGGATTTAATATAAATCTAGATAAGATAGCCTATGATACAAATGATACAATTTCTACAATTGCAATTACTCCCAGAGAGAGAGACTATGCAGTGGTTACTCACAGGTCAAAGGTAACCTTGCAAGGGATACCACAAAATCAACCACCAATAGTAGGGACTTACAATGTAGTTGAGTAGCTTAAGAAAACTCTAGCACATATATCATTATTTGAACTAATGCATATCTAACCCAATCATAAAGCTATACTGGACAAAGCACTTCAAGATTCAGTAGTGGACAGAGATATAGATGAACGCGCCTTCCAGTCTATGGTAGGAAATCTGACACAAGGTACACATATTGCATTTACAAAACAAGATATTCCTAGTGATAAATTGCTTCATAATGACCCACTACATCTAGAAGCTTACATTCACAAGAAAAGAATCAGAAGAGTACTTATAGATGGGGGAGCCGGTCTGAACATTTGTACCTTAAAGCTGGTCAAAGCACTGGGATATTCTGAACTTCACATTGATTCTTCCAAAAGAATAAACATCAAGGCTTATGATGATGAATAACATCCATATAAAGCCATCATAACATTACTTGTACAAGTAGGACCTATACAAGTAGGACCAATAACAACATAGGTCACTTTTCAAGTCTTGGACAAAGAGCTGGTATATAACATGTTATTGGGCCGCCCATGGATCCACACCATGCAAGTAGTACCATCTACATTTCATCAGTGTGTTAAATTCCCATACAATGGTATTGAAATCACCATAAAGGGTGATCCAAATCCATTTCAACATTGTAATTATCTAAAAGACAGTGTCAATAATCAGGTACCTATCAATCAGGCTGCACCTCTCACTACACAGTTGGAAACATTAAAGATCACAGAAATACAACAAGATATTCATATAACATCCTCCTTAAAAATAAAGGGTATGGGTTGTGGAGAGTACTCTATTGTAAATACTTTAAATGGGAAACAGTTGCCTTTTTCTCCTAAGTCCTTTGGGAAACCTCAAACTACAATACAAAAGAAAGACAAAGGAAAAGAAATTTTCTGATACTCAGACTCATGCTCTTTCATTAGATGGGGAGACTTAGAGGAAGAATCCTTTAATGAAGATATTAACCATTGGATATATAGAGAAGAAGATCATATGAGAACACTTAGAATACACATAGATTAGTATGGAAATGGATTCAAAATACTCCAAAGACATGGATATGATGGTACCACAGGCTTGGGGTTACAAAAGCAAGGAAGACTAGAACCTATTCTTCCTAATGATAATCCAAGAAATCAAGGATTGGGATACAAGCATGTACAACATATCACATAAGCCAGACAACATACCCTTGATATACTAAATCAACCAAGAAAACCATCAGATTACATATCACAAAGGAATTGGTCCATGCAGGCTCTTCCATCTTCATCTCAAACAAGCAATCAAGTACCTACATCCCCAAGCACAGAATTAGATGGGGAAGACATGAGACAACTCTTGCAATAACCCACCGTGGAGTTACAAAATGATGCAATTATTGACACAACAGTATAGGCTAATGTGGCAACAGATGCAGGATTACCACCACCACCTGAATCCCACCCATGGTTATTGTCACTACTTCTATCATGAGAAGCAACTCAGGCTCAACCTAATGAAATAGATGAAGAAAGATTGCAAAGGCTTATACCTAGCTTAAGAAGGGTCACTAATGAACAAAGAAGACCAGTCAATCTACAATGGAATCAGGGACAAGAACAAGAAGAAATAAGTGATGATAGCCCATATGATGAAACATATATTGATAGTGAGACAGATTCACATGACTATGAATTCTTATCACTCCATGATTATAGCCCACCAGAAAGTGTAATATTAAGGAATCAAATAAGGCTTATACAAGATGAAGATACACAGAGCCAGTCAAACAATCAAGTCTTCATGTTATCCAAGTCTACTAAAGAAGGGAGTAATGATTTACCCCTAGTACATTCACACTTGATTTATTGGGGGCAAGAAGGAAAACCAATGCTGGATTGGTTTGAAAATGACAAAGCGATTTCAGAATTTCTAGGAATTAGAGAAGGATTTTCGCAAGGTGATCATAAAGCAGGGTTTGATATAGACCTAAATAGAATGACATACTTTGGAGAAGAAAGTGCTTCTCAAATAGAAGATAAGGATCAAACTACCCATAATGACAAAAGTGATTTGGGTAATCTTCCAATGGAAAGAGAAAGTTCAGCATTACTTACAGAGGAAACAAAAGAAGTAAACATAGCAGAAGGGGAAATTGTACATAGCATCCATCTGGATAAATCACTAAGAAAAGAAGAAAAAGATAGATTCATTCATTTCTTCAAACAACAACCTATCAACTTTTCTTGGTCCTATTCAGACACGCTGGGATTAGATTCTGAATTAGTGTTGCATCACTTACCATTGATACCAGGAGTTAAACCTTACAAGAAAAAATTGAGAAAAATGCATCCAAGTATTGCATTACTGGTTAAAATAGAATTACAAAAGTTGTTGGATGTAGGTTTTATCAGACCTATTGACTACGCGGAATGGATATCAAACCTAGTACCTGTGACTAAGCCCACGAGAGGCATTAGAATCTATACCAATTTTTGAGATCTAAATAAAGCTTGCCCTAAGGATGACTTCCCGCTACCTAATGTCGACATGATAGTTGACCTCACAGTTGGAAATGAGATGTTGTCCTTAATGGATGGTTTTTCAGGATACAACCAGATTAAAATTGCACCAGAAGATCAACATAAAATGACCTTTACATGCCCATGGGGAACATACTGCTGGAATGTGATGCCATTTGGTCTTAAAAATGTCGGGGCAACATACCAGAGAGCCATGACAACATTATTTCATGACATGATCCATAACATAATGGAAGATTACGTGGATGACATATCGGCTAAATCACAAACCAGAGAAAGTCACCTTGCAGTTCTTACACAGATATTTGATCAGTTGGAGCAGTATAATGTTAGATTAAATCCAAAGAAATGTGTGTTTGGTGTAACAATAGGTAAACTATTAGGGTTTATAGTATCAAACAGAGGAATTGAAATAGACCCTACCAAGGTCAAGGCAATCATTGATATGCAACCTCTGTCAACACTTAAATAGCTCAGAGGGTTACAAGGAAGATTGCAATCCATAAGGAGATTCATAGCACAATTAGCGAATAAGTGTCACCCATTCCAACATTTACTCAAAAAAGGAGTTACTTTTAAATGGATAAAACAATACTAGGAATATTTCCAAGCTCTTAAAGATTATCTTTTGAACACACCAGTGTTAATATCTCCTACTCTAGGACAACCTCTATTGTTATACATATCAGCAACGAACTCAGCTCTAGGAGCTCTATTGGCACAACATGACAAAAATGGAAAAGAAAGAGCCATTTATTATATAAGTAGGACTCTGATCGGCTATAAGCTTAATTATACTCCCATAGAGAGAGCATGCTTAGCAGTAATCTTTGCATCCCAAAATCTTAGACACCACATGTTGAGTCATAAGGTACAACTCATTGCACGGCTTGACCCACTCAAATACCTATTGAGAAGAGCGACATTGACCGGGTGATTGGCCAAGTGGGTTATGATCTTGAGTGAGTTTGATATACAATACATAGATAAAAAATCTATCAAAGGACAAATCATAGCAGATCAATTAGCAAAGGCTCCTATACAAGATAGTCACCCATTGCTAATAGACTTTCCAGACGAATCCATGTTTGCACTAAATGCCTTAGTAATGTGGAAGTTATACTTTGATGGATCATATACAAATCACAGATCTGGAGCAAGTATTCTCTTCATTACTCCTCAAGGGGATGTTATACCTAAGTCATTTAGGATCAATTTCCCATGCACCAACAATATGGCAGAATATGAAGCTCTCCTCATAGGGCTTTGTATAGCTATGCAATGGAAAATACAAGAGTTATAGGTCTACGGTGATTCACAGTTAATTGTAAACTAGGTCAATGATGATTACAATATGAAGGATGACAAACTCATGCCTTATAAGAAATTGGTCAAAGATTACAAGGAGCACTTTAGCAAAATTACCTTTGAACAAATCCCCAAAATATAAAACAAGGTAGCAGATGCAATGGCAATGATAGGATCTCTTCTAAATATGCCTACTAACGAAACTTAGTTTGAATTCATCATAGAACAGTTAATGCTACCTGCATATGAGAACCCCCTATCAGACTATGTATGTGCAATTATGGGTCCAAAATCGCCTTGGTACAATGAAATATATACATATTTGCATACCCAATACATGTCACTAGATCTATCTAGAAATCAAAAGAAGACCTTTATTCGTCAAGCATCTAGATACACCATTATAGCTGATACTCTGTATAGAAAGGGTTTCTATGGAACTCTTCTTTGATGTCTGGATGAGAATGAAGCACACCTTGCTTTAAAAGAAGTCCATGATGGAATCTATGGGGCTCACCAAAGCGGTCCACCATTATCAAAGAAACTGTTGAGAACAGGGTATTACTGGCCAACCATGGAAAAAGATGCTTACAAGTATGTATAGAAGTGTAAACAATTCCAAATGCATGGAGATCTTATTCATGCACCAACACAAGATCTTCAACCCATCACATCACCATGGCCATTTTCACAATGGGGATTAGATCTAGTAGGTAAAATCAACCCTACTTCGTCCAACGGGCACAAGTTTATCTTGATAGCCACCGAATACTTTACAAAATGGGTTGAGGTGATTCCTTTAACATACACTACTGGAAAGCAGATTGCAAAATTCATTCTCAACTACATTATATGTAGATACGGAATTCCAATGTGCTTTGTTATAGATAACGGGTGTCCATTCAAAAACCAGGATGTGAAATAGTTGTGTGACAAATTCCACATACAACAAAGATTTACCACGCCATATTATCTGCAAAGTAATGGGCAAGCAAAGGCTACGGATAAAACAATACTGAAAATTCTTAAGAAAGTAGTCACTAACACAGGACGGGATTGGCATCTCCAGTTAAATCCCACTCTTTGGGCTTACAGAATAGGGGTGCACACACCTATAGGAGCAACACCATATTCCTTGGTCTATGGTATAGAAGTGATACTCCCCATTGAAATAGAAATACTGTCTCTAATAGTATCCTTATAGAACATTATATCAGAAGAAGACTACATGGTAGCAAGGTTGCAAGAACTAGAGACCCTTGATGAAAAACAAATAACAACATTCAATCATTTACAAGGATATCAAAACAGACTAAGACAAAGTTATAATGAAAGGGTCCACCCATGAACCTTTCAAGTGGGAGATCTAGTACCTAAAGAGAATCAAAGGAACTTAGAAGAATGAGAAAGGCCAGGGAAATTTGAACCTAATTGGATAGGTCCTTTTATTATAACAAGGGTCATAGGCAATGGAGCCTATCATTTGGTTACCATGGAGGGAGATCAAATCTCTGACCCTATGAACAACATGCACCTTAAGTGATATTATACCTAAGGGTTGTGTAGTTTAGCTTTTACTTTTTGCATTGCATATCGTATCATTTAAAATAGGGCATAACATGTAGTTTCCTTTTTAGATGCATTGCATTCTTAAAGTTCTGCATTCTTATATAGAAGCATCAAATAAAACAAGGCAATTGTTCAAGTTTATCATTTGTTTGCATCTAAAGAAAACAAGGGTCATCACCTTTCTTAGATATTTAGACATGAAGTCTTTGGGGTTCTAAATTTATTCATTCTCAACATTACCCTGTGACAACACTTTACTTATGGTTGGGTAGTAATTTCACTATTTGAGACTTGTTAACCCACAATCTATCAATTTCTATATCTTACACATTAACAAAATCTCTAATTCATTCTAGACACCTAGTTGATCATATGACTAGTGAAAAATCTGAAATTCTACTTCAGCACCGCTGTAATTATCACACCCAAGTAGGTTTCATTACTTACAAGTCAAAGCAACAAAATATAAATAAAAAGAGCTATGCCAAATATCCATCTCAAGGCAAAAGAGCAATGATATATAACTGAAATATCATGTATACAAATGCGATAAAAAAGCTTGACAATGGGAACATGCAAGTAACTCCATAAGGGCTATGAACACCTACTGGCAATGGAGCAATATTTGAGAAATTACAGTCTATAACCTTGTCGAAGCTCTCAAGGCTTGCTGGCAGCAAGGCTCTATTTGGGATTCTTTTGAAGTTAGAATAATCCATGTAGCTAGTCGTATAGGATGCTAAGGATCTTTAGTGAACACAAGAGCAGGAATTAAATCATGTGCACACACATGGGCAAAAGAAGATCAAAGTTTCAAGAACCAATGGGGAAGTTTTCCACGTCTCCATTTGTAAAACCTAGTCACTAAGTGTGTTGAAATGAATATTCTAAAGGCCCTTAGAGATTGATTGACCACTTATCTATTAAATGTTTTGCACCTCCATTTCAATTGGTGTATTCAAATGCAAAAATAAACATAGTCAACCTTGTTCGAATAGGAAATGCATCTTCATCCTGCACATTGCATTCACATAGGTCATGTAAAATATTCATTTGTCTCCATATGCATTCTGCAGATCATCATACAGGTCTGCACATTGGGGGCATAACTGAAAAAATCCAAAAAATCAGATAAAGTCCTGAAAAAATCCAAAAAATCATATGAAGTCTTGAAAAAATCCAAAAAATCAGATAAAGTACTGAAAAAATCTATAAAAATCATATAAAGACCTTCGAAAAAAAAAACAGTGAAAAACTCAAAATCCAAAAAAAATTGAAAACCACAAAATCCAAAAACATTGAAAAATCTAAAAATACCCAAAAACATCCATATAATGTCCTAAAAAAATCAACCAAAAACATCCATATACGATCCTGAAAAAATCAAACAAAAACATTCAAAAATCTACCTACATAATCCAAAAACATCGAAAAAGCTCTTCGAAAAGAACTAAAAATAAAAAATCAATCAATCAGAAAAACTTGCAGTAAGATGTCTTGTGAGAAACAAATACCCTAGCAGATATCCAGCAAACACTTCGCATGAAGTTAACAAAGGATATGACTATCCAGTCAAACATCTGCAATCAACTGATCAAATTGTCTTATCAATCGTATCATATCCATATCAACGTGATCATTATCTTGTCTTAAACAGAAGAAGATACACTCGAAATCAGACAGGTCAGTCTTAAACAGGGTCCGCAACTTTCTAAGATCAGACATTATCAACCATCACATCAAACAACTGAGAACGAAGGCACAAGGTCAGTATAGCTGCTGAATTTTGTCCGGGTCAGTCTTTATCTTTTTATCAGTTGGCGACAGTTATTGTTTCTATGCTACTCAAGGATGTCCACAAGTGACTAGAGGAGCTATGATGAGCATTATCTTTTTCTTTGTTTGCTATTTGTGGTGTGAACCGATGAAATTCTAGGGAAATTTCTCTAGTGGGTGTCTGTGATAAGAGTCTTTACATCAAGGTGAAATTGCCACACATACCTCGACCCCTAACGCAATTCCCAGAATGGAGGGTTTACTGCTTGTCTGCTACGTGTTTGTTTCTACAATGAGATATCTTTGCATCTTGGTTCCTTATACCCTAATGTGCTAAAGTTTCATTGCTCAAATAATAAGGCTCAGTGATGAATATATATTGACACAATAAAATATGTGACACAAGTTCATGATTCATTCAATTTCATTTTCATTTTCATCTCATTTGCTTATTGATAGTTTGATGGTTTCTCATCTTCTGTCTAAATCGCATTCTTTCTACCATTCTTTCTAAAATCATTATTTCTCTCCACCATCTGACTAACATTTCTTCAAGGAGTATCTGAGTTAAAATTGATTCAACCATTATCATACAAAAATACAGTCATTATAGCATTCATTTGCATTCATTATAGAGTTCATTTGCATTCATTATAGAGTTCATTTACATTTCATTATAGAGTTCATTTACATTCATTATTCCATTCATTTAGATTTCATTTACATCATAGATGTATTTCCATTGCATTTAGAATCATATAGAATTCAAGTAGATATGCATCATACAACTCATAACATCATATAAAGCATACATGGAAAATAATATACATAGGTCATTTCCAAAAAACCCGCATGCCATATATAGCTCAAAAATGATAATGTGTGTGAATACAATAAATAAGCTCGAAGGCTCAGATAACATGATCAACCAACACTGCCTCTATCAGCAGGTGGATCATGTCCACTAGATCCTGCCCTAGGATGTTGAGGTGATCCCATAACACCACCACTGCTAGTCCGTCGTGAAGTAGATCTACTCAATCTCCTCCCCATATATGCACTAAAGTTAGGATCTCTCTGACCCTTAGGGATGGCTCTCTCATATGCCTATCGATAATAAATATATTCCTGCGTAGTAGTGAAATACCTATCTGCCTGGTTGTGCGCATCTGTACCTACTCTAAAAAGCTGATTGAAGGCATCCATAGTAATCTGACATCTCTGCACTGCCTCATCTCTCTCCCTCTGGAGACGATCTCGCTCAATATCTCATCTCGCGACCTCATCCTCCAAACTCAACACCCATGCTCTAAGAGTCTCCAACTCATCATCGGCCTATCCTCTCCCATCCTCAACACCAAGAATACCCTCCAACTCTGGCATATCATCATCATCATCATCATCCCCACCCTCTCTACTTGATGACTCTGAAGAATCATCGCTGTCCTCACTACTAATAGACTCAGTGTCTCCACCAATGTCTATATCCTCATCTCCCTCTCCTCCACCACCATCTCCCCCATCTCCACCACCTCCTCCCCCATCTCCACCACCTCCTCCCCCATCTCCACCATATCCTTCGGCTCTCTCCCCTGCGTCTATCCTGAACCGCTGTCTAGGATGGTGAATCTATTTTGCTATAATCGAAACAACAGGATTAGTCAAAGGCACTGGCCCGTGCCTAGCAAACCACACATCATACTTCGCTATCATCCCTGGATCTGCTCCACCTCTACCCCAACCCCAGAGTAATGTCTGCAAAGAATCAAACTTAGTAGAAGCAACATGTGGTTGTATGCACACACCCCAATCAGATACCTCTCGCGATATACAAGCAAAATAGGCAGTAACCACAGGTGTCACCTATACCTCACCGAACTGTCTGATAAACCACCCTAGAAGATACATCTCTATGATCCGCTGAGTCTCAAAGGTCCTCCCAATTAGATATCTCTACTATTGGCAGAAAGACAAGTGTACTACATCATCAGGCCAACCAGGGCAATCTAAGTAAGGTCTCCAAATGAAATGCTGCAATGTATCCAATTGATGTCTCCAGTACAAGGTGCTACCCAAACCCCTATGTTTGATACCTGCTGTATACCTAAAGGCATAAGGCTCACTAGGCTACAAGTCTACATGAATGACAGGCCTAGAAATAGAAATGTGCTCCCATGCCCATGTATGCAACAAAGTAACACCACAACTAATAGAACGGTATCCTAGATACACAATACCATGCATTTGATAGTACAACATAGCCAGTAGACAAGGACCCCAAGCATATAGTCGATGATGCACAATAATATCATGAAGCACTCTGCCCCATCCAACTGGAAACCCATGACCTCATCGATCAAGTATTAGTAAACCACCGACAATACCGCATAATATAATGGTCAAGTCATCATAGTCTAATCGGGCCCAAGGGGTCTCATAATGGCCACTGATTTGCAAATCTTGAATCTCACACAAAAAATGCACATAATCCAGCAATACCATCATCATGGTCATATATAACTCTCTCACCATGAATGGGAATACACAATATACACCATACATCCTCTAAGGTAATGGATGCCTCACCAGTCGGAAGATGAAATGAACATGTCTCTGAGTGCCATCGCTCTATCAAAGTTGTAATCATGGCCCTATTGGCCGTAATCTCTGGCAAATGCAATACATGGTAAAGACCAAGCTGACGAATATGCTCAATCTCATCATCCGGTAAGTCAGCTTGAAGTTCAAGTCCACTCGGTCTGCTCTGTCGACAATATAACACTCCAATGTTCTCCTGCAATGAGAAAATGATCAATATATCAGATGTTGGATACAGATAAACTTAAAATATTTTCAAATGCATGACAACAAATAACATATACAATGAATGCATAGCAGTTATGACTTATGCGGTACAAATAAGACTCTTGTGTGACGATTAAAGCTAATGCGTGACAAAATGGGCACATGCGTGACAAAAAACACTTATGCATAATGATACACATGAATGCGACATGTTAAAGCTAATGCATGACACTTATGATGGATGCGTAACATTTAAAGCGTTTGTGGTAAACTAAACACTAATGCATGAAAATCGACAAACACTTGCGTAACACAAAGCAAAAAGTGATCAAGGACAATTTTTGAAAAACAGGCAAAAATCAAGGAAAAACAATGAAATACCATACCACCAGTCCCAGGAGGTCTCTGAAATGAATGTACTCGGTCTAACAAGTGCAATCGAGCTCTATAACCAGCCATGATGATCAAAGTACTTAGAAAAAGGCACCAATATTGCAAAGAAATCAAGGAACTACCAAATCACAAATGAGCAAATGAAAACCTAGAATTCCCCGCCAGCTTCAAACAACTTGTAGCCTACTCAAATGATCTCAAAATGACACAAAATTTCACACACTTTCTCCTTAAATTGGTATCGAAAACATGGTCTCAATTTTTGAATTCTCCGACCACCTTTTCCGAGGGGGCATATTTACACTATACAACAATACCAAGGCATACTAGGGCAAAATTTTTCATTTTCTTTGAAACAATGTCATTCCGACATCATCTAAAAGAGGAGCAAATGTAGACACCTAAAAATGTCTCATTGATCATGTACTAATTATTCCTCTAATTGATTAAATAATCTTTATTATTTAATTAAGTTAATTAAACTTATTCTTCTAAATTCTTCTAATTTCATATTTCTTCATCTTATTAATTATTCTATTTTCCTATTCTATGATCATTTAATCATTTTAATTATTTTCTAAATATTAATTAAATATTTATTATTTAATTAATTATGGCTAATTCCCCAATTTAAATAATCTTTATTATTTAAATAAATTACTAATTATTTAAATTCTATCTCTAAGACATCTAATCATTCAACCCTCTTCTAAATATTAATTAAATATTTATTATTTAATTAATTGTGATGTTATCCTTTAAATTAAATAATCTTTATTATTTAATTAAATTCCATTTCTAAATAATTAAATAGTTTCGTTAAATTATTTAATTAGCTAATTAATTCTTCCATTTCCAAATCCCCAAATTCTAATTTCATTTAATTTCATATTCTTCTAATTTCTTCCAAATTCCAATTACATGTGCATGATTTCAAAAACCAAATTGAAAATCAAAGTCAAGTTCTAAATATATTCAAATGCTAAATTGAATGTATTAATTCAATTATTTGAATAATATCTCATGCAAAGATTAAATTAATAATCTAAATCTAAATGCGAGCACATGCTAAATTAATTAATTAAATCAATTATCTCTCCAACTTCTATTTCAATCTTTCAGTTAGCTTTTTCTAAATTAAGCTCTCTATGTCATCCTCTTTATTTCCACCAATCATTCATTTTCTTCCTTCAGTCAGCTTTTTCTCAATCAGTTGACTCAATTAATCTATTCAATCTATTGAGTTTCACTCCCATAATCAACAGTTCAACTATCAACTTGCATTTGAGTTCACCTCAGTTCACACCTCTTGATCAATTTGTTCCACCTTTCAATCAATCTTATCCAATTTTCTATAAATTGAGCATCGAATCTCCATTTTCAACAATCACGGACTTTGAATCTTTGTGTCACTTGCAGGTTACCAACACAATATCTGAGAGCCATCATACCATGAAGAGGAGAAGAGCAATGGAATCAATATGTAGTCATAGAATAGGGAGTTTTTATAGATTGAAATTATAATTCCTATTTTACTTGATTGTATCATTTCATTGTCTGGTTTGTTAGATTTGTTGATTAGATAGGGATTTGTGATTTCCCTTGCTTCTAATTGATAACTTTGTTTATTTGAAGATGAATTCTAGCATGCATTACAAGGCTAACAAAAGAATTCTTGAGGAAGCCATTGTTAAGTACTTGAATACATTCAATAGGGATCTTGTTGAAATAATGTTTGAAATACCTAAAAGTCTATATGACCTTTTATAAATGAGAAGAGTTAATGCTAAGTCTAAGGATGAAAAATTGAAGGAGAATGTGTTGATCAGTTTAAGCCCTGAGATTTTTGTAGAGAAATGAATGAAATATTCAAAGAAACTAAAAGGGAGTTTAGGAGGAAAACCAGAATAAATAAACTAATGATTGGGAAGAGTGAAGAAGCTTTTAAGGAAATAGAGAAAATCTTGAAGTTAGTTCTAAAAATGAATAAATTTTACATCATCATAGGAGAAGCCCATTGTGGTGGTGATTCATCTATTCTAGATGTACAAGAATTATACTCAAAAGTTGAATAGGTTGAAGTAAATGTTTCCTCTATTCTGGAAGAGGAAGGTGTGAGTAAAGAAAAGGAAGATATGTCGAACCAAGGTAGAGAAGAGACAAGGAAAGAAGATAAATTGAGGATACACAGAATCCTCCTAAAAGTCAAATAAAATGGATACAATTTCATCTGTGGAGACTCAAGATCCAACTAGAAATGAAGGTCCAAAGGAGGTCAAAAAAAAACTTGACACAAAAAGCTAAAAGATTGAGGTAATTGGTGTTGTCTCTGAAGAAAAAGACACTACATAAGATGTCAAGGACATCCTTCATATGGATAAATAGGCTTTTGATGATCTAGCATTGTCCCAAGGGCCTATCAATTTGGTAATTCTCTCTCCCATCTAGAAGTTGAAGTTAGCATCACTTTCTTAGGCCAAAGCAAGAGAGGAGATTTTGAAATCTCACATGGAGGACAATGAGTTGCTAGGTCTTGCATCAGGTGTCTTGGAGAAGATAATGCTCACATTTGTCAAGGACACATCTGGTTCTCCCTCCAGACAACTGAAGATCTTAATCAACTCTGTAAGTACTCATTTTGACTCATTTGAGAAGTCAATAGAAGTTAGGGTCCAAAATGAGTTTAATGATAAAATATTCATTGAGTTAAAGAAAATGCTTTCTAATGATAGGATTTTGCTAGACACATGTGTGAAGATTCTTGTCACTAGGATTTGCACCAGATGCAAGCTTGAAATTCTTGCAATCCAGTGACACATTGGACTGCTCTGAGGCTATGGGTATCCTATTATGAGAGCAGACCTCTGGATTATAGGTTGGCTTCCTATTTGATCACCTAATACTAACTTGAAATTGACTTGGAAAAGGGATAGAAGGATATGCATAAAATGAAACTACTGCTAAAAATGTGATCCACCAATGACTGAAATGATCTAAAATGCTTACAAACTCACAAAAATGCTCAAGTATTGAAGCTATCCAATCTCAAAAATCTGCTACTTATGCCTACAAAAGTGATTCTTATGAAAGGCTCTGAATTTCTGATGTATACAAAAAGGAGAACAATGAGGTTCTCATAGTTTTGATGCAAAATAATGAAAACACTAACATAGACCTACACTATGACATAACATTCTTAGCATTCAACTTTGAAGGAATCTGATGAAACAAAATGATAAAACAATATTTTACCATAAAATTCACAAACAATAGTTGAAAAACCAAGAATAATGAGAAGGAAAACAATTTCTTTATTGAGAATCAGGAGCTATCTGCATTCCAAATCTGTAGAATTGCTTACAAAAAATTGAATATTACTGATGAGAAATCTGAAAACACTAATAAGTAATGAGTTACAAGAGCAAGGATCTTTGTTGTTGAATAAGTACAAACTCCAGAACTAGAGAAGTAAGTGATAAAAAGTCCCTTATACAAAGTAAGCTTTCAAAATTAAAAAATGAATTTTGGCTCCCAAAAATATTCGTTGTCATTTCTCCACCAAAATAGGACTCTAACTGAAACAAAAACTCCTCCAAAACTGATGACTTCTCATCATTTTGTGTTGAGTTCACCTAGACGCTACCAGTTTCTTGACCATTTGATTTAACCACCTGCATTAACCATCAGCACATGACAGATTAACATTCAACCGCTAGGACTGCTGATGACTTGTCACTATGCCATGAGGATTAACATTCAGACACCTTTTTATTGCAGTATAGGGATAACCCTCAGATCATCTCAGACTAGCATGACCCTTATCTCACCTAGGCACTCACCCTACTCGTAGGCCCGCCATGTGTCACTTCCTATTTTCCTTTGGATCGCTCATGGGATCCACCTATTTCACCACTTGGATTTTCCACTAGACTTGGTTTGCCTTGGTTCTTCATCTACTCTCTACCATGTGGTACATCCTCATTTGCTCTAAGCCCACCTAGATGGCCACCTCAGCTATCACCTTGCCAGTCACTATGTTGCGAGAGATAACCAGCGAGCATCTTCATCTTGCAGTATAGCAATGGTCATTGATCTACCCTCAAACTGTTCAATCCTTAGCATCTGATCTGCTCACCTTTTCTACACACGCTTTGTCGCCAAGTTGGAGAGATAACTAGCAAACTTCTTTCTATTGCGGTATGGTGATCGCCATTAGATCTCTCGCATCACCGTTTGATCTTCCTTGATCTGCTCGACCATTGACCCTGGCTGATTTTCTCCCCTCTGCCGCCTATCACCATGTGGCATCCCCTGGTTTTCTCATGAGATCCACCTAGGAACCACCTATTTATCGGGTCTGCCATGCATCAGCCTACGACTCGCTCACGGATCCACCTAGACTACCACATCACCTTTGGTTCTATTGGATATCACTCTTTTGACCAAACTACTCCCTCGGTAAGCCATTTACAAGTCTCATCGAACCTGTAGTTTCATTGATGCTTTCATTTTATTGGCGGGACCAATTTTAATTTCTTTGATATACCCTATGTCGATGGAACTAAGCCTTTGGTGAAACCTTTTAGAGATTCATCACAGCCAAGGTCTTCTCGATAAGTCACCTTTTGGTGACATGCCACCTGTTCTACCACATCATCATCACTGGACCTTCCATCTCTTTGTCCATCTATGCCATGTCACCCCAATTTGCATCTAATCTACCCGACTTTCTTGCTAGTTAATTTGCCTTTTCGCTATAAAATTTGGATGCCTTGAGATGTGTGCACACGCGGGGGACCCACTAATGCTGAGTTGCTCCTTGTCAAAATCCCATAAGTTTTGACACTAAGGATATATGCGGCTTTGCCTTTAAGTGCAATGAATTTCCTCGACGCGACCAATGTGGGATAAATGGTCTACACCTGGGCCTTTCCATCGGGGTAAGTCCTATCGATCGGGGTAGGTCTTGCCAATAAGGTAAAAATTCAAAAAATACAAAGAAACCCATCTCCATTAGCATGCTAGGCTCAACCCTCGTGGGAGCCGCATTTTAACCCACATGTTGTATTTTACTTTTCCTGTATCTGCACATGAAGCAAATAGGTTAGACAAAAATAATGCATATATGATTTCTTGATGATGATTTGACCTAATATTTACTGATTTGCTTGGTATATTTCAATATGAATGAAAGTAAAGCCTCATTAGGCCACCAAATTTAGCATGTGAAAAAATTTGGTAACATTTTTGGTGACCTCTACAAAGTGTTTGCCTACTAAACATCTTGACCAGCTGCGTAACTCTATCCATTGGGCACAGAGTCACTGAAACTTGTAAAAAACTAAAAAACACAACTGACATAGTAGGAACTTTGAAAACTGCTCAAAAATTGTCCAACTTCATTGTTGATAAGTATGTGGCTTGTGACAGTAAACTGGAATAGCTTGCTATCATGAATGATATGGATATAATCAATGAAATAAGGCAAGGTAACAACAAAAGACCTCTAAAAACCTCTGCTGCAATAATTTATTGCAACAATATGAGGGAGATTCCTTTTGTGTGTGATAGGGGATAAACATGCTCCTTGTTTCATATAATGGACACCTCTCTTCTATAGCTTCAATGGATTGCAGCAGTATGACTCTTATTACTCCTTTAGAACTATGCACTAGGCACTTAGGGAAAATAAAAATACAAACTGACCTACTGTGCAAAGCACTTATTACCACTAGAAAAACTGAAATATGTACAAATTTTAGGCATACCTCAAAAGCAATGCTTGAGGTGAATCCCATTGACTAGGATTGGTTCAACTTCACCATCCAACTTAGACAGCTGGAAGGCATTGTGCTGCTTATACTCAGAAATCATATAAGGCCCACTCCAAAAAGCATCAAACTTTGTATTTTTGACTGGCCTACTCTTGAATTCATCTCATTTCATGATAATGTCACCTTTCTTGAACACTCTAAGAGAAGCCCTCTTATCAAAAGATCTTTTCATTTGAGCTTGGTGATGCTCAATTTGCCTCATTTCCTCATTTCTAACTTCCTCTAGCTCAATCAGCTAAGCCAATCTTATTGTCATAGGATCTTCTTCAATCATATCCAGCTAGTTAGATAGATCAAGGGCTGGAAAATCAAGTGAAATAAGCAACCTTACTTCTTTCCCAATCACAAGCAGGTATGGAGACATTCTAGTGGCCCTCTTTGGTGTGATTCTATCAACCCATAAGGCTGATTTGAGCTTGGTATGCCAAGCTCGCTAATTTCCTTCCATGGTCCTTTTGATGATTCTGGGTAGATTCTTATTTGTGGACTTAGCTTGTCCATTTCCCTGAGGGTAATAGTTATATGAGGTGTTGAGATAAACACCATTCTTTACTACCCAATTAGAATTTTGGCTCCCTACAAAAGAAAGAGCATTATCTGAAACTATAGATTCAAGGACACCAAATCTAGTTATCAACTCATCATAAAAGTTCAAAACAGCTATCTCATTTGCTTCCTTTAGTGCTACAACCTTAGTCCACTTAGTAAAATAATCAGTGGTTGTGAGCACCCACTTGTGGCCAACACTTGAAGGTGGATTTTTTACTCCAATGAAATCCAAAACCCACTTCACAAAGGGTTGTTCTACCTGAATAGACTACAATGGTAGTGCTGCCAACCTCTCTTTTCTTGCAAACATGGCACATTCTTTACACTTTCTAACCCAGGAATGTGCATCTCTAAACAAATTAGGCCAATAATAGCCTCCTTTCATAACTTTCAGAGCTTTAGCTCTTGCTAAAAAGTGTCTTCGTGTTGATCCTTCATGAAACTCATGCAATACCTTATCAACCTGTTCAACATTTATGCACCTCAATAATACACCATGAAAATCCTTTCTAAATAGAAAACCATTTAAGAGTACATAGGGAATGGACTGAAGTCTATAATACCTTCTTCTTGACTTACTCAATCGATGAGGACACTCACTGGTCAACAAGAAATGCATCATTTCTTGTACCCAACTAGTAGGAGGAACAAGAATAGCTACTTGTTCTTCATTTTGGAGAGGTAAAACAACCTTCTCCTCATCCTCTTCACTATTGTTTGTGTGATCAAAAGGCTGCTCACACTATCCCTTACCTCAGACTATCTTGGTGACCTTAATACCAACATCAAATTCCATCACCTTAGTCACCCAACCAGCCCTCTTATCATTTAAATCTTTGCTAAGCAAAAACTCTTTAACTAAGGGGTGAGCAACCATCAACTTAATCCTATTGTTAGATATCATATACTTAAACTTTTTCAAACTCCTAACAACAACAAGAACATGTTTTTCAACAAAAGAATATTTCTCCTCATAATCCTTAAGGCCTTAACTGAAAAAGGCCAAAGGCTGCTCCAAACCATGCTCATTTTCTTGAACCAATATAGCTGAGAAGTTATCAATACTACCATAAGCATATAAAATAAAGTCTTTTGAGAAATCTGGGTTTAGCAAAGTAGGAGTAGTTACAAGTGCCTCTTTTATAAGCTCAAAACTCCTCCTCCCATCTTTAGACCAGCTCAAAGGAATATCCTTTTTCAACATAGAAGTTAGAGGTTTTAATAATTCTGTAATATCTGGAATAAACCTCCTAACAAAATTAATCCTACCCAAGAAGCTTTGCAAGCCCTTCTTGTGTGCTAGTAGAGTTAAGGAAAGAATAGAACTTACCCTCTCCGGATCAATAGTAATACCTTCTTTTGACACCACATAGCCCAGAAGCTTACCCTCATGAACATAAAACAAACATTTCTCTAGGCTAAGAGATATACCATATTCTGTGCACCTCTAAAAAAATTTCCTTAGGTGAGCTAGGCGTTCAACTAAATTTCTAGAATAAATAGTGATATCATCCAAATAAACAAGTACAAATTTATACATCAAACCATGAAATGCCATATCCATAGCATGGTGAAAAGTGGCATCGACATTTGACAAACCAAATGGCATCTTTTTATATGCCATAGTGCCCCATTTAGTTGTAAATGTTATCTTAAATTGATCTTCCTCCTTCACTAAAACTTGGTTATAATGTGAAAAGCCATCTAGCAAGGAGAATCTCTCAGAACCTGTAACAACTTGCAGAATCTGCTCCATAGAGGGCAGTTGATATCTATCCTTCAATGAGGCTCTATTGAGATCTTGGAAATCAACACAAAGTCTGATTTCACCATTCTTTTTCCTAATTGGGACAAGGTTTGACACCCAAGAGGTGTTTTTAATAGGAAAAATGATTCTTCTCTCAATGAGTTTATTAAGTTCTTTGACCATAAGGGGCTCAAGCTTTGGATTAAGAGGCCTCTATTTTTGCCTCACAGGTTTAGCATTTGGCTCAAGCTCTATGGTATGTTGGGAAATACTAGGGTCAAAGCCTTTTAAATTAGAATATTGCCAAGCAAATATGTCACTAAACTCTTGGCATAGTAAAACAAACGCATGCCTTTCCTCTAAAGTACACACCTTGCCAAGCTTTAACAACTTATCCTTGAAAATCTCAACATTTTCATAATGTTCCTCCTTGATCTGCAAGCTAGATTTTTCTTTTCTCACTTGATCATCCTCATTGAAAATTAACTCCAATGTGACCAAACCCTTAGGTAGCTTGTTTGTTTTCAGTTGTATGACCTGATCATCATACTGTCGCTTAAGCTTCTCTTGGTTGATATTTCAAAACTCTGTCTCTTCCCTCAAAAAGTTAATAATCTACTGATCACTATCAAAAATTTGCTAATGATCAGCATTGTTAGGAAGGGAAGACCTAACAATCACTTTTACATATTGATGTTTATTAATATTGCTGATATCACTTGGAATATCATACCGTGCTCCTATTGCAGCAAGTCTATCAACATGCTTATTAATATTTCTAGGAATAGACAACAGATTGAAAGCTTGGAAATCTTCAATAAGATCCCATACCCTATGTTTATAAGACTTTAAAAGATCATTCTTAGTGGTATGGAGACCTCTTACTTGGTTGAAAACTAATTCACTATCTCCATAAACCTACAAATAGTTGATTCCTCTCTTCTTTGCCCATTGTAGACCATGAATTAAGGCCTCATACTCAATTGTATTATTGGAGTAGCTAAAAGAAAACCTGAAACCTGCATAATACTTATCATCAATAGGGGAAATCAACATGCAACCACCACTAGCACCATTCTTACTTCTTGACAAAGCTCTATTTTGATGTTGATTATCTTATTGTCCAGCATCCTTTATCAAGTTTGGGATAGCAAAACCTTGCTCACAAAACATATAGACTCCAAGGTTTACCTTATCCCTATTTTTAAAAGGATCTTCCTCAAGATTCTCAACTACCCATTCATCCAAAATAATGTCAGGAATGTCATTAATAGCGGTGTTTGGATCACGTGGAATGGGTTGGTCATCTTGCTCATGAATGGTCAAATTGGCATTGATAGTGTTGTGCCCAAACTTTTGGGCAAAAAACAAAAGAACAATTTTTTATTTATTTTTGAACAACCTAATAAAACTAATTAAGCTATAATAAAATTTCAATAATAAGTCTTGTCTTAACTATGTTTAAATTCTGTAAATTTAAAAGAGCTTGCTACTAAGTTAATCTAATTAACTAAATCAAGCATGCGGGATTTAATTAAATGTGGAATATAACTCTCCAAAAGAATCATTATTATTTCATTAATTTTAATAAATTAATTTAAATGACAATCTCTAACTAAATTGACAAGAGATATTATTAATCTCAAATAATCTTTAAGTTGCTCTAGGAATTAATTAAATTAATTCTAACATTTAGATTATTAAAATTTAATAATCAAATGACCAATAAATATAATGTCTCAAATTTGACTAAAGGAGCTAAGTTAATTCTTAATAAAATTTTCCCTATAAACCTTAATTAATGATGGCCAAATAAATAGACCCCTAATGATCTAATTATTAATTAAGCGTTTATTAATATTTATTAATAAAATCAAATCAAATAGGTTTCAACTTAACCCTATATATACATATATATATATATATATATATATATATATATATATATATTATAAATATAGTGTTAATAAAATAAATCAACTATATCAAATAAATATGGGGTTAGGGTTCCCCCCCATATTTTAATTAATTTATTACTACAACTTACACATAAACCCTAAATTTATTTTATAAAAAACTATCCCCTTTTTTTTTTTCTAAATCTTATTACTCATGTTTTTGCCCTAATATTTTATTCTTACCAAATGCTAACCATAACCCGAATATGGGCTAGGGTTGGATTCCTTATCTTCTTTTTATTATTTGTATATGCTAACCCTAACCCAAATATGGGCTAGGGTTGCATATTTCATTATTTCGGGAGCCTTGCTCCCCCCCTTTTTTTTTGCTTGTAGAATGTGTGTGTGTAGGGTTTTTGATGGAGGCAGCGGCAGCCAATACCATGGCGACAACCAAAGGAAAGAGGGTGAAGAGAGACCGAATTTGTAGGGTGGGGAGGTTCCTTGGGCACGATTGTGGATACCCATAGTGGCGGCCATGAGCCATCCACTGTGGTTACCCACAGTGGCAGCCCGTGCTGACCACTGTGTTTACCCACAGTGTCGGCACCTCCTGTGCCATCCACTATGTTTAAACACAATGGCTCGGTCGTGTAGTCCACTATGTATAATCACAGTGGCTCGGTCCCCACCGTATTATGGTATACCCCTCCTTTAATAAATTATTTTTTTTAATTTGTTTTTTTTGTTTATGAAATATATATACATATATAAATATATATATATATATATATATATATATATATCTTATAATACATGCATGTTTTTTTTTTGAAAAATAACCAGAATACAATGTAAACTTTTCTTTTTTTTTAAGTTTTCTAGTTTGCCCATATCCTATCAAATGCATATTATTTGATTTTTTCAATGCAATAAGTAATTAAATATATATATATATATGACTTTCTAAGGTAAAAAAAATATGGACTACAATAGTTTTAGCAAACTGTTTTCTATTAACAAAAACAGGAGTAAATCTTTTATTTTGTTTTCACTTAGGGCATAATCTATCTCTATTTTCAGATTTATAACCTAAGCAAAATGACTGAAGGAAAGCAAAAACAGAACATAAACAAAATAGTTATCTTTTTCTTTCATTTCTTATCTACCTGTATTTCTAGATTTCTCTACTAAATCTGAATCTGTATATTTTTGTTTTATCACATAACAACAGACTTTCTAAAACTAACAAATTTAACTAACTGCATTTATTTTCATTTTAAACTTC
Source organism: Cryptomeria japonica (assembly GCF_030272615.1). Taxonomy (NCBI): domain Eukaryota; kingdom Viridiplantae; phylum Streptophyta; class Pinopsida; order Cupressales; family Cupressaceae; genus Cryptomeria; species Cryptomeria japonica. The sequence continues at coordinate 549,090,963 of NC_081411.1, read as the reverse complement.
TAATAGTTAACTATACGAAAAGATAAATTTGTCTACCTTAACTTTCTACATTTTTTTTTTGAAATCGATAAATGACATAAATAAATAACAGCATTTAAATAGTCTAGAAAACACTTCAAACACATTATCATTTGTACAATGCAAAACTATTTACTTCAAATGTCTATTTAACCCTATTTGCATTTGGAATAAATAAATCACTAGAACTAAATATTTATTTTTATCTTACTAACATTCCTCCTTTTCTACTTTACGATATTCCCATTATACTTCCTGCATTTTTTTTTTGAATACATGACAAAGATAAATCAGAGACAACATAATATAGTCTAGAAAACACTTAGAAATATTTAAAAATGCAGAACTATTATTCCTCTAATATCCATTTAACCATATTTTGCAATATCAACTTAAAAAGATGCATTTCTTATTAGAATAATTTGAATACACTTTGTCAACTTTTACAATGGGTAAAATACCCAATTAGTTTCTCATTCCTAATAAATGAGGACTTAAATAAAATAAATACATTTCTTTTTCAAAATAAATAAAACATAAAACTCCTCTCTTACATTTCTGCAACTGAAATACAATATTATATTTCCTATTCTTTTTCTGCAACTAAAATAGATTCAGCAAGACCATAACCAAGTTTTTCTTTCAATCCCTTCCCAAAGCAACCTGCAATACAAAATCTTAAGGCTATGACCATAGAGGGCTCACCTCCTAGCCTAGGCTTACTAGAAGCCACCCTCGAACTTGGAGAACCAAGACCTAGACGGGTTACACTCAAATAGTATAGAAACAAGCAAGGAAAAACTCATAGCAAACACATTCCCATCCCAAGGCTGAACTTCATCACATAATATTAAGTTTACATGGGTGGAAGTGGACCAAGTACCTTGAGGAGAACTGCAAGATAGTAGATCACAAGCCAACTCATGGAAACCAAGAACACAACATAAGTCCATCTTAACCCAACATCCTTATGACCCCCAAGGCATACATGCCATACTTTCTCCCCTTATTACCCCTAAATGCATAAACAAAACTATGCAACAACGGTCACATAAACAAACCCTTAAGATCACTCTCTTAAAGAGAGCCTCTCACTCTAAGGTTGTCAAACACCTTCCACCCCCAAGACCATTTTTCCCTCCCAAGGGTAAGCTGGCCTTGGATCTACTCCCAAAACACAAGAAAATGCATACAAAAAGAAATAAGAGAAAGATCACATAAATATTTTCACAAAGGAAATACAAGGGAAGCAAACAACTACATTCAAGAAATCTTTCAAAACATATTTTCAACATACAAAGTAAGAAAATGAACCAACCTTGAATATGCCAAGGGTTTGCTAGGGATAGTTTGGAGAAGAGAAACCCAAATCCACACTTCTTTTCTTCAACACTTAGCCAAAAATTCCATTCTAAAACTGGTTTCAAAACTGCAAGATCTCATCTCCAAAGATGGAGAGTGGATGATTAACTTCCTAAGTCTCAATCTCTTGCCTAAGAAGGCTTCTCTCACTCTTTCCAACCTCTTGGATAGATTGAGAGGCTCCCATTGGTTGGTCTTCCCTAGGTCTTACACACTCCCTAACCAAGGCACCTCAAGAAGAGGAATGGAATGGGCAAGAGGAATGACACATACCAAGAAGTTTATCTAACCAAGAATGGCTCTCCTAAAGATGAAATTCGGCCATCTTGGGAAATCCACTTTTTGGGGAGGATAAACAAGTCCCAGGGGGTGGACACATGGCCAAATTTGGCCTTCACCCATAGGTACCCCATGAGGCCCATTAAAAATGCTCCAAAACTGACTCTAGGAATTGGTTTAACCCTTTGAAAGTCCACCTAAAGTTTACCTACGGGTCAACTTTGAGTTGACCCTCCTAATGGCTTACTATTCTAGATTTACTTGGGACCTTCAAGGATAATTTGGAAATATATCATTAGTAAAAAATAAATTTCACAAAAGGTGACATGACAATGCCAACTCAACATACAACATATGTGTCAAGTGACACTACAAAAAGGAATTCCACATCACAAATACACACATGGCAATTGTCTCATGTATGATTTAAACAAATTAATAAATAAAATTTAACACACATGCAAACATTTACATCTACAAATAAAATACCATACATATGGGGTGTTGTCTCTCCAAATAGACAACCCCTGGTTTTATGAACATACATAGGTCTACACTTGATTCTCCATAATGTTTCCATGGTCACATGGATAATTTTCCTATGCATGTCAATTACACATTAGTAATTCCCAAATAGTAACACATAAATAAGAATACAAATGAATCACTCTGCATAGAATTGACATCATACAAATCAATTTACCATATATCAAAGCAATTCACATAAGCAATTTGTCATAATCCTCATAAATTTAATCCAGTCATAAGATATGAAATCATATTTCTAGCATCTTAATAAAGTCCTACAAATCAAATAATGACATACACCATCTCAATGTTATCCTATTCTAGAATCATATAAAATTTTGTATCCATAATGCATAGAAATGAAGCATCAATATATCAATGTTATCCCATCTTGGGATCATATAAAGTTATATATCCATAATGCATAAAAATAAAGCATCCATAATAGTTCCAACATTAAAATCACTAAAATGCTAGGATGTGTCGGGGTAGGGCTTCACACCCTCCCTCTCTAGGAATGAACTTCCTCCTAGAGTTCATAAAAAAGATGAGGGTATTGTGATCTCATATGTGGTGTGTCCTCCCATGAAGTTGTAACCTCATCATAGCAATCCCACTAGACCCTAACTTGATCCAACTCTCGACCTCGAAGAGCCTAGCTGCCCATCTGACTCCACCTGCAAGGCATCCCAATCTAAAATATGAGACTCATCATAGATATACTTCCTCAAAACTGATACATGAAACACATCATGGATGCATGATAGGCTAGGTGGCAAAGCTAGGCAATAAGTAACTTGTCCTATCCTGTCAAGGATCTCAAATGGTTTGACAAAGTGAGGTGAAAGTTTAGAACCCTTTCCATAATAGATTGGACTCTTATGTGGTCGCACTCTTAGGAAAACTTTGTCCCCAACCATGTAGCTCCAGTCTATCCTATTTGCATCTGCATACTTCTCTTGCCTATCCTATGCCTCTCTAAGGCGTTGTCTAATGAAAATCACCTGTTTCTCTATATCATGAACTATCTTAGGACCTATGGCCACTCTATCCTCAATATGGTCCCAACTCAAAGGTGTCCTGCAAGGTCTACCATACAAGGCTTGAAAAGGTGGCATCCCCAAAGAAGTGTGATACCCATTATTATAGGAAAACTCTACTAAAGGAAGGTACTCCTCTCATCTGGTCTAATGATCCATGACGTACATGCAGAGCATATCCTCTAACACTTGGTTAACCCTCTCTGTCTATCCATCAATTTCTGGATGATAGGCAGTGCTGAAATTGAGCTTGGTGCCCATTGTCCCTGTAATGCCTTCCAAAAGGAAGAAGTGAAGAGGGAATCCCTATCAGAAATAATCTTGCATGGGACACCATGAAGTCTGACAATGTCTCCCAAGAACACCTGTGCCTTTGCTAGTGTTGTGAAGGTAGTCTGAACTGGTGAGAAGTGGGCCACTTTGGTCAACTTGTCAACGGTCACCAAGATAGCATCATGGCAACTAGATGACATGGGAAGAACAATGATGAAATCTATGGATATAGTATCCCACTTCCACTCTAGTATAGCATGAGACTAGAGCAACCCACCTGGATGGCGGTGCTCCACCTTGACTCTCTGACACTCAAGACATCGGGCTACTAACTCAGCAATAAGCTACCACATACCTGGCCAATGATATAATTGTCTCAATTCTGCATGCATCTTCTTAAGCCCGGGATGTGCTACATAAGGAGTTATGTGAGCCTCTATGACAATGAACTCTGGCAATCCCCTGGGAGAAGGTGCATAGATGTGCCCTCTATGGTATAATAGTCCATCGGACTCTAAGGAATAATCAACATACTTCTCCTCTAGGGTCTCATGTGATCGAATCACATGACCAACCTCTAGATACCATCCATCCTTTGGCAACCACTGCAATATACGATCTCTCAAGTCTATGCTTATAGATGTGGAGTATACCTGATGATGTCTCCTACTCAAGGCATTTACAACTACATTCTCTTTCCCCTTGATGTAGTGGACATTAAATTCATACTCGCATATAAACTCCATCCATCTCCTCTGATGGGCATTAAGATTAGGCTGGGTGAAGATGTACTGCAAACTCTGATGATCTGAATGAAGCTCAAAATGATGACCCAAAAGGAAGTGTCTCCACCTCACAAGTGCATGCACTACTACTGCAAGCTCAAGGTCATGTGTAGGGTAGTTAAGCTTGTGAGTCTTAAGCTTCCTATACTCATAAGTTATAACTCAACCCTCCTGCATAAGGACTGCTCCTAATCCATCCAAAGAAGCATTTGTGCATACCATGAAATCAGCCATGGGGTTTGGCACAATAAGAATAGGTGCACTAATGAGTGCCCTTTTTAGCTCCTCAAAATCCCTCTCACACCTTTCTGTCCACTCAAATTTCTTTCCCTTTCACTGAAGGGATGTAATGGGATGTGCAACTCTGTAAAATCCCTCAATGAAGTGTCTGTAGTACCCTGCTAGACCCATGAAGCTCCTAAACTCTGTCACAATGGTTGGCACTGGCCAATCCATAATAGCTCTGATCTTTGATGGGTCAACTAAAATCCTATTGTCGGATATAACATGCCCAAGGTTATTTACCTCTGACCTAAAGAAAGCACACTTCAATAAACTGTCATACAGCTAGTTGTCCCTCAAACACTACAAAACCTGCCTCAAATGCTCCTCATGCTCCTTCTCATTCTGAGAATATATCAATATGTTGTCGAGGAACACAATCACAAACTAGTCAAGGAAAGTGTAGAATACCCCATTCATGAGACTCTTGAATTGGAACCACGGTAAACTCATATTGGCCATATCTGGTATGAAACATTGTCTTGTGGATATCACTCTCCACTATCCTCAACTAATGGTACCCTGACTTCAAATCTATCTTGGAAAACACTTTAGCACCCTAAAGCTGATCAAACAAATCATCAATCCTGGGCAAGGGATAGTGGTTCTTGATGGTTACTTTGTTCAGCTGCCTGTAATCCATGCATAACCGAAGGGATCCATCCTCCTTCTTCATGAAGATGACTGGTGCACCCCAAGGGGAGATGCTAGGATGAATGTGACCCTTTTCTAAGAGTTCATCAAGCTACATCTTGAGCTCATTAAGCTCATTTGTGGTCATCCTATAAGGTGCCCTTGAAATTGGCTTGGCTCCTAGTACAAGGTCTATGTGGAAATCAATCTCTCTGCTAAGTGGCATACCAGGTAGCTCGGTTGGAAACACATCTACAAACTCTTCAAGGATGGGGTGATCATCTAGGGAAGGCTCCTTCTCATTTTCTTCCTTTCTATCACTGATGGTGATAGAAAACAACTGGCATCCCTTTCACATGCTCTGCTTAAGCTGCATAGCAGAAATCATACGAAGAGACACGAGCCTCTGAATCTCAGTGATTACTATGGGAGTACCATGATCATCCTCACACTCGATCTTTTTCAGGGGACAATCCATCTTGTCTCTGTGGGTGTAAATCAAATCCATGCCAAGTACAATGCCATAAGATCTGAGTGGTGTAACTCTAAGGTCTACTAAGGTGGTGGTATTGCCATTTTGGAGCTAACATCCCCTAACCTTTGAATCCATTGAGCCTCTAGCCCTTGAAGCTAACTCCACTTCCCAACTGAAACCTTTCCTAATTGCCACTAGCCCGCAAAGCTCCACAACCAATGGAGATATAAAGGAGTCAGTAGCTCTTGAGTCAAACAATATAGAAATACTGATACCTCTGATCATACCTGTAGCCTCAATAATCATAGCCTTGTGCTATGCCTGGCGGTTGTCAACCGCTGTGAAGACTCTATGGGACTTGCCCATATCCCCAACCGTAGGCTCTGATGTTGCCATCCTCTGACTACCTACCATCTGACCCTGTGGATACTCTCTTGCCATGTGCCCCATGGCTCCATATGTGAAAAAAGCACCGCATACCTGAAACTATGCGCCCTGAGGCCTAGAAAAAGACTATCCACCTATCCTACTTGAACCATTGTACCCACCCCTGGAGGATTGCTAAGTCTGTGCTGGAGGTGTGTAAGTACCCTATGCTCTAGTTGCGCCTAGGACCCTATGAATGCCACTGCTTGGGCTTAGAGCCCTACTGTCCCTAAGAGGGCCTCTGCCTTTGATTCTGCTATGACTACTGTGGAGGAGGGGGTTTAAAGGACCCTGATGTATTCCTATGATTGCCTTTCCAGTGGGGTTTTTGAAACCCAAAAGACTGGGGTGCAGGGTTTCAATTCTGAAACTGATCCCTCATGTCCTGAGGCCTAACCTGAATTTCCTCGGCTATCAAGGCCTTCTCCATGACAACTTGAAGGCTTCCTAGAGCAGCCATCCTCACTAGTCATGCTATCCCGACATTTAGTCCCCTGATAAAATGGTTGACGAGAAGCTTCTCGTCCTTTAGGTAATCCACATATGGTAGGAGCTCGATGAACTTACTCTCATACTGGGTCACTAAGAGACCCTTCTGCTGGAGGTCATGGAACTCATCTATCCTATGCTACTTGAAGTGCTCTGATAGGTATCTCTCCCTAAACCTCTCTGTAAAGATCTCCCATGTGAGGGTGTCTGCAACTAGACCACACTTGTATTCCTCTTGTCTCCACCATGTGGAGGTCTTGCCTCTCAAAAGTTGAACTACTACTTGTGCCTTCAGATTGCTTTCATAGGAACACAATGTAAAGCACCAATATAGGCTCAAAAGCCAAGCCTCAACTTCTACCCTGTCGGTAGATCCCCCAAAAGAAGGTGGTTGGAGGCGAAAAACCTCTCTGATCAGATCCCCTGGATCATGATGTGCTCTCTCAAAATATACAGGTGCTGCTACTGGAGGTGGTCTAGGTAGATGAACGGACTCAGGCTCATGCTCAGCCTAGCCCTCTAAGGGATTAGGAGGTGGACTCCTACTCTATTCCCTATCTGTTGATCTATGGCTTCCTGAGTTCTAGTTTTCTGCATGATGGTCAACTACTGGAAGCCTATCCTGTACTCTCCCAATCATGTTTTGAAGCACTAATAAGATGTCTCAGTTTGGGTCAATCGGTTGTTCGGGAGGAGCCTCTGGGTCCCCTTCTGGAACTAGTTCCTCCCTATCAACATCTTCATGTGCCATATGTGCATGCCTATGACCCCTACCGTGCTTGTGAGCTTGTCGTGTAGTCAGAGGCATCCTTATGAGAAAATAAAATAAAATGAAATAAATAAATAATTTTTTTGAAGAGAAATTTAATTAAGTAAATAATTAAAGAAAAACATAATGGAGAAAGGTTCCTAGTGTTAGAAACCTTGCTTTGATACCAAAATATCATGCCCAAACTTTTGGGCAAAAAACGGAACAACAATTTTTTTTTTTTTTTAACAACCTAATAAAACTAATTAAGCTATAATAAAAATTTCAATAATAAGTCTTGTCTTAACTATGTTTAAATTCTAGAAATTTAAAAGAGCTTGCTACTAAGTTAATCTAATTAACTAAATCAAGCATGCAAGATTTAATTAAATGCAGAATATAACACTCCAAAAGAATCATTATTATTTCATTAATTATAATAAATTAATTTAAATGACAATCTCTAACTAAATTGACAAGAGATATTATTGATCTCAAATAATCTTTAAGTTGCTCTAGGAATTAATTAAATTAATTCTAACATTTAGATTATTAAAATTTAATAATCAAATGAGAAATAAATATATTGTCTCAAATTTGATTAAGGGACCTAAGTTAATTCTTAATAAAATTTGCCCTACAAACCTTAATTAATGATGGCCAAATAAATAGAACCCTAATCGTCTAATTATTAATTAAGCATTTATTAATAAAATAAAATCAAATAGGTTTCAACTTAACCCTATATATATTATAAATATGGTGTTAATAAAAATAAATCAACTATACCAAATAAATATGGGGTTAGGGTTCCCCCCCCCCCCATATTTTAATTAATTTATTACTACAACTTGCACATAAACCCTAAATTTATTTTATAAAAACTAACTATCCATTTTCTTTTCTTTTTTTAAATCTTATTACTCATATTTTTGCCCTAATATTTTATTCTTACCAAATGCTAACCCTAACCCAAATATGGGCTAGGGTTGCATTCCTTATCTTCTTTCTTTTATTTTCATATGTTAACCCTAACCTGAATATGAGTTAGGGTTGCATATTTCATTTTTTCAGAAGCCTTGCTCCCCCTTTTTTTTTTTTGCTTGAATAATGTGTGTGTGCAAGGTTTTTGATGGAGGCGATAGCAGCCAAAGTAAAGAGGGTGAAGAGAGACCGAATTCACAGGGTAGGGAGGTTCCCCGAGCACTACTGTGGATACCCACAGTGGTGGCCATGAGTCATCCACTATGGTTACCCATAGTGGTGGTCCATGCCGACCATTGTGTGCAACCACAGTGGTGGCCCATGTCGACCACTGTGTTTACCCATAGTGGCGGCACCCCCCGTGTCGTCAACTGTGTTTAAATATAGTGGCTCGGCCATGCCATCCACTATGTATAAACATAGTGGCTCGGCCCCTTATGTCGTTCATTGTGTATAAACATAGTGGCTCAGCCCCCACCATATTACGGTATACCCCTCCTTTAATAATTTTTTTTTAGTTTTTTTTTTTATAATATATATATATATATATATATATATAAATATAAAATATATATATATATATATATATTTATATATATATTATATAGAGATCTTATAATACATGCATGATTTCTCTTTCGAAAAACAATCAGAATACAATGTAAGATTTATTTTTTTTTTTTTAGTTTTCCAGTTTGCCCATATTCTATCAAATGCATATGTTTTGATTTTTTTAATGCAGCAAGTAATTATATATATATATATATATATATATATATATATATATATATATATATATATATATGACTTTCTAAGGTAAAAAAAAATATGGACTACAATAGTTTTAGCAAACTATTTTCTATTAACAGAAATAGGAGTAAATCTTTTATTTTGTTTTCACTTGGGGCATAATCTATTTCTATTTTCAGATTTATAACCTAAGCAAAATGACTAACAGAAAGTAAAAATAGAACAGAAACACAATAGTTATCTTTTTCTTTCATTTCTTATCTACCTGTATTTCTAGATTTCTCTACTAAGTCTGAATCTGTATATTTTTCTTTTATCACATAACAACAGACTTTCTAAAACTAACAGATTTAACTAACTGCATTTATTTTCATTTTAAACCTCTAATAGTTAACTATAGGAAAAGATAAATTTGTCTACCTTAACTTTCTACAATTTTTTTTTGGAATAGATAAAGGACAAAAATAAATAAAATTACAACATCATTTAAATAGTTTAGAAAACACTTCAAACACATTATCATTTGTACAATGCAAAACTATTATACTCTAAATGTCTATTTAACCCTATTTGCATTTGGAATAAATAAATCACTAGGCCTAAATATTTATTTTTATCTTACCAACATTCCTGCTTTTCTACTTCATGATATTCCCATTATACTTTCTGCATTTTTTTTTTGAATACATGATAGAGATAAATAAATGACAGCAACATAATATATTCTAGAAAACACTTGGAAATATTTAAAAATGTAGAACTATTATTCCTCTAATATCCATTTAACCATCTTTTGCAATAACAACTTAAAAAGATCCATTTCTTATAAGAATAATTTGAATACAATTTGTCAACTTTTACAATGGGTGAAATACCCAACTAGTCTATCATTCATAATAAACGAGGACTTAAATAAAATAAATCCATTTCTTTTTAAAAATAAATACAACATAAAACTCCTCTCTTACATTTCTAGAACTGAAATACAATATTATATTTCCTATTCTTTTTTTGCAACTAAAATAGATTCAACAAGACCATAACCAAGCTTTTCCTTCAATCCCTTCCCAAAGCAACCTGCAATACAAAATCTTAAGGCTGTGACCATGGAGGGCTCACCTCCCAACCTAGGCTTACTAGAAGCCACCCCCGAACTTGGAGAACCAAGACCTAGGTGGGTTACACTCAAACAATGCACAAACAAGGAAAAGCTCACAGCAAACACATTCCCATCCCAAGGCTGAACTGCAACCAAGAATACAACATAAGTCTATCTTAACCCAACATCCTTATGACCCCCAAGGCATACATGCCATACTTCCTCCCCTTATGACCCCCAAATGCATAAACAAAACTATGCAGCAACGGTCACATAAACAAACCCTTGAGATCACTCTCTTAAAGAGAGCCTCTCACTCTAAGGCTGTCAAACACCTTCCACCCCCAAGGCCATCTACCATTTTTCCCTCCCAAGGGTAAGATGGCCTTGGATACTCCCAAAACACAAGAAAAAGCATACAAAAAGAAATAAGAGAAAGATCACATAAATATTTTCACAAAGGAAATACAAGGGAAGCAAACAACTACATTCAAGCAATCTTTCAAAACATATTTTCAACATACAAAGTAAGAAAATGAACCAGCCTTGAATATGCCAAGGGTTTGCTAGGGATAGTTTGGAGAAGAGAAACCCAAATCCACACTTCTTTTCTTCAACACTTAGCCAAAAATTTCATTCTAAAATTGGTTTCAAAACTGCAAGATCTCATCTCCAAAGATGGAGAGTGGGTGATTAACTTCCTAAGTCTCAATATCTTGCCTAAGAAGGCTTCTCTCACTCTTTCCAACCTCTTGGATAGAGTGATATGCTCCCATTGGTTGGTCTTCCCTAGGTCTTACACACTCCCTAACCAAGGCACCTCAAGAAGAGGAATGAAATGTGGAAGATGAATGACACATACCAAGAAGGTTATCTAACCAATAATGGCTCTCCTAAAGATGAAATTCGGCCATCTTGGGAAATCCACTTTTTGGGGAGGTTAAACAAGTCATAAGGGGTGGACACATGGCCAAATTTGGCCTTCATTCATAGGTACCCCATGAGGCCCATTAAAAATGATCCAAAACTGACTCTAGGAGTTGGTTTAACCCTTTGAAAGTCCACCTAAAGTTTACCTACGGGTCAATTATGAGTTGACCCTCCTAATGGCTCACTATCCTAGATTTACTTGGGACCTTTAAGGATAATTTGGAAATATATCATTGGTAAAAAATTAATTTCACAAAAGGTGACATGACAATGCCAACTCAACATACAACATATGTGTCAAGTGACACTACAAAAAGGAATTCCACATCACAAATACACACCTAGCAATTGTCTCATATATGATTTAAACAAATTAATAAATACAATTTAACACACATGCAAACATTTACATTTACAAATAAAATACCATACATACGGGGTGTTGTCTCTCCAAATAGACAACCCCTGGTTTTACAAACATACATAGGTCTAGGTTTGATTCTCCATAATGTTTCCATCGTCACATGGATAATTTTCCTGCACATCTCAATTACACATTAGTAATTCCCAAATAGCCTTATATAATATTAAACACATAAATAAGAATACAAATCAATCACTCTACATAGAATTGACATCATACAAATCAATTTACCATATATCAAAGCAATTCACATAAGCAATTTGTCATAATCCTCCTAAATTTAATCCATTTATAAGATATGCAATCATATTTCTAGCATCATAATAAAGTTCTTCAAATCAAATAATGACATACACCATCTCAATGTTATCCTATTCTAGAATCATATTTAATTCCATATCCATAATTCATAGAAATGAAGCATCAATATATTAATATTATCCTATAATGAGATCATATAAAGTTCTATATCCATAATGCATAAAAATAAAGCATCCATAATAGTTCCAACATGAAAATCACTAAAATGTTAGGATGGGTCGGGGTAGGGCCTCATAGACAACACTAGGAACATAGGGTTTTATGTGATCATTAGATAAAGCTTATGATTTAATAGTAACTTTAGTTCCATACCTGGTCCTAAAAAATATATGTGACCAGTCAGATGACAAATAACCCCCTAATTTGGTTCTAAAGTCTTTTGATAAGCAAATTACAAAGTAGGGTGGCAGGTCTATCACATATACATCTTACGGAATAGAAAAATTGGGGGAAGCATGGAGTGTTAGAATCAAATTTTTAATGACTCCTACAGTATTTATAGAGGTCCCATCTAACTATACTACACCCTTATTCAATGGCTCATAAGTCAATCCTAATTGGTCAACCAACTACTTGGGCATGACTGAGCTAATTGCACCTAAATCTATCATGTAGTTATGCACTAGGTGTTGGCCAATGATTAGAGTGACATAAAAGGGAGGTGGTTTGTTTACCTTGGACTATTGAGACTGTTGTTCATTCTTCTGTTGAGGCTTATTTTTAATAACAACCTTTGAAGCTTGTTGATTAGATGGTTGGGTAGTCAAAGAAAGGTTAGACAAAGCATCATGTAAAAAATCTTTTTGCCCAAGTAGAGCTAGTGAATCCCACATTGACACGCTAACATGAGTTTTTTTCTACTGATCCAAAATATTAAAATCAATCATACAAACCTTCTCTTGTCCCTTAGTAACAACAATGTCCTTTTGCACTTGTGCTGGCTAAGGTTGGATTTTTGGCTGATCTTTGGTCACCATAGGTTGTGATCTCTGAAGAATTTGTGTATTTTGAGCGGAGAAAGACCCAACTTGAGCTTGGGTACTTGAGAAAGGCTAATTATTATTATTATCAGTCTGCTGCCCCATGTCGACAACCCTTTTATTGGATCTTGTGTTGGCTGGTACAGGGATATATGACTGACTTTGAGGCTGATTAACCCTACAAAACTCCTCACCTTGCCAATTCATTGAAGTAACATTAGGACTACCTTGTTCCATGGGTGCAGATTGTTGTTCATTAACTTCCTAAGACTGATTTCTTGGAACAACAACACTATTTTGCACCATCAACGCCTAATTTAACATGCCATTGGAGCACGTAGATTGGTTATGTAGCTGGTTGCAAGGAAAACACCACTCATAGTCAACCACCAAGTTGTTCTGGACTGGAACAATATCCCTTGAGGAACTGGGTGTATTAGGATTATACTACTAAAAGGGCCTTTGGTTAAAATTCCTTCTTTGACCTTGAGAGTTTGGCTAGTACGGGGCCTGGTAGGGAGCTTGGAAAGGAATTTGGTAAGGTGGTGGAGTTTGTGCTTTCTTGATATTAACCAACTCATTACCAAAATTTTGCAAAGTCTTTTGTAGGTTAGCGTTTTGCTCCTTAATACTTATTATCTCCTGCAAATGACTAGAGACAACATGCTCTTGAACTACAACTTGAGCATTATATGCTGGAAATGAAGGTACAATAGCTATAACAGGTGGAACTACAGGGATAATGGGATGTATATCAGCAAAAATTGGCATGGGAGGCCTAGGTGCTATCTTCCCTGCTTGAATAAGACTATTCTCAACCTTAACAACAACATAAAATGTTGTTGGTAAAGTATTTCCCCCCATAGACTGTATCATGAGTGCAATATCACTATTCAAAGCCTTTAGGTAAAACAAAAAAGCATAATCATTGGAAGGTTTTACTGATGCTAGAATCCAATTCCAAGTCCTTTGAAATCGGTAGTTGAAATCCATCATATGCTCATGTAGAGCTCTTTTGATGATAGTGAGCTTCTCCACCAATGAAAGATGATCTAACTTGTCTTCAAAATGCCAATTTAAAAGTTGTCCCAACTCATCCCACATAGCTATTGAGTTCACAAGAAGGCCCCTAAACCCCTGAAGGGCTTTCCCTTTGAAAGAGGCTGCCAAAAGCCTCAAAGCAACATTTTTGTAACAATATGATGCACTCCACACAAGGAAGCCACATCTCTAATATGTTCAATAGTTTTTGTTTGATCCTCTCCAGTGAAAAATGGCAAACTCTTAAGTGTTGTAGCTGGTATGTCATCATGTTGAACCAAGTTTAAAAGATTGCCCTGATTAAAAGGCACAAATGGATGAACCCTAGGGGGATGATTAAGAGCCATATTGTTGTTAGAATTAGTAGCTCTATTAGAACTAGTGGTATTTGATATATTTTGATTGGAAGAACTTGCAAACAGTGTATTGTTATAAGCTATAACAGTGGGCTAAGAATTAGAATTAATAGGTAGCACACCAACTGTTGGATTTGGAACTTTGTTAACTCCCCTAGCTCTCCTTTTTGGGGGTAATAGTTGGGTATGATTGACTGAGGCTGCACTTTGCCTAGTCTAGTATTTTCTCATAAGCTAGGAAGGTTGGACTGCTAAAGTACCAAAGATTTGAGTCACCAGGTGTGAAAAATAATTTGCTACTACACACACCAAGACAACATACGATGGCCTTCTATGAACTATAAAGTCCAATGGTCCCACCTAGCATGCCAAAAACTATTCTCACTAGGATTTGCACCTCATGCAAGCTTGAAATTCCTACAATCCAGTGACACATTGGACTACTCTGAGGCTGTGGGTATCCTATTATGAGAGTAGACCCCCAGATTATAGGTCGGCTTCCTATTGGATCACCTAATATTAACTTGAAATTGACTTGGAAAAGGGATAGAAGGATATGCATAAAATGAAACTATTGCTAAAAATGTGATCCACCTGAAATGATCTAAAATGCTTACGGACTCGCAAAAATGCTCAAGTATTGAAGCTATACAATCTCACAACTATGCTACTTATGCCTGTAAAAGAGATTCTTATGAAAGGCTCTAACTTTCAAATGTATACAAAAAGGAGAACAATGAGGTTCTCACAGTTTTGATGCAAAAGAACGAAAACACTAACATACACCTACACTATGACATAACATTCTTAGCATTCAACTTTGAAGGAATCTGATGAAACAAATTGATAAAACAATATTTTACCATAAAATTCACAAACAATAGTTGAAAAACAAGGAATAATGAGAAATTAACTTCTTTATTGAGAATTAGGAGCTATCTGCATTTCAAATCTATAGAACTGCTTACAAAAATCTGAATATTACTCATGAGAAATATGAAAATACTCATAAGTAATGAGTTACAATAGAAAGGGTCCCTACTGTTGAACAAGTACAAACTCTAGAACTGGAGAACTAAGTGAAAAAAAGTCCCTTATACAAGTAAGCTTTCAAAATTGAAAAATAAATTTTGGCTCCCAAAAATATGCGTTGTCATCTCTCCACCAAATCAGGACTCTAACTGAAAGAAAAACTCCTCCAAATCCAATGACTTCTCATCATTTCATGTTGAGTTCACCTGGATTCTACCGGTTACTTGACCATTTGATTTAACCACTTGCATTAACCGTCAACACATGACATATTAACATTCAACCACTAGGACTGTTGATGACTTGTCGCTACGTCATGAGGATTAACATTCAGGCACCTTTTTATTGCAGTATAGCGATAACCCTCATATCATTTCGGACTTGCATGACCCTTCTCTCACCTAGGCACTCACCCTACTGGTGGGCCCACCATGTGTCACTTCTTGTTCACCTTTGGATCACTCATGAGATCTGCCTGTCTTGCTACTTGGACCTGCCACTAGACTTGGTCTGCCTTGGTTCTTCATCTACTCTCTACCACGTGGCGCATCCTCATTCATTATGAGACCACCTGGATGACCACCTCAACTGCCACCTCGCTAGTCACTATGTCACAGGAGATAACTTGTGAGCATTTTCATCTTGCGGTATAGCGATGACTATTGATCTGCCCTCAAACTACTTGATCCTTAGCATCTGAGCTGCTCACCTTTTCTGCACATACTTTGTCACCAAGTTGTAGAGATAACTAGCAAGCTTCTTTCTATCGTGGTATAGCGACCATGATTAGATCTTTTGCATCACTATTTGATCTTCCTTGATCTGCTCAACCATTAACCCCAACTGATCTTCTCCCCTCTATTGCGTGTCACCATGTGGCACCCCCTAGTTCGCTCATGAGATCTACCTGGGCACCACCTATCTACCAAACCTACCATGTGCCAGCCTATGGCCCGCTCACAAATCCACCTAGACCACCATGTCACCTTTGGTTCTCTTGGATATCACTCTTTTGGCCAAACTACTCCCTTGGTGAGTTGTTTACAAGTCTCATCAAACCTATAGTTTCATCGATGCCTTTATTTTATTGACAGGACCAGTTCTGATTTCTTTGATATACCCTATGTTGATGGAACTGAGCCTTCGGTGAAACCTTTTAGAGATTCATCACACCCAAGGTCTAATCGATAAGTCACCTTTTGGTGACATTCCACCTATTCTGTCGCATCGTCATCGCTAGACCTTCCATCTCTTCGTCTATCTGTGCCACATCACCAACCGTTGAACTGCCACCTCACTAGTCACCAAGTCGCGATGATATCTAGCGAGCATCTAACCATCATGACATAGTGATAGCCATTGGATTACCGTGATCTGTGTTTGATCTACCCGACTTGCTCACTGGCTAATTTGCCTTTCCACTACAAAATTTGGGCACCTTGAGATGCACGTGCATGCGGGGGACTCACCAATACTGAGATGCTCCTTGTCAAAAGCCCATAAGCTTTGACACTAAGGATATATTTGACTTTTCCTTCAAATATGATGAATTTACTTCGTGTGGCCAATGTGGGATAAATGATCTACGCTTGGGCCTTTCCATTGTGGTAAGTCCTGCCGATCGAGATAGTTCTTGCCAATAAGGCAAAAATTCAAAAATTGCAAAGAAACCCATCTCCATCAACATGCTAGGCTCAACCCTCGTGGGAGCCACATTTTAACCCACATGATGTATTTTACTTTTCCTGTATCTGCACATGAAGCAAATAGGTTAGACAAAAATAGTGCATATATGATTTCTTGTCGATGATTTGACCTAATATTTACTAATTTGCTTGGCATATTTCAATATGAATGAAAGCAAGGCCTCATTAGGCCACCAAATTTAGCATGTGCAAAAATTTGGTAACAAAGAGTATACAAAATTCCTTATCTAAAGGAGATAGTGTTTACAAATCTTGTTTATCTTCTTCTAAATTTGTTGAAGATATTGAGAAGCAAATAAAGGAGAATGAGAAGTAGTTGGCAAGTATCTCTCAATCCTTCGATAGTTATATCTTTCTTGACAATATTAAGAGCTTGATGCATGATAAGGATAAGATTGTTGGTAGAGTTCGTGAGCTTTAGAGTCTAATTGCTCTCAAGTTGAAAATAATGTCCAGTGCCTTAACAAAAGCTCAAGATGCCATGGTCACCCATGATTCCCCAGATCTTTAAATGGCAAAAATGTAGGCATTTCTCTTTTGTGGTCAAATCTTAGTTTTGGAAGGCCTTATGAAAGGTTGGGACATTGATCTAGCATTGTTGAAGAACATTTTTGCAGATGTATTTAAGTTTATGTAAGTTAGAGAAGTCTATTTTCACATATTCTTTTGTTTATAAGAATTTTGTATGAATTCTGGTGTGCAGATCTCTGCCTTTTCCATTGATGTCAAAGGGGGAGTTTAGGGTGGTGAAAAATGTAATATTCATCTCAAGGGGAGTTTTGAGTTTTTGGATTTTGGAGTGTGTGTACATATGTGGTACTGATTCCGATAGTCATTTTTGACTGTGTTGCCATCAATGCCAAAGGAGGAGATTGTTGGCAAGAGACACTACACACGTTATCAGGAGTTATAATTGATGGCAACCCAAGTTAGTGTACCCATCTACATTTCATGATTTGATCATACTGGAAGTCAGATCGAAAATTTGGTCAAGTCCAACAAGCTAAGAACAAAGCATCTGACAATGTGTATTATTTTGGTCCATACTTAGTTTCTAGTAAAAATTGTGTGTTGCGAATCTAAGGGAAGGTAGATTCATATCTTTAACACCCTATTCCAAAATTTTGGCCTTCGATGGTGATTTATTTGCAAATTACAAGCTTCTAAGAATCAAGTTTCAGTTTGCAAGTTAAGAACAACCCGACTTGTATGGAAGATCTTTGTGTAGATTTGATGGAGTAATTTTGGTGATTGTTTTTTATGGTCCAGGTATTTTTTCCAATAGTTTTGGTAATGTGATAAACTATTATGGTCCACATTAGTTTTTGTGCTTGAATTCAGCTGACTGTTCATACACATTTGAATAATATTCTAAGCCTTCATGAGTCGACAAGTGATGGATCTAATTTCTTGTTCTGAATATATATGATCGATATTCTATATCATTTTAGATATACAAATGGAGTTAGTAATTGATTGTGTGTAGTTTCACATCTATGGGATAGAGATTTGTGCTCTGAATTATAGAAAAACAATGTAACAAAGCAGTAAGAGATGAAGTATATGAAATCCTTATATTGTACTTAACTGGAACTATATTTTGGTATTTGTAGATGTTGTTCCTTAGTTCAAATAATCTAGTGATCTTTCGTTATTGATTTGTAGGTAGTGAGACTCCCCTTTGAGTAGTGAGCTCTAGGCAGTGAGGCCGAATGCATGTGCATTCTCCATTGTTATACTTTTAATAGAGTATACCTATATTCTGGGTTCATCCCCACCATGGTTTTTCCTTAACTAGGTTTCCATGTACAAAATCCTTGTGTTATGGTTATTTATTTTATGTTCTTGCATCTTTCTTTTGATTAAATGTGTCCAGTTCTTACAGGAACAAGTTAAAAGTAAAATTTGCAAAAAATTAATTCACCCCCCCCCATCTTAGCATTCCTTGATTCTAACACTATCCTGTTGGCCATTTGGAGGAATTGATTATGTGTTGCATTGATGTCCACACTAGCTATTTGGGATGCTTTATTGGCACCCTTTTGGTCCCGGTAGGATGTTTGGTTTCTAGTTGGATTTGATCCAGTATGATCTAGTATGCTCTGGTTGTTTGGGTTATGAAATTGGCTTATTCATGCTACTCTAATTTATGTTCAGTCTGTTGGTTTTTTTTTGGTGATTGGATGCTATCCTGTTTGCTAGCAAGCTTGGTTTGTTATTCTAGCAAGGGTTTCACTGAAAGAGCTTTGATGAAGATCTTTGATGATATGCATAAGTGGTGTTGGTGTGGCTTCTGGTGAAGATTTGGGATGCTAATGGTGATCTTGTTTGAGACTTAGTTGACTAGGATTATTGCTCTGGCATGTATGGACCTATATTGGATCCCGGTGTATCTAGGTTATGGACCGACTTAATGTAACATGTGGATTGGAACTCTTGATGTGTCTCCAAGATGTCTTATGGGTTGGATATTATTTGTTTGGTCTTAGGCCGACATGTTTTATAATTATATAATTGTTTTATTGTCTAGTGGGTGACCTAATTGTTTATGGTCGAGGGTTTGTATATATATGATGTAAGATATCATTGTAGATCATCATGGTATGGGATATGGATATGTAAGGAGCAAATAATGTAATAATCATTTAGGCAGAGGATTTGGTCGATCATTGGTGATCGAGTTGGGTTTATGTAAGAGGATTTAGTCCTTTAGTATTGAGCTTAACTAGAACTTTATTCAGGCATAAGAGATGCTCTCTTTGCAGTTCATTCATTTCTCTGGATTGTAGTATGGATTTCTATGTAGTCAATAAGACTCCTTTTGTGATGAGCAATGTGCTCTAGCTTGTTGGACTTCTTGCAAGAGTAGGCACCTTGATTGTAATTATACATACTTACTACAGAAGCATTATTTGACTGTGGGTAGGCTTTCCATCGTGGTTTTTCCCTTTACCGGGTTTTCCACATATAAATCTTGGTGTCATGTGGATGGTATTTATTCTTTGATTATTGCTTATGCTTAATTGGTTTATCTACTATTTTGGTATTTGGTTTATGGATTCTGGTATTAATCTTTTGGGTTTCGGTAACCTGGTGAGACCTGATTCACCCCCCCCCCCTTAGTTGTCTTTTAGTTATTTGAATTGTCTAATAATTGGTATCAAAGATCTGGTCCTCACTGTAGAAAGCATAACTTCTTGAGGAAGATCCTATGGTGACTAACAATTCAAGTTCATCTAGTTCATTGGGAGCTATCTTTCGAAGAGATATGCCTAGGCTTGATGGAACAAATTACACAGTATGGAAGATTCAGTTGGAGACTCATCTAAGATGTCTTGGTAAGGAGATTTGGGAGATCACACAGAATGGTGTTACACCTCATAATTTGGTATCTAGCAACTCTCCTCTAGAAAACTTGGATAAGGAGCTTGAGAATGATTGTAGAGCAAGAGAAGCCCTCTTATGTGCACTTTCTGATCAGCAAATAATGGGATTAATTGACAAATCATCTGCAAAGGCTATATGGGACAAGTTGGAGACTCTTAATGAAGGTGATCCTACTATGAAAATTGCTAAACTTTACGGTTATTGGGTGAGATATGAAAACTTGAAAATGGAGAAGATGAAAGGATTACTGCATTCATGGAAAGGGTAAATGAGATTGTTATGGGAATTCCATGTTGTGGTGGAACTCTAAGTGAAGATGAAATAGTTTCTAAAGTTCTAAGAGCTTTACCACTAGCTTACAAGATGAAGGCTACTGCAATTAATGAATTGAGAAGAATGGCTAATACTTATGTCAATAGAGATACCTTGGTTGGTAAATTATCTTCTTTTGAGCTTGAAAAATTTAGATCTTCTGGAGCTATGAAGTCTGAACCTGCTTTTCATGTATCTACATCATCAACTGGCAAGCAAGATTGGAAAGCTTAATATGAAAAGTAATTGGATGATATGAAGAGAGAAGATGAAGAATTTGAGAAACTTGAAGCCCTATTTGCTAGAAGAGTACCTAAAGGACCAGTAGGAAGTAAGTATGAAGGAAAATCACCTTTTAAATGTTTTGCATGTAATAATATTGGTCATTTTGCATCTAGATGTCCTGAAAGGAATTCAAGATTTGAAGAAAGAGCTAGAAGATCTTTTAAGCCTAACCCTAGATATCAAAACAAGTATAAGTATAGGAAAAATAGAGACAAATCACGCTACGTAGTGGATGAGGAAGGTGTGACTAATTCTGATGATGAACCAACAAAAGACTCTGCTAGTGGTTCAGACAATGGAAAATAATGGGTGTTCCTGTCTATCAAGGAAGATGTTTTGGCACTGGAAGAGAATGTACCTAAAGAGAAGGCACTTGCTGCTAAAATTGAAGATAAGGATGAATGGGTAATTGATAGTGGATGTTCACATCATATGACTGAATATAAAAGAAAGTTTCTATTTTTGCAAAAATTTGATGGTAGTCTTGTTAGAATTGGAGATGACAAAGCATTTATGATCAAGGAAAAAGGAACTATATCTTTAGATTAAGCACAATACTGATAATGTTTATTATGTTGAAGGTTTAAGGCATAATATTTTGAGTGTAGGATAATTGGTTGATAAGGGATTTCAATTACAATTCAAGGATGGAAAATGAAAAATCATTTATAGATCTAGTTTGGAGATTGAAACCGGTACACACACAAAAGGTAATATATTTCATTTGAATTCCAGTGAGAAGACATGTTTGATTGCACAAATTGATGAGAGTTGGCTATGGCATAAAAGGCTATGTCATGTGAATTTTGATTGCATTGTAAAGATCAGTTCAACTAAGGAAGTTAGAGATATACCTAAAATTGTGAAGCCCTATAATTAGGTATGTAAAGAATGTCAAATGGGTAAATAGGTCAAAACCTCTTTTAAGATTATACAAGATGAATCTAATTATTTTCTTGATCTTATTCATACTAATTTGTGTGGCTCTACTAGAGTTAAAATTTTTCAAGGTGACATATATTTTATTCTAATAATTGATGATTATTCTAGAATGATGTGGGTTACTTTTCTAAGGGAGAAATCTAAGGCTTTTGAAAAGTTTAAAATCTTTAAAGATAAAGTTGAGACAAAGACAGGATTAAAGATTAAATTTTTAAGGTCAGATCATGGTGGACAATTCACATCCAATGAGTTTACTAACTTTTGTGAGAAGCATGGTATTAGGAGGCAATTTTCTGCTCCCCAGACACCTCAATAGAATGTAGTTGGGGAAAGGAAGAATGGGGTTGTCGAAAGGAAGAATAAAACTATCTTGGATATTGCTAGAACAATGATGATGGAAGCTAATCTATCACATATCTACTAGAGAGAAGTAGTGAGCATAACGGTCTATACATTCAATGGAGTACATATCAAAGGAGAAACTGGTAAGACACTTTATGAATTATGGTTTGGCAATACACCTACAATTAAGTATTTCATAATTTTGGGTAGTAAATGTTATATCAGGAGACATGATATCATTGGCAAATTTGATCCTAGATGTGATAAAGAAAATCATATATATGTTATAACAAGAGATTGTAGAGAATTGTGGAGAGTGCTAATTTTAAGGTGGATGAGCTCAATAGCATTCAAATCAGAGTTTATGAGCAAGAACCAGTAGTGGAAATGATAATATCTGAACCGGTAGCACCTTTACTGTTACAAAATGTTGAGCCAATTACTCCAGCAGTATCAGAAAATTCAATAGTAACTGAAGAAATAGGAAGAGGAACATAGAGTCTGAATACTTCTAGGTATGTGAGATTGAATCATTCATAAGATCAGATCATTGGGGATAAGAACAATGGAGTGATGACAATAAGGAGATTGACAACTAATGAGGTATGTTTAATTTCTCAAGCTGAACCGGTATCATTAATTGAAGCATGTAAAGATGAATGTTGGATGAAAGATATGGAAGAAGAATTATATCAGATTGAGAAGAATAATACATGGAATTTAGTTCCCCGACCTAAAAATGAGAGTTTTATTGGAACTAAATGGGTTACTAGGAATAAATTGAAGGAAGATGGACACATTGTAAGGAATAAAGCTAGATTGGTGGTGCAGGAGCACCTACCTTTGAATACATGAACCAAGAACAAGTTGATTTTCTATTAGCCTAGAAGGGATGTAAAAATCCCCTATGGGTCCCTTTTGTAATTCAATGTCCTAGGAGTGTGACAAGTTTGTCCATGTTTGGGTCGAATTGTCATCTAGGGTCTGGTAGAGCAAATTGAGTCAATAAGGGTCACAATGGTCTAAATTGAGGTATCAAGTGACCACAAGTCTATTTGAGTTAATTTTGATGTTTTAGAATAAAATGTAATCATTTTGGGGGACTATGATAGTCTAGAGTCTAAGTTGGTTGAATTATGCAAAAGTTGTCATATTGTCAATTTGTTGTCATGACAATTTTGCACTTTTTTGTAAGTCGGGATTCTCCAACAGTCAGTCAGTTTGAAAAATAGTTGGAGGAGGTTGTGTTCATTTGGTAGATATCTTTAAAGGACCCAAACACTGAAGGATGTATGTTGGTTGATTCAGAAAGGAAATTAAAGCATCAAGAACTATTGGAAACTCATAAAATCATCTAATTTTTGTTGATCGCATACTGAAGGTGGATTGACAAGAATGCTCATGGCATAGATCCTATAACTAGATTGTTTTACCTTTGTTTTGCATTAGGTGTGAAGTCTTCAAGTGATTTCTACCCCTCTACAAGAAAATCTTACCAGGTAGCCTAAAACCCTTAAACCTCTAGGGTTTGACTGCAATATTGGGTTTTGGCCTACTAATCCTTAACTGAACACTCTATCATTATAGGAGATGATAGGCCATTGTATGATATGTTAGTTCTAAAATCCATTAAGAGGATACAACAGGGAGAAGAGGATGGAGAACTAACCCTAGGTCTGGCATCTCTATGTGACATATCAGTTTGATGAGTACAATGCATGAGAATTAAGTGGTAGAGCATTGGAAAGGGGTTTGAATATGGTAGAAGAGTATTTTGGAGGTTTACATAACATTTCATGGTTAGTGATGGTCACCCATTAGGAGAAATAAACCATTTTGTGAAAGGTGTTTAGTCAAATAGGTCTAATAGCCCTATTAGGTCTATTAGTGTCGTACTGGTTGGGATATTTGCAAGTTGATCTAGTACCAGAAACTAAGATATTGTTGATAACTCCCAAAAGGGTATCTGAAAAATATAATTTGTTTGCCTAGATCCCTAGGGTGTCAAAAGTTATCACCTGATTCCTTCAAATGGAGGCCTAATTGCAACCAGTTCAGTTTATGGGTGAGTGAGTCAAAATTGATGTTTCGGTGGATCTAAACCCTAAAATCCTATTTCATTTGCGTTAAGGTGTTGTGAGAGAACCCCTCCAAGGATAATTGTATTGAATTGGTCAAGTGGACCATTCAAACCCTAAATCCTAGTAGTAACCCACTCATGTATGCAAGGGTGTGTGTAATCACATGAGAACTTGAGAAGTGTTAGTTGTTTGTAAGTGGACATAGTGGAGATTTTGGGTCTTCCAAGGTGTTGTTTGGTGCCACTGAACCATTTCTTGACTTGGTGTTGTGTAAGGGTCTTTGGAATTAGGGATTACTGATTGAGTTTTGTGAGACTCAGAGGTTGGTTGGTTCAAGGTTATCCTTCCGATATGTTGCTGTAGCGTCCTAAAATTGCGACACTTGCAATTTCGACTGCATTTCGGTCTTCACGATGGCTACGCAACACGCAACCTGAATGGAGACCCCAAAACCTGCATTTTCAAGCACCCTGGCCTGAACCTCCTTTGCACCCTGCTGTCCCGGGAGGTGGGACCAGAGCGCCCAGTGCCCTGGTCCCCAGGACCATGGCACCCAGTGTCCTGGTCCCTGGGTCCTATTTTGGGCCCGGTCTCTTTTGGACTTCGGGTCTTTATGTTTGCAAATTGGAAAATTATCTTTCCTAGTCGGCCTAAGGTCGGAAAAATCAGTCTTTTAACCCTAATTGGCAAGTATATAAACTACATTTTCCTCTCTCATTTGGATATATACATACATGACGGAAAAAGCGTGGAAACTATACTCAAGCATTCAAGCATTCAAGCATTCATTCCAAGTCTCCATTGAAGGCTAAGTGTTGCATTCAAGACAAGGATTCAACCATTGAAGAGGAGATCACTTACTACATACTACTACAACATACAACATACAACATCTATACCTTCGCACATAAGGATACAAACATCCTTACAACAAGGTATTAGTACTTGTTTTACATTACAGACATTTACATTTACAGCATTTCTCATTTCTTGGTTAATTCCAAAACCGGGGTTTGACCTAAAGGCAAACCCCTAATCCCTAACCCCCCAATCGTCTTCGCTTTTCTGTGTGTAGGTTGTAGGTACGCGGCTGAAATTGAAGATCTAGAATCCTTGTGCAAAGACGAACAAATCCCCCTTCGTTTCGCGGATTTTTCAGAGGACCGTGGCGCTCGGGCGCCATCGTCCTGGCAACTTTCGCTCAAATTTGCAGGACAGTGCCGTATCGACATTTTACTACTAATTCCAGGTCCGCAGCTTCATCCTATATCCCTATCTCAGTTTATAAGCGAATCTTTGTCACTTTCTATGCATTCCTAGCTTAATTCTTCTATGCACATTCTTTACAAAAGAGGGTAGCCTTGCTGTCATAACCCTTGAAACTCATTTAGCATCCAATCTTGCATTGCGTGGGATTGGATCTTGTGGGTTTCAACCCCTCTTTTGAATGTAAAGTCTCTCCCTTAAGTGAAAACCATCAACCCTAGTGAATCTCCCTTCTCTCTCCTTGGAGTTGGAAGAGGGGAGAGCAACTAGGGTTCGATCGCGATTTTCTTCTTTACATTTTGGTGAACCGGATGTGAACATCCTTTCTGATTATTCATGGTTAGATCTGAAAATTGGATTCCTTGATTACATTTCCATGTTGATCTTTTGCAAAATTTTAGAGGTTAATTGCATAAAAACCCTAAATTTTCTTTTTAAGTAATTAAGCTTGTAAAATGTCTAAATGTTAATGCTTGTTTCAGATCTATCCTTCTATTACAAATTATCAATTCATATCTATGCTTTAATTTTGAAAATTAAGTGGTTAAGTGTCAAAACCCTAATTTTTAAAACCCTCTTGATTCAACCTTTGTCCGACAATTTCACTAATCAAAACATCTCCAAATCAGCTGTAACTTTGGATTCCACAATAAAATCACAATATCTTTCATCCCTGAAAATTTGGAAAAAAGTTGCAAGGACCGTGTGCACTCCGAGCGCCATCGTCCCTGACATTTTTTCCGAAATTTTGGGAGCTAGATCTTACTGTATTTTCCTGCTAAAATCCAGAATTTTGGCTGATTTTATCAAATCTAACACTTTCAAAATTACAGTCAAAGTTGGTCTTTTGATTGCTTGGATTAAGGCTTCTAAACATTCAAAAATCATCGAAATTGAAATTTTGTGTCAAAATTGTGTTCTTACTGTCCTAAATCTGAAAAGTGTGTTTGCATTCATTCGAAATTTCAGTGCTTTATTCAAATTTTTACAATTTGTGACTTTTGAAATTAAGTGCTTAATTACAACAACTTTGATTTCCGCTTTCAAAATTGAATTTTGCGTGAAATTGAGTCAATTTTCAAATTTCAAAATTTGCATTGCTCTTGACATTCCCTCTAAAATCATAAAATTCAAAATTTCAGTTTCCCTCTCTTTTTCAAAATTCAAATTTTGCATTTTTCGACAATCTTGGTAGGGTTCAATTTTGAGATTGCAACTTTAATTTGGCCTATCTACATATCGTAAAACCACTCAATTTTTTCAGATTAGCTCTAAAATCATCATAACTTTCATCCCTGCAAATTTCAAAAAAAGTTGCCGGGACCGTGTGCACTCCGAAGCGCCACGGTCCTTGACATTTTTTCTGAAATTTCGGGAGATTGTCCTAATTGTATTTAACAGCTTAAATCTGGAAGATTGGCTGATTTTACTGAAAATTGCTACCTCTAAATTCAAAACTTTCTCTCTCTCTCGTGCATGAGTTTTACAACAATAAGCCCTACTTACACTATTCCTGTTAGACGAAGCCGTAGAATTAAGTCTTTCCGAGGTTTAACTACTGAGGAGATGGAACCTAATTTGAATGGTCTTTTTAATGAGGACATGGGTAATTCCTCTAATCCTCTTAATGATGAAAAGCTCTCCATGAGGTTTCTGTAGAACAACTTTCAAAATTGGATAACCAATTTGACGATTTTTGACAATGGATGTCTCAAGAATACCCCGATAGTCAAGCTCTTCCTTTAATTGAGGGTCTAAAATGTATGCTTCAAAGTGATAAGAATGGAATTGATATTTTGCGTAGTATTGCACACATTGTGGATTCGAATGTGATGCCTATGAAGAGTTGTGCTGAAACCTTAGGTTATACACAACCTCCTACTCAAGACAATCATTCTATTCCTTTGACGACTCCTATACCTACTTTTACTTCAATACAAGACATTCCTCCTATGATCACCAGTCATGGGGGCAATCCTTCTTCTTCAATTAACCCTCTTCCTTCATTCAATCCAATTTCTTCATTCATTCCTTCAATGAGTGTGCCTATTATATCTCCACAAATGAACATGACGCAAGGGGGAAATTCATTTAACCATTCCATTCCTCCCTGTAGTGTTCCTCCTATCCAATCATCTCCTATGACTAACTATCATAGTGTCCCACCACCTTACTCTCTACCTTCTTTCAATAACATAACACCTCCATCACAATCTAACACGTCTAATATGAACTCTTCGACTGAAGTGACCATTAACAATCTTGCACAAACTTTCTCTTCTTTACAGCAACAAATTGCCTCTATGAATCAATCCAAGTTTAGTGTGCCCACATTTGATGTTGCGAGCCCACTTTCTCTTGACATTGTAGTGTGCCCACAT
Organism: Cryptomeria japonica; assembly: GCF_030272615.1. Lineage (NCBI taxonomy): Eukaryota > Viridiplantae > Streptophyta > Pinopsida > Cupressales > Cupressaceae > Cryptomeria > Cryptomeria japonica. Next base: position 549,063,006 of record NC_081411.1, on the reverse strand, counting down.
TTGATGTTGCGAGCCCACTTTCTCTTGACATTGTCCGAGCTATTCCCCCTAAACATGTTGAAATTCTGCATTTGGAACTTTATAATGGTAAAGGTGATCCTCTAACGCATGTTAAGACATTTCAAACAATCTGTACTGATTTTGCCTATGACCAAAGGTTGCTTGCAAAATTGTTTACTAGAACATTAAGAGACAAAGCCCTACAATGGTATTGCTCGTTGCCTTCTTATTCTATTACTTCTTTCGAACAACTTGCAAATGCTTTCATTCAACAATTTCAAAACAATATAAGTCCTAAAGTTACTTTGATTGATTTAATGCATTGTAAACAAGGTGTTAAAGAAAAAGTGACTGATTTCATTGGTAGATATAAGCATTTGTATGCTCAAATTTCTTTTCCAGTGCCTAACAATGATATTCAAAGAATCTTTATTTCTAATTTACAAAAAGATATTCGAGACAAACTTTTGTTTTCTGAGTTTACTTCTTTCCAACAGTTGTGTGCAACTCTTCACAATTATCAACTGACTGTGAGTCAAATGGAACAATCACATCCTATGGCTCCGAGTGATAAGGGTGATAGCAGTCAACAACCATTTGGGAAGTTTAAACCGAACAGAGATTCCATCAAATTCAATGAAAACATCATCAACAACAATGTGAATGCAGCATCAGGTGTGTCTCCTATTTCTAAATTTTTCAAGAAAGAAAGAAAGTATACTCCTTTGAATGAATCATTGCATAGTATTATGAATAAGTTATTGGAACAAAATGTGCTTACTCTTCCTCCTATAAGGAAAATTGATCCTGCAAAGATTACTTCACCCTATTTTGATAACAAATCTTTTTGTCAATTTCATCGTCAACCTGGGCATGATACTGAAAAATGTTTTTCTTTAAAGGGTAAAATTCAAGATTTGATTGATAATAATACTATCTCTGTTTCTGGTGTGAATGATAAAGGCAACACATCTGTAGCTCCTCCTAACCAAAATCTTCAGATTTTTACTGATCCATTACCTTCTCATACTTCTAATGCGATTGAGGCTACTGATTTCTCTGTCTCACCTGATGATCTTGTGTCTATGACTCCGAATGTGATTAACTTTGTAGAGCAACAGAAAATCCCTAAAGAACCTTCCATCACATTTAATTCTAGTGAAACCATTAGGGCACCTGATGGTCCTTTATATATAGTTGCAAAAGTCAAGAACACACCTTGCCGTGGAGTGCTTATTGATCCTTCTTGTATGGTTAATGTCATTACTGAAGAATTTCTTTTTAATTTGCAATTGAATCAAGTTATCTATGAAAAAATAGATGTGGTTGTGAAACTATTTGATGCATTTTCTTCTCCTGCAATTGGTTCTATTACATTACCTATAGAGGTCCATAACAAATCCCTTGATGTGAACTTTGCTATTAGTCCATCTTCCGAACAATTTCGTGTGAAGCTTGGCTATCCTTGGCTATCTTCCATGAAAGCTATTGCTTCTCCTATTCACAAGTGTTTGAAATTTCCCCATAATGGTGAAGTTGTTACTGTCAATCATAGTCTCTTTAAACTAGCTGAAAGAACTTCTAGCATTCCTATTGATTACTTTTGGCCTAAACAATTCCAATCTCTTCCTCCGCGAAGTGATCATCTTTTTAAATCTTATCAAAAGTGGAAAAAAGATATGATCCTATCTCTAAGTGAACCTAGAACACCCAAACTTGACATTCCTATCATTCTTGAGAAGGAAGTTCTTCCTTTGAAAGATAAAACTAATGTCTTTCCTCAAGAAGATTCCCAACCCATCCCTATGGATGTGACTATGTCTATGCCTAATAAACCTTCTAAGAGTAGACCTATACCTCCTCGTCATGATGGACTTGGTCTTCTTCCTAAACCAAAAATTCCTCCTTTATATGGAGCAGTTCCTCCTCCTTCTTTTTATAGAGAGAAGAGACCTTCTTCTTCTCCTATTATCCAACCTAAGAGACCACAACCTAAACACCCAAGTGATAAGGATGAGAACATTCCTCCTCCTCAATCTTCTCCACTTCCTACTAAGACTAGATGAAATCGTTCTGCATGTGAACGCCGACGAAAGCGTCGTCTTAGGGCTCAAGTAGCTGCTTCTCAAGCTTTGCAATCCCCAAAAACACCTTCAACAAGCATTATTCCATTTTCTCCTCAGCCGACGATTGAGCCAAAATCTCCTAAACATAAGATGCATGATGGTCTTGATCCTGTGCGAGTTAAAGATCCTATTTTTATAAATCTTGATGATGATATAGATGAAAATGTTATTCATGATGCAAATGTTTCTCCTGTTCATTCTGATAGTGAATATGAACTTGTTGATATTGATAACCATTTATCTAATGAATTTTCTAAAGCACTTATCCTAGCTCCTAGACAAGAACAATGTGGCTCGGAACATGAACATAGCCCTTGTTTGGATCTTGTGATAGCTCCATCTGCTGTGTTGGATGTTCCTCCTCTAGCGTGTTCCCTACCTTCCCGAAACATCGATCAGCAAGATCGGGGGGGTAGATGACGTGCTAGACTAGTTTCATTAGCATAGCAGATTCTCTCCTCCTCTCTTTCGTTACTTCTTCTATGTGTTATTCTCATTCTTCTATTTGTTGTCCTTAATGTTGTCTACTTGAGGATGATGCAAAGCATTGAGATCTCTCGATCTCTCTCATGTTGACTCAAAAGACACGTGTTCCCTTCTTCTAGGTGACCTTCCTTGATTGGGGAATGAAGAACAATTATGCATACATACATATGATATATACACATGAATTATCATACAGCATACTGACCCCGAGGAAAGCGAAGTCACCTCGTGCTTTGTGTTTTGTGTCTATTATCCTTGGGTTTATCTCACACTTGGGGGCTAAATCTTTGCGATAACGTGCTCCTTTTCCTTTCTCATTTCTTATGTGTATCACTACGTTAAAATAATCACCCCCGTTGAGGCGTGTGTGATCGCTTTAACGTAGGGGGGCATACACCCTGTCTATCCCTTCAGGATACATGAAAATTTCTTGGAGAACTCAGCTTTGCCTTGAAAATTTTCGGTATTTCTCTTGCATGACTCATAGTGAGGGAACCTTACTACTGACAGTCATGGTTCTCCCTCGTGATCTTCCCTTTTACTTTGTCAATCAAAGTCGTAAGATCCTTAGTCCACTGGGGGCTTGGTGTATCTTGCCTCCTTGATGTGGTGAAAGTCTTTCAATGTTGTTTCCTTGTACTTTACCGGAAGTATGAGTGTACGCTTATACTCCCGCTAAAGTGGGGGCTAAATGTAGCGTCCTAAAATTGCGACAGTTGCAATTTCGACTGCATTTCGGTCTTCACGATGGTGATGCAACACGCAACCTGAATGGAGACCCTGAAACCTGATTATGACACCAAAAACTGCATTTTCAAGCACCCTGGCCTGAACCTCCTTTGCACCCTGCTATCCCGGGAGGTGGGACCAGGGCACCCAGCGCCCTGGTCCCTAGGTCCTATTTTGGGCCCAGTCTCTTTTGGACTTCGGGTCTTTATGTTTGCAAATTGGAAAATTATCTTTCCTGGTCGGCCTAAGGTCGGAAAAATCAGTCTTTTAACCCTAATTGGCAAGTATATAAACTACATTTTCCTCTCTCATTTGGATATATACATACATGATGGAAAAAGCGTGGAAACTATACTCAAGCATTCAAGCATTTAAGCATTCATTCCAAGTCTCCATTCAAGGCTAAGTGTTGCATTCAAGACAAGGATTCAACCATTGAAGAGGAGATCACTTACTACATACTACTACAACATACAACATACAACATCTATACCTTCGCACATAAGGATACAAACATCCTTACAACAAGGTATTAGTACTTGTTTTACATTACAGACATTTACATTTACAGCATTTCTCATTTCTTGGTTAATTCCAAAACCGGGGTTTGACCTAAAGGCAAACCCCTAATCCCTAACCCCCCAATCGTCTTCGCTTTTCTGTGTGTAGGTTGCAAGTACGCGGCTGAAATTGAAGATCTGGAATCCTTGTGCAGAGATGAACAGATCCCCCTTCATTTCGCGGATTTTTCAGAGGACCGTGGCGCTCGGGCGCCATCGTCCCAGCAACTTTCGTTCAAATTTGCAGGACAGCGCCGTATCGACATTTTACTGCTAATTCCAGGTCCGCAGCTTCATCCTATATCCCTATCTCAGTTTATAAGCGAATCTTCGTCACTTTCTATGCATTCCTAGCTTAATTCTTCTATGCACATTCTTTACAAAAGAGGGTAGCCTTGCTGTCATAACCCTTGAAACTCATTTAGCATCCAATCTTGCATTGCGTGGGATTGGATCTTGTGGGTTTCAACCCCTCTTTTGAATGTAAAGTCTCTCCCTTAAGTGAAAACCATCAACCCTAGTGAATCTCCCTTCTCTCTCCTTGGAGTTGGAAGAGGGGAGAGCAACTAGGGTTCGATCGCGATTTTCCGCTTTACAGTTGCCTCCTCATCAATTGGTTTGTAAAGGATATTCTTAGAAGGAAGGAATTGATTATGGTAAAAATTTTGCACCTGTAGCTAGGATTGAAGCTGTAAGATTATTTCTTGCCTATGCTACACATAAAAACTACAAGGTTTTCAGATGGATATCTAGTGTGCATTTATGAATGGAGATCTTGATGAGGAAGTTTATATTGAGCAACCTGATGGTTTTTCACTTTTAGATGATACAAACATGGTTTGTAGGTTAAGGAAAGATTTATATGGATTGAAATAGGCACCTAGAGCTTGGTATGCAAGGTTAGATAAATATCTTTTGAAGCTTGGATTCACTAAAGGTAATGCTGATAGTAATCTATATTATAAGGTCAGTGATAATGATATACTGATTACTGAAGTTGTAGACGTATAAAAATGACCATATTCCTAAATGAATATTTTATGTTCATTTCTCTATTTAATTAAATCCAATTTAATTAAACTATCCACATTCCTCTATTTAATTAAATAAATTATTCAATTTATTTGAATTAAATTCACTATACCATTTAATGAATAAATCATTTTATTCAATTAAATCCCCCTATCTACTTTTAATTAAATTCAAATTTAATTAAATAGTTATCCCAAATTGAATAAATCTAATTTATTTAATTTCCCCAAACTTCAACCAAATTGAATTAAATCCTATTATCCCTCCATCCACTTGTAAAATCCCAAACCCCTTTCTAATCCCTTCTAGAATCTTCTAAACACTTCTAATTAACCTAACCCTCCTCTAAATTTTGTCACATCCCTAAGCAAAGGGAAGTCACTTCTCAAATGGCTTAAAGTCTTTGATAACCATTAAAGGTTTTCAACCTTCAACCACCAAAACCCTTAAAGTCTTTGGAAACCATTGAAGGCTTCCAACCTTCAACCACTTAATCCCTAAAGTCTCCAATAATCATTAATGGTTAATTCAAACCCTCCCACATGGTTAAAACATTTATTTTGACTCAACCTCTATCCAACCCAAGGGTCTCATGAGGCCATTAATGCTTTGACCATGATTATCTCTTAATCATTTGCACAAAGGTTTATCCTTGGATTAACTCTTAATCTAGTGGGTAATCTTAATTTAGACTTGACCCTTAGCCTTTAGATAACCATGAGGTCTTCTCAAGCCTTTAATGCCTCCAACCTCTTCTCTCAACCCAATCCTATGTTGACACTTGTCACCATTTCATTAGTGCCAATTGTGCACATGGATCCCCAACTTTCAAACTCAGCCCTTGATTAAACCATTCAATCTTGACCATCCATTGCCCTGTTTATGCTATAAATAGAGCTCTCATTCCTCTATTCAAAAAAAAATCATCTTTCAAATTTGAAGCATTATACTTATGCTCAAATTCTTTCAAGCTTTTATATCATTTTTATGCTCATCATTTAGCCTCTTTTAGATTAGGAATTAGACTAAATATGCATGCTAGAGTACTTTCTTTATCATTTAGCTCAATCATAGATTAAATATATCATATTAGGATAGTATTCATACTAACCTCGTCATCTTATCATCTAGTGTATTGCATTTTAGAATCATACATGGCTTAATCTCCATTTTATACTAAAATCTATCAAAGCATCTCTCATTCTCATATTTGCCATCCCTAAACCATTTTGCTCAGTGATCTGAGAGCAAAAACATTGGTTTGAGGGACATTGTGAGATAGAGAACCATGGGACCCTCCTTGGGAAGCTGAGTAACACTACGTTACTCCATAGCTTGCATCAAGAAGTCCTGTGTGTGTGTGTGGACTAGTATTTAACTAAATTTTCACATATTAAGTTCTATCAGCCCACTTTTCCCGCATACATTTCTGGTGCCCACCGTGGGGCTCGACCCCAAATATCACATCAGTTTTTGAAATTAACCTCTTTTGCAAACACGCAGGAAAAATGAAGTAGCACTTTCAGTTCACTGTTTAGCACATCCAGTAAACAGTCTAGCGCATCCAGCTCACTATTTAGCGTGTAGGCTCTATTCTTTAGCGCGTGAAGACATTATCTTAGCGCATGACTCTTTTTAACATTTTCCTGTAGGTCTCGACGCAGGCAAATCACCGAATAGTGCAGACAATAACCAGAATAGCGCATAAGATCCACAGTTCAGCACTTATAGTCTATCATTCAGCGCGTGCGATTCAAACATTAGCGCATCAAATTCAAAATTTTCCTGCAGGTCTCAGCAAAACCACAGAATAGCGCTTCAAACTTGCAGAATAGCGCATTCATTGAACAGTGTAGCGCAGAGGAAAATAGTTGTAGCGCATCCTGTCTCTATTGTAGCATGTAAAAACCTTTTTGTAGCGCATAACAGACAGAGGAAAATTTTAAAACTGTAACCGAAAAAGAAATTTTAGACTTGTGGAAGTCCCCCAAATTCGCTAACAAAATTTTGGTTTACTTGCAGGACCCTAATAATTTTTCTTGCAGGTGGAGCGGACGCATTTCCTTGGTAACCGATTTCTTTTATTGACCTCAAAATTGAACATTTGCTTTGTTGACCATTTCCCTTTCATAAATTAGAAAATCATTGATTTGCCCGGATAAAATAAACACCATGTTTTTGTGGAGCAACATATCCACATAGAATTTAGCAAAATCACTGATTTGAAAGGATAAAATACAATTGATTGCTCTATCTCGAAAATGGTAGGAATATGCTCTCCCCTTAACTGGGTGATCAAAAATCCAGCCCACTCTTACAACTTTCATTATTTCAAGCATTTACATCCTTTAGCAGACCTGCCTTCTCGAGGAGTTGCAATCAACTCTTAAAGCCGTTTATGGCCGGTGTGAAGGGAACAACCTAAGTGGGGAACAGCTTTGACGCCAAGAATTCCAACCCACTATAATCAAATGTGGAAAGTGACAAAAGTCCTTTTCAATGGTTGCGCGCAGTGATTAGCCTTCCCCTAGTATCCTTGAGATACGTAAAGCCTTTGTTCTAAAGGTTGGGAAGCCTCCTGAGGGAGTTTATCACTGACGGCCGAACGGGAAGCCTGATTACAAACCATATAATTAGAAGCTTTGAACCGAGTCAGTAACCAAACATTTGTAACATCATAGTGCAAGGGTGGGGAAGAATCCGCCCCCAAGATTACTCACCATATATCTCCAAAGATAACTACTCAACTGTGAAGCAATTCACTTTGGGTTAACTTTTGTCAAAAGGCAAAAAAATGGGTGCCCCCTAGGGGGTGACACGACTGTTTGAGTTGACAGAGTATCGAGACTAGTGGGCTATGATGTTATTTATGACCCTTGAATAAAGAGTCCTTCTGAAGTGTATTACTTGTATCCAAACCTGTTAAAACATTGGGGATTTGAACACATCCTCGTAGAACATACACTTTTTGTTAGATTAGGCAAAATGGTTGTATTTTTTGTGCCGTGCTTGCATTTATTACTTCAGAAAATCATCCATCGCACTTGAAAAATTCTCAACAAAAATAAAAAATCTCAAGAAAACACCCAAACAGAAAAATCAGGGCAGTCTAGCGCATAAGAACAACATCTTAGCGCGTGGAAGACTTCTGCTAGCGCATCCAAACCCCAAATTAGCACGTGGACTTAAAACAGTAGCGTTTTACTCTCAGGCAAAAACAGTAATGATCCTTTAGTGCATCCACAACACAGTCCAGCGCGTCGCAGCAACCTATTAGCGTGTGGGAACCAGTAATTAACGCATAAAACAAAAAAGTTAGCACTTCACAGGCCCAGTGTAGCACGTCACTTTTCGAAACAACATCCACAACAAATTTCAACAGTCCTACTTTTAGCACGTAGAAGCAACAACTTAGCGCGTAGCATATATCAATTAGCGCATTCACTCAAACAGTTAGCGCGTATCAGGCCCAGTGTAGCGCGTAGATTTTTCAAACAAAATCCAAAACAAATTTCAACAGTCCTAACTTTAGCGCATGAAAGAAATAGCTTAGCGCGTAGAAATCATATTTTAGCGCATATACTCCAACAGTTAGCGCATTGGAAGCCCAGTCTAGCGCTTAGATTTTTCACCAGTTAAACAAAAAAAAATTTCAAAATCCAAACTTTAGCACATATCTTAGGGCAGATTAGCGCGTGTGCTCATTCCTTTAGCGCATCAGGTAAATTCAGTAGCGCATGTAAACTCTGTTTTAGCGCGTGATCTAAGGCCGAAAAACAGAGGGTCCAAAACTGAAAAATTTTGAAAATTTCAAAAACATTTTTAAGACTTTTTCATCAAAAATCATCTTTTATCAAACCAGAGTGACACAAACAAGCTGTTAAAAACTTTTCTCAAGCTAAATTTGTGTTAAAAAAAGTTGTCTGAATCCTAAACAATTCGCACAATAGAGGATGTCTCTCCTATCATAATCCGAAAATTTTTCATCATCAGTGTCATCAAAATCCTTTACCATCTTACGGATTTCTATCTCAAAACACTTGTTTAAAATTCTCAAATCGTCAAATCTAGTTTCCAGATCGGGAAGCTTTTATCCATATCATTTGACACACTTTATCATGAAGGGGCAGCCTTCACTCTGATAAAGTAAGATTTGAAATTTTCAAAACAAGAATCAACTGAATCCAAACCAATCAAAGGAAATCATTGATCACTCTTGCATGACTAATCCCCTTATTCTGAGAAGAAAGAACCTCTATCGTAACATCACGTTAAAGAAACAACAACCTAGTTTTTCCAAATTCATCAAGCGAAATAAATTTTTATACATCAATCGTCAACTCTTCAAATCTCATTGGGTATTCCTTCATCACATCAAACGTTATATCCAAAACAAATCTAGCGAAATTGACAAGGAACCCTTGAAGACAAGAGCATACTGTCAAAAGTCTATTTTTAATCAAACCATAAACCGTGGTGGAAAAATCAATCCAGCATTCTTGCTTGACGAGTGCATCACATATAACACATCTCGACCAGAACCACCAACGCCCAAGCAACACATCGAGGAGGCTTTTGTACCTTTCATCACTGAAAGCTTCTACTAAAAATGCCTATTACTCACTCTCAAAGTAACAAACAAAGTGAGACACCCACTGAATCAAGTATGAATCGTAGATTATCAAATCCTTTTGAAGTTCCACCCATAGAAGAACCTGAAATTACTGAAGCACTTCTTTGGGAATGTCAAGTAAATCCCTCCTTCCAAAAACTTGTCGAAAAGCTCATGGAAAATGACAAGAAAAAATATCTGTTGATGCTCACAAGCAAGGGCGTTAAACTTCCTGAAGATTTTGACCCAAATCTTTTTCAAACCGGATCTTGGCAATATGCATCTCAAGAACAAAACCGAGAAGAAGAAACTCACATACCCAAACAACATAACTTTGAACAACACATTCCAGAACAACGCATACCAGAAATGCGTATACCTGAACTAGAAACATCAGAGCAACATATACCATTTACAACTCCTTTTTAGCTGAGAACTAATACAAGGCAAGAACTTTTTCCTCGGCAAGACAATGCACCCTTGATTGCTCTTACTCAACAAATGCAAATGTTGCAAAGGCAAATACAGGATATGCAACAAGGGACAACAGTGCGGTACTCTTTAAACGAAATCTGTCCTTATCCATTTGACAGAAGCTTGAACATGGTGCCTTTTCCTCCAAACTCAGACGTTCCCAAATTTGATAAATATGATGGGAAAAGTGATCCCAGAGATCATGTTCGAGAATTTTGCACACTGAGCCTTGAATTTGCTCATGATGACACCTATTTGATGAGGTTATTCCCCAGAAGTTTGGGGGGGCAAACTATGGAATGGTTATCCAAAATTTCGCCACCTGTTAGATCATTTGATGAATTGGTTAACAAATTCATAACCCACTATTCCTACAACATCCAACATGCCATAACCATGCTAGATGTTTGCAACACCAAACAAAAGAACAATGAAACATTCATGGCATTCCTTCAACGTTGGCGACGCATGTTCTCCAGATATCCTCGAGATATTCCTGAAAAAGAGAAAATGGAAATCTTCATTGATAACTTGAATGGCGAAATGAGTTACAGACTAAAACTTCAATGCATACCATCTTTCGCTAAATTGATTGAAAATGGCATTCAAGTAAAGGAAGCATGTGTCAAAAAGGGAACACTCAAATTCTACAAGGAAGGAGCAAACTCATCAAACTACAATAACCAAAACAACACCAACTTTGACAAATCTCGATTTTGGACTCGAAACAAAAACGAAGGCAACAACGAATCACATGATCCTAAATCAAAACAACCAGTGCTTGCATTATCTGGAAATCCTCAGAACACGAAAAATCCTAAAAATGCTACTCCCAGTGCTAACACATATGTGCAAAACACTGATCAAGGACAATTCAACACAAACAACACCAACGATAATCAAGGCAAAAACATGAATCCAGGACCTAACAACAATCCACGCAACAACACGAACAATTTCCAAAAGCGCATCTTCACACCACTAGGACAATCACTAGAATCCGCATTCAGAGAACTTTTGGCAAACAAAATTCTGTCTTTGCCTCCAATCAACAATTATGAACCCCCAATCAAACCACCTTAGTGGAATGATTCACACTATTGTGATTTCCATCGCAACAAGGGTCATAGAACAAATGAGTGCATAAGATTGAAACACATAATACAAGACATGATTGATCGAGGTGATTTAACGGTCGATGGACTTAAAACAAATGGTGATCATGAAGCCTTTAAAAATCCTCTCCCAAATTACAACAAGGATGGAGCATCTACTTCAGATGATACACGTGGAGCTCGTATTAATCACATCTACAATAACACTATCAACCATATATCAGCTGAAGATCATCAAGTAAATGTCATCACCATCCGAGATCAGCGTGATCATGAATTTGTCAATGTAACAACCCGCACTCAGAAATATGTCTTGAAGGGACATACTACACCTGCAACTACCACACCAAAAATCCAATATGACTTGGTTAACCAACTACGTAAGACTCCAGCTCAGATATCTATCCTGGAATTATTGAAACTATCACCCAAGCACAAAGACATATTGGAACAAGCATTATTGGAAACAAATGTACCTCAAAATCTGGATACAGACAGATTTCAAGCCATGGTCGCCCATATGACAGGATCTCATAACCTCACCTTCATAGAGCATGACAATGCTTCCTTGATCCATCCACATAATACTCCTCTCCATATTGAGGTCATTGTTTGTAAACACCGAGTCAAAAGAGTCCTAATAGATGGAGGAGCCGGTCTTAATATATGTACTTTAAAGCTTATCCGTGCATTAGGTTTCTCAGAAGAATCTATTGACCCTTGCAAGAAAATTACCATAAAGGAATATGATGATGAGGAAAGGTCCTCTAAAGGCACAGTGATATTACCTATTCAAGTAGGCCCAGTACAAAAGGATACTATTTGTCAAGTCTTAGATATTGATCTAACCTACAATATTTTGTTAGGACGACCCTGGATACATGAAATGCAAGTAGTACCTTCTACATATCACTAGTGTGTCAAGTTTCCTTATGATGGAAAAGAAATCTCCATATCTGCTGATCACAATCCATTTCAACATTGTAATGCAATGGGGGCAGCCCAAGATAGTTTGGTTCCTCATAATAGAGAAAAGCAGCAATCTTCAACATCAGATACACACGCAGCAAAATCCAACTCCTTATGGGGAGACTTCAAGCAAAAAATGCAAATCAAAGACCAAGGCATGGGAGAATACTCTCTAGAGCCTTTATGCTTGACCAAATTGCCCACATCACCTAGATCCCATGGTTTGCCTACTACATCAACACAACTAGCCACTCAGCCCATCACTAAATTTGATGGTACCTTCATCCAATTGGGTACTCTAGCACATGAATCAGAAGACAAAGATGTTCTTAGCTGGTTATACAAAGATGAAGAAGAAAATCATAGAGCAGCTACTCTGGACATTGTTCTACCAACACACATGTATGGAAAAGGCTACTTAATCATGAAGCAAATGGGATATGGCGGTAAAGGACCTATTGGAAAACGCAAAGAAGGAGTCACTGAACCTATAGATCTTCCTTCACAACCTAGCAGAAACAAGGCAGGATTGGGTTCTAAACTCACGTTCCTATTGAAGCGGCCGCCTCACCTACCTATCAAACCTCAATGGAAAGTAAAGACACCGTACAAAGAAGAATCCTGGCAGGAAGCACTTTTTGAATCAGCAGAAATAATCCGCAAGGCACAGGAATGTCAAGAACAGAAGTTACATCAGGAAAAACTTCTAAGTCACAAAAGGGCCCTATCTGTAGCAGTAGCTCATATTCAAACACCAATATCTCAAGAACAAATCAGGTCATCTCCAAATACCATTATTCCTCCCCGAGGAAGCACAGTCTATGAACAAATCCAGCAAGTGGAAAATGGATCTGATACAGAATCTACAAAAACCATCAAAATGGTATCCATCATCAAAGATTTGTTTTCACCATACAACACACCTGTTTACAACACAGATAGAATCTGGGATGATTCCTATGAGACAGATTCCAATGAATATGAATGGGGTACCTGCTCCAATGCTACTACTGATATCCTAGATGATACTGATTCTATATCCCTTTTTCAGGAAGAACATAACGCAGAGGATAGACCTCTTGAATTTGGACCGCAAAATATCTATGATGCTCAGGAAAGTGAACAGAAACATTATGAACAAGTCTATGTAGAAGATGATACCATCGAGGACCTCGACGAAATCCTAAATTTCTTTAAACCCAAGACTCATCATGATGAAAACTCTATCCTAACACTTACGGTAGCTGAACTTGATCCACCCAACGATTCCTTACCACTTGTCTTTCCTGACCTCATCGACTGGGATGAACCTGAAACAAATGATATAACAATTTTCCCAGATGATGCATCTATTGTCCATTACCTATGTACCGTGAATCCAGAAACAAGCTCTACCAGTGAACAAAATAAGGCTATCTGTCAATCAGGGAGTGCCAAGTCTCTTAGTCGCAAAAATGAACCAAATAAAGAGTCTAAGGCTGAAAACCAGTCAATGGCAGCTCTTGATCATAAAAAAGTAAAAATAAAGGACGCATCGGAGGGTGAAAACCTTTTTAAGGCACCTAATGATGGGAGACTTGACACTCTTCCTGAGCACTTTCATGAGCGATCACCCATATTGATTGAGCCCACTCAATCAATCAACATTGGTACCACAGAAGCAGCCAGAAATATACATCTTGCAGAATCTCTGACAGAGGAAGAAAGATCGACATTCATCATCTTCTTTAAAGCACAACAAATCAAATTTGCTTGGTCATATGCTGATATGCCTAGAGTAGATCCACACTTAATTATGCATCATCTGTCCATCTCTATAGGAGTTAAGCCAGTCAAGCAAAAGCTACGAAAGATGAATCCATAGGTGGCACTCATGGTCAAAACTGAACTAAAGAAACTATTAGACGTCGGATTCATCCGACCCATTGACTATGCGGAATGGATTTCCAATATCGTTCCAGTATCAAAATCAGATGGTAGTATCAGAATCTGCACTGACTTCAGAGACGTCAACAAAGCTTGTCCAAAAGATGACTTTCCTCTGCCAAGTATCGACATAATTGTAGATCTCACAGCAGGCCATGCAATGCTTTCACTAATGGATGGTTTCTTAGGCTATAACCAAATCAAGATAGCTCCTGAAGATCAAGATAAAATAACATTCACCTGTCCTTGGGGGACATACTATTGGAATGTTATGCCTTTCGGCTTAAAGAATGCAGGGACCACTTATCAAAGAGCAATGACCACAATATTCCATGACATGATGCACACATTTATGGAAGACTATGTGGATGACTTACTAGCTAAATCCTTCACCCGAGCAGAACATCTTGGCATCCTAACAAATATTTTTGATCAATTGGAGAAATTCCAAGTCAGGCTTAACCCTAAGAAGTGTGTCTTCGGGGTTACATCAGGCAAATTACTAGGATACATAGTCTCAGCTAAGGGTATTGAAGTTGATCCAGCAAAGGTACAAGCCATTATGGAAATGCCACCACCATAGAATATCAGTCAACTTAGATCTCTACAGGGATGACTTCAATCAATCCAGTGATTCATCGCTCAGCTAGTAGATAAAAGTCTACCATTTAACCATTTGCTACACAAAAATGTACCATTCAAATGGGAGGCTAAGTGTGCAGAATTTTTTTATCAAATCAAACAGTACCTGATGAATCCACCAGTTCTAGTACCACCAGTCGCCGGAAAGCCACTTATTCTATATATCTCAACAACAGATATTTCATTGGGGGCATTATTGGCACAAGAAGATCAACAAGGAAAGGAACGTGCCATATACTACATCAGTAGAACATTGAATGGCTATGAGCTCAACTATACATTTATTGAAAAGGCTTGCCTAACAGTGGTCTTTGCATCTCAGAAGTTCCGACATTACATGCTAGCACACACCATCAAGCTAGTTGCAAAAATTGATCCTCTCAAATATCTACTCAGCAAGACAGCTCTTACAGGCCGATTGGCTAAATGGGTCATGATTCTTAGTGAATTCGACATCCAATACATAGAAAGACGAGCCATCAAAGGACAAGCAATTGCAGATCAGTTGGCCGAAGCACCGCTACCAGGCACCATGGAGGTGGAATTTCTAGACAGAGATGTTCTTGCTTTTTCTACCCAACAATGGACCTTATACTTTGACGGATCCTATACACAACATGGTTCCAGTGCTGGAATTCTATTCATCACTCCTGAAGGACACACTATACCAAGATCATATGGACTTATGTTTCCATGCACCAATAATGTGGCTGAATATGAGGCACTGGTCATAGGCATCAAAATGGCCGTAGAATGGAAAATCACAGAGTTAAAAGTTTATGGGGATTCACAACTGGTTGTCCATCAAATCAACGATGACTATCAAACAAAGGATGACAAGCTACTACCCTACAAACGAATGGTGGATAACTTCAAATAGTATTTTGTGCACATCACCTTTGAGCAAATACCAAGGTTGAACAACAAAGCAGTCGATGCAATGGCTACAATCACTTCGCTACTACAAATTCCTGAGCAGCAGAGTCATTATGAGTTCCTGGTAGAGCAACTGTTCTCCCCCGCCTATGACCACTCTGAATCCCATGTTATCTATGCCTTGACTGGTTCAGATTCTCTGTTATATGGACCAATATACGACTACCTCCAACACAATATCTTACCCATTGACCAATCTCGCAACCAAAAATGTAACTTTATCCGACAAGCTGCCCATTACACCCTTACCGTTGATACTTTGTATCGTCGAGGTCTCGATGGTACTCTTCTTCGTTGTCTTGATTGTAATGATTCCGATTCTTCTTTACACGAGCTTCACGAAGGTATTTGTGGCATGCATTCAAGCGGCACTACTCTTGCTAAAAAGCTTCTAAGGATGGGATACTACTGGCCTACAATGGAGAAAGATTCATATCACTTTGCCAAGAAATGTCCTAAATGCCAAATCCATGGTAATCTAATACATGCACCAGCATAGGAACTGCAGCCATTTACAACATCCTAGCCCTTTTGCCAGTGGGGACTGGACCTAGTTGGCAAAATTCATCCGTCCTCTTCAAATGGACACAAGTTCATTATAACAGCAACAAAATACTTTACCAAATGGATAGAAGCAGTTCCCATGACCATGGTCACCGGGAAACAAATTGCCTCTTTTATCCTAAATTATCTGATCTGCAGATATGGTATTCCAAGTTCAATCATCACAGATAATGGACGGCCCTTCAAAAATCAAGATGTCCAAGAACTATGTAAAAAATTCAAAATCCAACATAGGTTCTCTACACCATATTACCCACAGGGAAATGGTCAAGTAGAAGCATCTAACAAGACAATACTGAAAATATTTAAGAAAATAGTGAATGATGCAGGCAAAGATTGGCATGTACAACTCAATCCAGCACTTTGGGCATATAGGACCAGCATCCGCACACCTACAGGAGCAACACCATACTCATTGGTATATGGATTAGAGGCTATTTTACCCCTGGAGGTAGAGATCCCATCTCTTAGAGTCTCTGTGAAAGGCTTAATCCCAGATGAAGAGTATCGAGTTAACCGTCTACAAGAACTTGAGCTATTAGATGAAAGACGCCAGCATGCCTATACTCATCTCAAAGCATATCAGCAACGCATGTGCAGGAGCTACAATCACAAGGTCATTCCCTGCAACTTCAAGGTTGGTGACCTAGTCCTTAAAGAAAATCCAAGAAATCAGCAAGATTGAAAAAAGAAAGGGAAATTTGAACCTAACTGGTTGGGTCCCTAAGTTATCATATCCGTTTATGGATCAGGTGCTTATCAGCTAACAAATTCTGAAGGTGATGTGCTCGATGAACCAACTAACAACATCCATCTAAAAAGGTACTATACTTAAAGTAGCCTAGTGCATGGAAAAAGCCCGAAAACAAACAAAAAAATCAAAAAAATCAGCAAAAAAAAAAAAAAAAGAAGAAGAAACAGTAAAGTACAATAAAAACAAAGGGTGAAAACCTGGTAAACAGGCACCCTTGTGAAAGAATGGCTCCTCTATCTATTTCCATACCATGTTGTCCATACAAACACTATCGGCCATCGCCCGACCCTTAGCAAATATCCATTCAGGACATATTTAGCGTAGTTAATATCCTGATTTGTCTATATATATCCTCCTACCACTCATACACCATGGCTTGGAATCACTGTATGTATTCACATCGAGAGGCACACTCAGCAAGGGGCATATAAATCGTATCAATATTGCAACCACTCAAGACATCAAGACTAAATGCAAAACTCATCAGCATGACATCCAACAAATAACTACGCTTCATTGCAAAAACCAAAACAAAAAACAAAACACGAAAATATCAAGGATGGATGATTTTCTGAAGTACTGAATGTTGCACTATAGCATAAAATCTTAACTAGTTTTGCATTTTGAACTTTGTGCATTATTGGATTCTCTTCCTTGTCTCACTAAATGCTTCACAGCTAGAGATCGTGGGGAACTTCCAATATTTTCTTAGTCTTCTGTCTGGGAGGCGATCACTTGTACTATGTGAATACTTGCCTCGAGACGTGATACATCGAATATCACTGAAGGCCTGATTCCACTTCATGCATACAAATGATCAAATCTTGTCTATTTACGCAATACACACTCAGGTTGTCCTGGTTCAATTATACCTTGACGCTTGTGCTATCTTGCAAAATCAAATATCATGTAAATTTTTCTTAGGTCATTATGGTTCAATTATACCATTATGCTTGTATAAATTTTCAACATATCCTAAACAAATCAATGCTCAGTGATGATATTTACAAAAAAAAAAGCAAAAAAATGGTTATATCGGATGGCAAATATAGAATGAGGGATGCTCCAAAAATAATTAGTTGCATATCATTTTACAATTAGTTGCATACACATCATTCCATATCATTTAACATCATTTACATATCACGATACATTTAGCAGCATAAATCAAACATACATCTCATTTTCAAGATACATCTTATAGCATATAAAAAGCATACATCCTGCATCATAACATTACATCATATATTTAAGCATTACATCATCACATAAAATAAATGCATCCATATTAACACATCACATGATCAAAAATGGTGCCGTATATATATATATATAGATATATATATATATATATATATATATATAGATATATATATATATATATATATATAGATATATATATATATATATATATATATATATATATCTCAAAACTGATCAAAATGTACAAAATGTGTCCACACACTATGTCCAGTACAACAAATAACAAACTGCTCAAAAATACAACAGAGACCCTATCTCTCAAGTATGACTATCTCCTGACGGAGATGGTCTCGCTCCAGATGCACCCACCCCTGGATCTCCAGGAGGGTCCTGTCTCGCTCCAGATACGCTCGCCCCTGGATCTCCAGGAGGGTCCTGTCTCGCCAGCCCTGTCACACCTTGACTCTCCGATCGTGTCCCAACAGTTCAAGATCGACTCGATCTCGACTGTGCAAAGCTCTTCACTCATCGATCTCTGGGTACTACAGCCTCATAATGCCACCTATAATACTCAACCTCCTGCACTCTCCGTGTCAGCTCTCTAAGGGTGTCTCTCAATGGACCACCCGCCGCTACTCTCTGCACACTCGCCAAGGCCTCCTCCGCTCATCCTCGCCGCTCTATCTCAGTATCTCTCTCAGTGGTCAACTGAGAAATCTGCCGCTGATAGGTCAAAATCTGTGCTTGTAGCTGCTGAACGGTAATCTACAGGGTCCGGATCTGTGCATCCTCCACATGACCTGACACTCGAACCCACAGTGGTACCTGTGTTGGAGGAACCCCTCCCACTCGCCCTGTCCTCGGTACTGGAGGTGGGAGTATATCTACCCTCCTCCTCTGTGCTGGTCTAACCATCTCCTCCTCACCCCCCACTGTAGCCAGCACCTCCATCACTCTCCCCTCTCTCCCGGCTCCAATAGCCAATCCTCCTCTCCCCCTCTCAATCCTCCCCTATTGTACCGCTCTCTCCACACCTCTACCTCCTCTACCTCCTCCATCCTCTCCATCATCTCCATCATCTCCCCCGTCTCCCTCCTCCCCATCTGAGTCAAATGCTGGCCTCATCTCCTCTGGATCTGAGATCCTCGCCACTTCCCGCGCAGCAAACAAACGAGCGAACTCATCTATCATCCCGACATCTTGAATCTCTGGGGCATAGTCCCAGATCTGCCCAGCTATCCCCACAAACTCCTCCACGGCCACCGCACTGTCAATAGTCAGCCCCCAATCAACCACATCCTGCTGCCTTCGTGCATATAGGCACACTCCCTGAGGAATCCCCCGCTGGCGTCCGAACTATCGCAAAACTCGGGTCACCACAAACCGCTCAATAATGAACGGGGTCCTCCCAATCAGATATTAGGTCATAAAAACAAAGGGCATCTCCAGCCCATACCTCGCAACCTGTATATGGTCTCCAGGTGACAGTATCTATATAATCAAAAATCCTCCTCCAGTGCTCTAGTTTGCCCAGCTTACGCTGGACAACTAGGCCTCTATATCCGTAAGCATATGCTGCACCTACAGGCCTGTCTCTATCTGCCAGTGGCCTAGCTACTGGAATGTGCTCCCAGCACCATACCTATAATAGGGTCACTCCTACTGACAAGCTACTGTAACCGAGGTATACTACCTCGTGTAAACTCCTGTATAAGTGCGCCAGCATCGCTGACCCCCATGCAAACCTCCTACCCTGCGTCACCATCTCCTCTAAAACCAGTCCCCATCCCACCGAGAATCCCTTTGACCTGCGATCAGGACAAAGGAATCCCCCAATGAATCCTGCCAGTACAGATGGTAGCGATGCATAACCCAAATCCAAAAACTCCTACCAGGGAATCTCGTACCCACAAACTGTGTCATCCTGGAAAATCCGGCGCAGTGCCTTTGTGCCACCCTCCTCTGACTGCTCATAAGGAAGGAGTGCCCCTACAACAGGAATCCGCAAAATCCAGTAGCAATCCTCCGATGTCACTGTCATCTCTCCAGTGGCAAAATGAAAGGTGTTCATGTCTCTATGCCACCTCTCTGCCAACGTTGTCAAAAGCCCCTGGTTCACAGTGAACCGAGGCATATCCAAAAGCGAGGTCAATCCACATCTCTTTATGATGTCCAAATCTACCTGTGATAATCTCGGTATCAACGTCCACGGTCTCGGGAATCTCTCCCTCGACTGTACGACACCCAATCGCTCTTGTCAACAAACAAAACAAATCCAATATCAGTTTCCACATCAACACAAAGATATCAAAATCAAACTTACATCAACAACATGAAACAATTTGTTCATCTACATCAAGTTCAAAAACCTATCATTTCATATCAACTTGTAACACAACTCAAGTTCTCAAAAACCATATCAAAACTTGTAAAACAACTCAAGTACCAGCATCACATAAACTTGTAAAACAACTCAAGTTTCCCACCCATATCAGCTTGTAAAATAACTCAAGTTTCCAACCCATATCAGCTTGTAACACAACTCAGGCTTTTACATACATTGAACTTGTAACAGAACATGCAACTACATCATTTTTGATCAAAACAACAGATTGATATCTATATATAACTTGAGAACTCGCAAATCAAAACAAGTTATACAAACACTCATATTGCGTAATTTCATCAAAACACGACAGGCAGACACAACAAATTTTCAACTCGGGCAAAACTGCAAAATTTTTCAGATGCGCTAAAACAGAACTTCAATGCGCTAAATCACCTTCACGCACTAGGCTGTCTCTCCTATGCGCTAATCTACCTATTCTATGCGCCAGACTCTGTCTACGCGCTACTCTTTTCCTTCATTGCGCTACCTAACCCATCCTATGCGCTAGACTCTGTCTACGCGCTAATCTATCCCTCCTAAGCGCTACCCTTTTAGCCCTATGCGCTAGGTTAGTCCTACACGCTAAACCCCCTTCCCTATGCAACCCTTTGCGGTCCCTATGCGCTAGGTCAAACCTATGCGCTAACCTGTTGATGCGATGTGCTACCTAATACCTCACATGCGCTATTATCCTTGCACGCGCTAACCTAAAAGTTTTATGCGCTAACCTACAGTTTTCGGACGCAACCCCTAAATTTAAACTTGATGCACTACTTCACAATTTGCATGCGCTATTGTAGACCTTAGACGCGCTAAAACGTAACACCCGAACTTTGACATTCAAAAAATGACTAAAAACAACAAAACAAAAAATCAAAAAGGGGTTAAAAACGTTGACTTACTGGTGGTCCATGCGCTACAGGTCTCCGGTACCTTCGAATGCGCTCGAAACGGTATCTGTGATAGGGAATCATCATTTTCTCTCTAGAGCAAATTATCTTTCTTCACAATCAACAAAGCACAAATGAACCTAAATCAACCCCTAAACCCCTTTTATAGGAGGAAAATGAAATTAGGGTTAGCCATAGGGACCTGTAATATGGTCGCGGTCTCCCCTATACCAAAACAGTTGTAACTTATCGGGAGATGAATCAATCTGCACACTTTTTACATGCACGAAATCATACACATCATACGAACTTCATCAAATTAAATCAAAAATTTTCAAAATTGATTCATCTCCCGAGGGGGCATCACACATCGAATCTGGGAGATGACTTGCAAATCAAAAGAGTGACACAAAAATTGCATTTGATCATAAAATCATAAAAACACATCATTTTCTTTGAAATAACATGTGCACACACGTCACTTCAAAGAGGGGCAAAATGTAGACGTATAAAAATGACCATATTCCTAAATGAATATTTTATGTTCATTTCTCTATTTAATTAAATCCAATTTAATTAAACTATCCACATTCTTCTATTTAATTAAATAAATTATTCAATTTATTTGAATTAAATTCACTATACCATTTAATGAATAAATCATTTTATTCAATTAAATCCCCCTATCTACTTTTAATTAAATTCAAATTTAATTAAATAGTTATCCCAAATTGAATAAATCTAATTTATTTAATTTCCCCAAACTTCAATCAAATTGAATTAAATCCTATTATCCCTCCATCCACTTGTAAAATCCCAAACCCCTTTCTAATCGCTTCTAGAATCTTCTAAACACTTCTAATTAACCTAACCCGCCTCTAAATTTTGTCACATCCCTAAGAAAAGGGAAGTCACTTCTCAAATGGCTTAAAGTCTTTGATAACCATTAAAGGTTTTCAACCTTCAACCACCAAAACCCTTAAAGTCTTTGAAAACCATTGAAGGCTTCCAACCTTCAACCACTTAATCCCTAAAGTCTCCAATAACCATTAATGGTTAATTCAAACCCTCCCACATGGTTAAAACATTTGTTTTGACTCAACCTCTATCCAACCCAAGGGTCTCATGAGGCCATTAATGCTTTGACCATGATTATCTCTTAATCATTTGCACAAAGGTTTATCCTTGGATTAACTCTTAATCTAGTGGGTAATCTTAATTTAGACTTGACCCTTAGCCTTTAGATAACCATGAGGTCTTCTCAAGCCTTTAATGCCTCCAACCTCTTCTCTCAACCCAATCCTATGTTGACACTTGTCACCATTTCATTAGTGCCAATTGTGCACATAGATCCCCAACTTTCAAACTCAACCCTTGATTAAACCATTCAATCTTGGCCATCCATTGCCATGTTTATGCTATAAATAGAGCTCTCATTCCTCTATTCAAAAAACAATCATCTTTCAAATTTGAAGCATTATACTTATGCTCAAATTCTTTCAAGCTTTCATATCATTTTTATGCTCATCATTTAGCCTCTTTTAGATCAGGAATTAGACTAAATATGCATGCTAGAGTACTTTCTTTATCATTTAGCTCAATCATAGATTAAATATATCATGTTAGGGTAGTATTCATACTAACCTCGTCATCTTATCATCTAGTGTATTGCATTTTAGAATCATACATGGCTTAATCTCCATTTCATACTAAAATCTATCAAAGCATCTCTCATTCTCATATTTGCCATCCCTAAACCATTTTGCTCAGTGATCTGAGAGCAAAAACATTGGTTTGAGGGACATTGTGAGATAGAGAACCATGGGACCCTCCTTGGGAAGCTGAGTAACACTACGTTACTCCATAGCTTGCATCAAGAAGTCCTATGTGTGTGTGTGGACTAGTATTTAACTAAATTTTCACATATTAAGTTCTATCAGTCCACTTTTCCCGCATACAAAAGTATTTGTTGATGACATAATTTTTGGAGGTGAAGATAAGTTGTGCATAGAATTTTCTAAGAATATGGAGAAAGAATTTGAAATGTCTACGATTGGGGGAATGAAATTTTTCTTAGGTTTGTAGATTACTCATATGGTATTTTCATCTGTCAAACTAAGTATGCTAGGGAATTATTGAAGAGATTTGGTATGGTAGATTCTAAACCGGTAAGTACTCCTATGGTTACAAGTGATAAATTGACAAGGAAAGATGTTTTTGCACCGATAAATCCTACAAGATACAAATCTATGATTGGAGGTCTACTATATTTGGCTCAGACTAGGCTTGACATAATGAATGTTGTTTGTATTGCGTCTAGATTTCAGAGTGATCCTAGAGAAAATCATGAGAGTACGGTGAAAAGAATTTTTAGATACTTGCAAGGTACATCTAAATATGGTTTGTGGTACCCTAAGTATGATGACTTTACTTTATGTGCATATACGGATGCAGATTGGGCTAGTGATGTTGACGACCAGAAAAGTACTTCTAGTGGAGCTTTCTTTTTTGGAAAGAAGTTGGTTTCATGGATATAAAAGAAAAAAAATCATGTACTTCTTTATCTACTGCTGAAGCAGAGTATGTTGTTGTTGCTACTAACTGTACATAGGTTCTATGGATGAAGCAAATGTTGAAGGATATTAAAGTGCATTGCATGGATTGGTAGTTATTCATTGTGATAACTCCGCTGCTATTGACATATCAAAAAATCTGGTATTTTACTCTAAGACAAAGCACATATCTATCAAGTATAGCTTTTTGAAGGAGAAGGTGGAAGAAAATGAAGTTAGATTGGTTTATGTGAACATTAAAGAACAAATTGCAGATATTTTCACTAAACCTTTGCCTAAAGAATCATTTGAGTACTTGAGAGACAAATTAGGGGTTTCTAGCCCTCCGACAGAGAATTGATTGATGTTATTTGACATTAGTCCAGTATGTATCATCTGAGATATTATTCATTTCGACATTGATGTGGGGATGCTACTGCTCAGGGGGAGTAGTTAGCCTTGTATTTCAATGGTTTTTGTTTTTGCTTTGATATTTTTATCATATTTATTGCATTGATATCAAAGGGGGAGAGATATATATGAAAAATAGAGCTTTAGAGAGATATCATTCAGAGGGGGAGTTTGGTCTTTGTTTCAGAACTTCATTGCTATATCTTTGAGTGGGAGATTGTGGGTTGTCTTCCATTGGGGGAGACTTATTTGGCATTCCTTGGCACTTTGATTTTTTACACATCTAGTGTTGCCATGAATGACAAAGGGGGAGATTGTTGGCCATTTGGAGGATTTGATTATGTGTTGCATTGATATTTTGTCATTGATGTCAACACTAGTTGTTTGGGATGCTTTACCGGCACCCTTCTGGTCCCGGTAGGATGTTTGGTTTCTAGTTGGATTTGATCTAGTATGATTTGGTATGCTTCGGTATGTTTGATTTATGGAATTGGCTTATTCATGCTAATTTGATTCATGTTTAGTCAGTTGGTTTTGTTCTGGTGATTGGATGCTATCATGTTTGCTAGCAAACTTGGTTTGTTGTTCCTGTGAGGGTTTCGTCGGCAAAGATTTGATGAAGATATTTGATGATATGCATAAGTGGTGTTGGTGCGGCTTCTAGTGAAGATTCAGGATACTAATGGTGATCATGTTTGAGACTTAGTTGATTGGGATTATTGCTCTGGCATGTATGGACCTATATTGGGTCCCGATGTATCTAGGTTATGGACCGACTTAATGTAACATGTGTATTGGACCTCTCAATGTGTCTTTGGGATGTCTTATGGGTTGGATATTATTTCTTTGGTCTTAGGCTGACATGTTTTGTAATTATGTAATTGTTTTATTATCGGGTGGCCAACCTAATTGTTTATTGTCAAGGGTTTGTATATATATGATGTAAGATCTCATTGTAGATCATCATGGTATGGGATATGGATATGTAAGGAGTGAATAATATAATAATCATTCATGCAAAGGATTTGGTTGATCATTGGTGATTGAGTTGGGTTTATGTAAGAGGATTTAGTCCTCCGGTATTGAGCTTAACCAGAACTATATTTAGGCATAGGAGATGCTATCTTTGTAGTTCATTCATTTCTCTGGATTGTAGTATGGATTTCTATGTAGTCAATGAGACTCCTTTTGTGATGAGCAGTGCGCTCTAGGTTGTTGGCCTTCCTGCAAGTCCAGGCCCCTCTATTTTAATTCATATACTTAGTGCAGAAGTATTATCTGACTATCGATAGGCTTCCCACCATGGTTTTCCCTTTACCAGCTTTT
This sequence comes from Cryptomeria japonica, assembly GCF_030272615.1. Classification (NCBI taxonomy): domain Eukaryota; kingdom Viridiplantae; phylum Streptophyta; class Pinopsida; order Cupressales; family Cupressaceae; genus Cryptomeria; species Cryptomeria japonica. The sequence goes on along the minus strand of NC_081411.1, from coordinate 549,037,310 downwards.
CCACATATAAATCTTGGTGTCTTGTGGATGGTATTTATTCTTTGATTATTTCTTATACTTAATAGGTTTATCTACTATTATTTGGTTTATGAATTCTAGTATTGATCTTTTGGGTTTCGGTATTAAAGTTTAAATTACTTAAGGTATTGATAATCTGGTGACATCTGATTCAACCCCCCCCCGCTCTTAGTTGTCTTTTGGTTATTTGAACTATCTAACATATCCCTGATATAACAACAAATGCATTAGTAGAGAATAGAACATAAAATTAACTTTGCTACTATTTTGTTGAATTTCAACCAATACATTGTAGATTGCATCTACAAAAAACTAAGGGTAATTATATGTTCTATAATCAGTTTCACTCTAAATATCATAGATTAATACAAGTAGTTCTTCTGGCACAAGTGGGCCCCTTCATTTCCTAGCACTTGGAAAAATAGATAGTATGTCAAATCAAAATATTTGTAGAATAGCTCCACCTTATGTGGGGTTTTTTTTCATTCTTCTAGATTGGTGTATTTTCCCCATATAATTAGGCATATGCATGGGTAACCATTTTCTTCTACACATACCCTCAATGGCCTCATACTCAACCTTCAAGCTTGCAATATCAATTCTTGAAATACACTCCCTCTAGTCCTCCATATCAAAGACCTCTAGTATCTTGTCTCTGCTAATTTCTAATAGACATCCATTTATAGATCTAATGAATCTACCTTCAAGGTTATAATATCTTACCAAGCCCTTGATCAAATCTATATTAACAAAAACATTAGGGACTCTAGAAGTTTGATGAAAGATTTGGATAGTTATAGATCAGCTACTAGGCAACTTATTAACTGGTCTAAAAGTTTTGTTTATTTCATCAATACTCTAGAGAGAAGAAAGATTAAAATAAGCAATATCTTGGGATGTCGATTGGGGAGTCTTCTTGCATCCTACTTGGGGCTTCCCATATGCCATGATCCTTCTTACACTTTCTGGGGATCTTTGGTGGGTAAATTCCACAATAAGCTAGCTGGCTAGAAGGGCTCTCTTCTTAGCCAAGCTGGTAAGGTTCAACTATTGAAATCAACTCTCCAAAGTATTCCTCTTTATGCCATTAGCCTTTTCAGAATTCCTACTAAGTATGTGGAGGCTATTGAAAAGATCCAAAGAAATTTTTTGTGGACAGGGGTTGAGGAGAAAAAGAGAATGAATCTGATTGTGTGGGACATGGTCTATGAGCCAATAAGAAAGGGAGGTCTAAGTCTTAGAATAATAAGAGACATGAATGAATACCTTATGGCCAAGCATATTTGGAGAGGGTATAAAAACCAGGGAGAATGGAAATTGATATGGGACAACAAGTTTAAAAGGAAATGTCCTACACTTCTAAGATTCCTCATAGAGGAAGATATCCCAATTGGTTCCAATATCTGGAAAAATGTCTCTAGAACAAGAGATTTAATTGTCAGAGGTGAAAAATGGAAGGTGGGGAAAGGGAACTTTATCAAATTCTAGGAAGATTCCTAGCTGCTCAAGTCCCCTCTGACTAAAAGTCCTGAGTGGAGCAAATTTTAGAACTAGTGCAAGGAAAGATATGGATCAATGGTGGGTGATTACTGGCAAGATGGACAGTGGAAGGATTTATCTCAGGTGGATCAGTCCTTGGGAAGTCTGAACAAATAATGAATTCTATGGTTGTGGTGGAAGATGAAGATCAATTAATTTGGAAACTCACAGCAAATGGTAAATTCACTGTGGCTTCTCTTTATTATCACCAATATTCTAAAATGGAGAGCCCATGTTGGGCTAAGGCCTAGGTGAAAGGCCTTATCCCTAAGATTAATATTTTTTTTTCTGGACAACCCTTCAAAATAAAATTCTAACTATTAAGAACCTCAGAAAAAGAGGTATGTGTATGCCTAGTGTTTGTTTTATTTGCATGTAGAGTGAGGAGACCACCAACCACCTATTCTTTCACTGCCCTTTCTCTGTTGATATCTGGGGAAGATGTCTGGATCACTTGAAAATTAGATGGAGTTTCCCAAAGTCAGTTCAAGAGGTTTTTAACTCATGGTATCATCCATCAAGGAACAAGTTTACTATTTTGTTGTGGAAATTAGCTCTACCCCATATGTGCTGGGGTATATGGAAAGAGAGAAATGAAAGAGTTTTCAGAGAGAAGGTGTCTAAGGCTCAAATTGTGTTTGAGAAAATCAAAAGAAATATAGTAGAAAATATGAATATAATAGGTGGTATTTCTAACCCTCAAGACAAGGATGATCAATCAATCTTGAAGAAGTGGAGATTAAAAGGTTGAGAACACTTTCAGAACAATCCTAGAGAGGGTGTGATATGGGTAAGCCCACCCAATGGATGGATGAAAATAAACTTTGATGGTGCATCAAAGGGTAATCCTAGTATTGCAGGATGTGGGGTGGTCCTTAGGGACGAATGGGGTATATGCAAAATTATAAAATGTATACCCATAGGAAATCTAACAAATCATGTAGCCAAGGCTATGGCTACATATCATGGGATGGTCCTTGTTAAGGAAGCCAACTGCACCAGAGTTTGGTGTGAAGGAGATTCATTGAATATAATAAATTGTTTGAATAAGAAGTTCCCACCTTCTTGGTTAATAAGCAATGCTATCAAAGCAACTAAGAAAATTAGTGAGGAATTTGAAATGTGTGTTTTCACACATGTGTATAGGGAAGAAAACTCATGCGCAGACTGGGTAGCCAACCTGGCATGCCAAATAGAAGATATCATTACTATTCATGGTGAGAGTGAGCTCACATGTGAAGTGAGATTCTTGCTCGATCTGGACCATATCTAGATGAGGCAACGTGGCTCTATCAACTATAACTTCTACATGCCTCTTCCTCTTATTCTGAAGCAAGGTTATTACAGAGGTAATGAGCATTTATTTAAGTGTCTTTTCATAATTGTTTAGCATAGATTCTGGGCTTTTTTTCAAGGCATCTACAAAAACTAGAGAAGAAGATTTGGAGCTAAGAGAAGGAAACTTAGGGATAACGAAGTAAAAATGGGAGGAAATAAAAAAAGGTTTGAACCTACCTCTTGCTCGGAATGGAGGAAGAATAGGGAAGTGTGGGATATCCTTTAGGAGGGGGGTCTGAGTGTGTTTATGGAGAGGCTTAGTGGGAAAGATCCTATAGTTACCAAACATTTTATTAAGAACTGGAAGAATGGCAAGATCCTGGTCAAATCCTAGATGATGACTGTAGATGAGGAGATTATTGTTGAAGCTATGGGGATGATGACTGAGGGCATGAAATTTTATAGGGACCGCAACATCTCTGATAAAGTAGCAGACAAATTCCCTGTCACGGATGATGAGAGGAAGAAGATGGTGAAATTCGACAATTCCTATCATGCCCCAAAATAGATATGCAGGCCATGGAGGTTTGATTTATTCGATACTATCACCTATTTTACTTTGAATGGTAGGTTTACTAGAGCCTATGGTCACCACTTTGTTTTGCTCAACCATTTTTTCCATGGGGAAAATGTGAGCCTACCATATTATCTAGCTTGCTCCATGGACCATATTATCAAGGAGATTCAGAAAGATCCCAAAGGTGACCATGCCCTTCACCAGGGTCTTATGGATCTTGTCTATAAAGTGCTTAAAGGGAGATGCATTGAAAAATATATTAAAGGTAAATATGCAAGAGATGAGGACATAGAGAGTGAGGCTAGTGGCTTTAACTTTAATTTAGAGACTGAGGGACACTCAGAGGAGACTAGTAAAAAAGGTAGGAACAAGGCTAAGAGGAAAAGAATAGTGGTGGATTCAGATATTTTAGAGTCCAAGGCTGAATCCTTTGAGGGGAGATTCATTATAAAAAAGAAAGGGAAAGTTACTCAAAAGAAAATGCAGAGGAAGAAGACCAGCAAGGGAAGCAATAAAGATATTAGCCAAATTCTGATTGAGTCTAGTGAGGAGATAGAGGAAACTCAAAATGATGAGGGATGGGATAAGGAGGGGGAGGAGAATCCATTTATGGGCAACATTGAGGGTTTGAACACCCAAGGTATGCAAAAAGAGGATCAAGAGGACAAAAGTGGTAAGCTTAGTGACTGTGTTGGTGAAAATATGACTATAAAGGGTTTTCATGAGACCGTTGGTACAATGGTGAAGGACATAGACATCTTGAAGAAACAAATGATGGTTGTCAAAAGAGCAACGATTGCGAGAAACCCCTGACAGAAAATGTTAAAGAATTGGCAGTTGCAATTAATAATGTGGAAGCCATTGAAAGTATGGTGGGTAAAATTATTGCCACTGAAAAAAAAGGTTAAAGAGATGGAAGAAAATAAGGAGGTGAAAGGGATGGAAACTGCTATGAACAATTTGGGTAGCAGAATTGATAAGATGGAATTCACTGTTAGGAAAATTGCAAAAAAAAACTTCCAGATACTCAAGGCATCAGTGGATAACATGAACATCTTGATCAATAGATTTGAGAACAACACAGAGAAGGATGATGACAAGGAATAGCCGGACAAAAAAGGTCATGAGAAGAGGACCAGACCCAATACTAGGATCAAGGGCGACATCAAAGGTCATGAGCTGGAGGAGTTAAAGACATTGGTAGACAACATGAAGCAGATGATTGTCCATGCTGAGGATATCATGAAAAGTATCTAGCTGTCTCTATCTCTGTCTTGGAAGTGGTCCTTTTGCTATCGTTTTGCTTTCTAAAAGTTGTCTTTTTTTGGTTTTTTATGTAATGTTATGTAATGTGTGTTGGGATCCCTTTTTGTTTGGTAGGGATCTATTTTAGTTTTTGAAGTGATCAGGCACGAATCTTTCTATTTCTTTTTCTATCTCCTTCTTTGTAAAAGGTTCGGGTTCCTTTCAAAAACCTGCTTTTACTTAATGAAAACAAAAACGTTAGGGACGACTAGCCTAGCAATCCCTAATAATCATGGATTTCATTCTCAAATCTCAGATTTTGATTTCAAGAAGAAAAATATATTGTGTCCTTTGAATTTAGAATATCTCTCTCTATAGTCAACTTTATTTTCAAATAATTTTGAAATTCGATCTCCTACTTTAGGCCTCTAAGAATACCTAGGTAGTAAGGCAATTAGTTTTTCATAAAGATTCTTTTTTTAAATCTCTTTACCTTAGGATCTTCTAATTTTGAGGCTTTGATGAGGTTGAAATTCTATGTATTCTTTTGAAAATCCAATTCAATTTGTTTGAGAGTCCTAACTTAGGGCTTTGAATTATAATGCTGACTCCTTTTAGAGAAATCATAAACTAATTAGTAGAGAATTGAGATAAGCCAACTTACTTGTTTGATTCGCTTGATTAAAGCACTGGAGATGGTTAAATTCAACAACAAAAACCCTTGTTCACCTTTTCCTCATCTTAAAATTCACTTCAATTTTACATAATGAGTCAAAAAGATTAGATTGATTACTTTGATAATTCAGTCTTTTCCCCTGTTTAATGCAATTCATGTGAGCTTTGATGCTACAAACAAATAGATACAAATTTTGTAACTCAGCTATTGATCAGAAAACATCAATTATTACCGATGGGATTTAAATTCTCTTTGACCAAGTGACACGTACTAATATTTGGTCAATCAACAATTTCCATATACTTGCATTTACAATCTTGACTCAATAGCTCACTGAAGCAAAGACAACCCCTCAGTGCGCTCCAAGCAATCCCTCTTTGATTGCACCAAATGCCACCATAGACAACTTGTGAGCATCACTATCATATTGATCTCCCTCTTGAGAACCCATTGAGATTCTTTGGTATCTCTCTTTGAGTCTTGAGTTGACATGCGACTCTTTTTATCAACTAAGGGAACACCTTTTTGTCACTTACTTGGGAACTCGCTAAAGAGAGTAAAATCCTTTCAACGAGTCCCAGATTACCCCATACATCATCTTGCAGTCTCCTTCCTTGGATGCTTGCCCAAGCAAAATAAAGACTTTAGCAAGCTTTGAGTGTGTTAATACCCTGTGCTTTTCAATAGAACTCGAGACTCTACAAGAGCATTAAAACAACTCACCAAGTACCTAAGTAGAAACTATTGGAAACTTTGTGAGAGATAACACTACTTGGAGCTTGATGAAATGCTTTAAAATATTTCACCAAGTCTTAAGTCACCCCTTTGGAAGATTACCAAGCTGCCACATCAGATAGAGCTTGAAAGCTCGGCAAGGTGAATAAAACATTACATTGAGTTTTGGGAGCTAAAAGAACTAAGGCCAACTTAAAAATAACTTAAAGCACATGCGCATAAGATATGTCCTTAGGACATCATGGGGAAGTGGCCAAATACTAAGCACACAAAATTAAAATATTAAAAGGGGTGCAAAATAATTAGGATAAATCACATATCATAGTTAATAGCTAAAATGAAAGAACTAGGTCACAGGACTAGTTTCAAATGACGAATAACCTTTGAAAAAATAATCTTAGGCAAAAGGTGATCGGGGAAGAAAGTCACTGAAAAAAAACAAAACCTTCCAAAGGTATTTTAAAAAAGAATTTGATGACCTAGGAAAGACAAAACCCTAACCCTATGATACTTGAGAAATATAGTTCTTGTTATCACTATTTTGAAAATTGGGCATTCTTGTCCCATAATCGGCTAAAATCTACAAAAATGTGTTTGGCATAACCTTGTTGCCTTTGTGTTTTTTGGGTCAAAGAGGGTTTAAGGTTTTTGAAAGATTTAACCCTTCCTATGTTATGAAAAACCCTTGCATTATATTCTTCCATTACTTTTCCACTTATGTGAAAGGGTCGCTCTGTCATGAAAGGGTCCCCCCTATAGGTTTTCCCTAGGCGGTCTTTTCAATATTTTCAATTTTTACACCTTTGCCTATGTTTTTTTTTAATCTTTATTAGGCTTCTTAACTATCATGCAAGTCAAGGTTGATCCTTCAGTGTGCGTGGCTTTGTGAATAAGAGATGCCTGCAGTTTAGCATTCACGAAGTGGCGAAAGGGGTAAGCAAGCCCAGCTGAAGGATTGTTCGTCAGATTAAATGGAATTCATCTTGTATTTGATCCAACGGCTTGTGTTGCTTTGCTAACCAAAAATACATGCGACTTACCCTCTGCAAAATAGAGAAAGAGTTGGTGGGTCCCAAAGGTAAGTGGTTCCTTTGGTTAAAGGATGATCATTTCAGAGAAGATCTACTACTCGCGTAGTTTCGCAGCTAAAAGATGTCCGTGTTTTACCTTTCACAAAGTAGCGAAAAGGTGGAGGGCCCAGGAAAGGTGGTCACGAAGAGGTTAATAGGCGGGCAGTTTCCAAAGATCTAACGATTGTCATTTTTTCATGAAGAAGAGTTGCCTAAGGTTTAAAGCCTACGAAGTAGTGAAAAGGTTGGTAGGCCCAAAGGATAAGCGGGTCGTCATTTTAAAGACTGATCAACTTGTGGTTGATCGGATGGCTCGCGTGGATTCACAACTCCAAATCAAATGAAGATTGTCTTTCGCAAAGTAGCAAAGTGACATGGTAGTCACATAGTGGATGACATGGCAAGATAGGTGGGCCATTTGGTTGAGGGAAATGGTGACTTGTCAAATGCACGTGGCTCCAAAGGATTGCTTGGGGCCTGCTTTGATTTAACTGATGATGGTGTTGAAACCCATGTGAAATAGAATACATGACAATCTTAGAATGGAGCTCGCTGGAGTTCTTGAGTGAATAGGAGATCAACACATAAGATTCATTCGCCAGTGATAAAAATGCAAGTGGTTTCCAAGCCGGGGGCCCACTTTAAAGGTTTGAGTCTGTTAAATGGTGTACATCTCGAGGAGGATCCAACGGCCAGTGTTGCTTTGCAGCCCGAAGATGCGGGGTGGTTAGCCTTTGTGAAGCAATGAAAACCACTAGCAATGATGGTTAGGCATGGTTAGTAAAGTAGATTGGAAGTTGCTATAGGAAATAAAGATTGAGCAAGTGGAAAATGATCGGATGGCCAGCGATGTTTCACATGATCAAAGTGTGCAGTGTTTACCTTTCACAAAGTAGCGAAAGGAAGGTGGGGCTTGTTACTAATGCAGAAGGACCGAAAGAGTAAAGGAAGTGCAAGTTTCCAAGGAACCAATGAACGTCATTGCTTCACAAAGGAAAGGTGCAGGGTTTTTAAACTTCGCACAATGGTGAAACAACAAAACAGAGAAATACTTAGAGAACTGGTGATCCATTGGAGCCCATTTTTGAATTCAATTTGCAAATTCAATTCTGAGTTGATGGATGAAGCATGCAGGATTAATTTCTCAATTCAATGCCAAGTTGTTGTATTAAGGTTCACATCAATTGAATATTGGCACCATTTCGATGAGTTTGTTGCAGAGGAGCTGGTGCAGAGTGAATTTCTTTAGGAGAATAACAGGTTTTTGTGTCTTGCTTGCTAATAATAGTTTGAAAATCAGTACTTTATTGTGTGCTTGCCTTATCAGGGTTGTATTTAAATCTTAATTGATATAATTGCATTAACAGGATAGCACCAAGAAGGGATTTCACAGGAAAGGTAAATTACCAAGATAGGAATATATGTGATGACTTCCTAGAATAATTGACCATGTCCTCAAATGCTGCAGCCAAAATCAAAGAATTAGTTCCTAAAGCCCCCCATCTAAGGATTGGAGATGGTTTATATGACAAGGGTAGATGGTTGAGGGATTCAAAAGTAGGGATTTCAAGGCTGGGTCTTTTCAAAGTGGGCTTCAGTCAGAGACATGTTAGTACCCCAATGAACAACATATGGGAACTAGATGTGGGGAAGCTCATAGTCCCTGGGGTTTTTATGGATGTGGACTTGCTAACCCAGATCACACACAATTATGATCTTGTTGCTAGATGTGTGATGAATGTCAATGGAGGAGCCCTGATAGAAATCAATGATGATCAATTCAGGAATGTTTTTAAGCTCAGTGAGGTATCAAATTTATTAGAGCCTATTGATTTTGAAACATTGGTCCAGGTTTATGATGTGCAGAAAGATCACCCTAGGAGTGGCTCTTTGAAGGAGTTTTTTGTTAAAATAGGTGGGTTAACTATAGTGGGCCCTAGCACCATGGAACCCTTCTCCCTGAATTTGTTCACTTTAAGGGCCAAAGGCATGTATTCGGCACTATGTCAGATCCTTGGGGAAGATGTTGAAACAACCATGCCAACCCATTATATGTTAATGATGGTATAGATTCTGAACCCCTCTCTAGTAGTGACATTTGATTATGCACCTTACCTCACTGATGCAATTCATGTAGGGCTTGTAGGGATAAAAAATGGTAAGGTGGATAGACCTTTTGGATGGTATGCTCTTCTAATGCATATATTGTTGTTCAAAGGATCTGATTATTTTGCTAAGGAAATGGATTTGAACAAAGAAAAGGAAGGTGAGGAGATGCCTGTGCAATTGTGGAACACAATCTTGTCTTGGGACAAAGAGGATGCCAGTTATTTGAAGTTTGATAGATGCTTTGCATCTAGGCTTAGGATTCTTCTATTCCCACAGAACCCCAGGATCCCAAAGGATCTTTTGGAGTTTCTTAGGCCTAAGGAGTTTGATGAAGGTATTAAGATTGTTCATAATTGATGCAGACCATGATGGACCCTCCCATAATCACATTACAACTCATCATTCTTTCTTCTTGAAAACTCAACTCTTCTTGTTTCACCTTCCTTCACTAGGCTTCACCAAGATGCCCAAATAGAACTCTCAACCTCACCAACTTGTTCCAACACATCCTAGGGTCTCTACATATCCTATTCCATTTTACCCAATAGGATTCACTCACCCTATCAACTGGTTAACTCACAAACCCTTACCTGGGTCCCTAAATAGGCCAATTCCCTAGTAGCCCTATTCAACGGGTATTCTAACCTTTACTCACAATAATACCAAAAAACTTAAAAAATAAATTATATATCTGGATACCCTTTTGGAAGTTACATAGAATATGTTAAAATCAACTATTTATCTTTTGGATGAAATACTCAGACCAGCACCCCACTACACACCAACTAGGCCCTATTAGCCCTCTTTTTCAAAGCAAGTACCAACAAATGGTATGACCACAATTCCAAAACAATAAAAATTCTTGAAAAATGTTCTAAAACCATATATTTTCCAAGTTTCAAGACAATAAACATTGATTTGATAGGTTAGATACTAAACCCTCCCTTTTTTAGGCCTAGAAAACTAGAACCTCTTGTTCAAACCCCAAAACTCACTTCCAGATCTTGAAACTTTTTATTCACTATGTATTTACCATCCTCTAATACTATTTCATATAAAAACACTACCTCCTTAAGGTAGATCTTCTGCTGCTATACTCATGCCTCCATTTTCATGCTTTTCCTTACTCAATATCTTAGCCTAGGGTATCAACACTTCATCTCCACATTATTCCCTGCACATGTAAAGTTAGAGACACATATAATAAAATATTCCTGACCCATTCCATAAGAAACAACCACCACATAAAGTGGAATGGGTCACATTTGGATTGTGACTCTCAAAACTTCCCAAAAACAATCACCTACAGCAGATTTTAGGACATCAAATAAAAGTATATCAGATTTGAATGTAAAACCTTCAATAATAGTATAAAATGATAGTAAAAACACTCCTCTACATTTGCAAATCCATTTCCAATCAAGAATGAAGCAAAGAAGAAGAGTTTCAGACCAATAAAGTGCAGATTTTAGACCAAAATTGCAAGGAAAACCTTGTATTTTTATTGCCAAACTCCAAACTCTTACAATGTCCAGAAAATCCGACCCTCTCCCTCTTCATTTTGGATCATTACAAACATATTTAAATTGCTTCCCTTCATGGAAACTGAAAACCAACTCTTAACCACCCATACAACCACTTTTGGGTGTTTACAACTTTAATTTATTGTCAAATTGACAGTTTTAGTTGTCAATTGACAAGTTTTTAACTTTTTTGCATCTTGAAACTTTCTAATCAATTTTATTACATTAATATGGTCACACAAGACCTTATGAAACTTAAAATACTCATTTAAAACCTATTCTACCCATTGAACCCCATTACATTACTCATTTTGACATTATTTGCCCAACATGGCAATTTTGACAACTTATAACAAAATGACTCATTACATGAGTTTGATGTCTCCAAATGGCACTATTATCCATGTTTAAATTATCAAGTGGTATTTATAACCTTATAGATTTAATATCTCATAAAAATTCATTATGGCCTCATGGTGTCCAATCTTGTCTTGGGTGCTCTTGAACCAATAATTGGGGTGATATGTATTTGTACCCTATTTCTACAGTTTTTCAGAGTTTATGGTTTCAGAGGAACTCCATATTTATTGCCTTATCAAGTCCCATTGAAAATAGGGATTGTAGAGGTCTTAAGGTAGATTGGAGATGTGCAAGAGACAAAGCTAGCAAATAGGGGTAAAGGGACTATTTTCCCAACTATTACCATGGCCCATCAATTCATGATCACCAAAGGTGGTTGGAAATTCTTTGATGACTTTTTTCAACCGTATAGGTTGTCTACTACAGTAACCAGGTTTGCTAATCCTAAGGATTTTTTCAATGGTATGTTCAAGAGAAGAGCAGTATGCAAAGATAAGCCACACTAATTTCATTTCCCTGAGGACCTAATCAAAAATGAATTCAGTTTGGATGAGCAAGAATTGAGGAAAGAAAAGTGGGTGGCATACAAAAAGGGTTTGGATTTCATTCATCTATTTGATAGGAGTTATGACCCTCTATCTAGCTTCAACACCTTTGAGGAAAAGATCAAATTTTTAATTTTTTACTTCGAAGATATAATGCAAACTCTGAAAGAGAAGAGGGAGGCTATAATAAGAGATAACCTTGACAAGGCTAAGTTAGTTCTAGCTAAGCCTACCTTTGCTAGAGCCATTCCTCCTAGTGATTATGTGATGCACAAAAGGTCAAAATATAGTGTATTGATCCCAGTAATAGGTGAACCCTCCACTTCAAGAGGGAAGAGAACAATTGAAGATGTCATTGACATCCAAGAATCCCCCTAAAAGGTAGAGGGTGGGGAAAGAAGTGCAAATAGATGAATCTCTGTACTCCCCATCTAAATCCCCTATCCATATAGGAGATGAACAGGCAGTAGCAGAACAATTGTTGCAGTTAGGAAGCCTCAGAGAGATTGCTTACACCTATGAAGAGACATAAGAGGGAATGTTAGAAGATCCACCTAGTGTCAAGATGAACTTAACTGAAGATGAGTTCAAATGTAAGGAGCTAGACCTGGTTGTCAAGCAAGCTAGTGAAGAGTTCCTAGCTGACAGCAATTTTTTCACAATAGGGGCATTCATGAAATTTGTATGGAAACAAAATATTGAACAATTCAAGGTGAGATGTGAGAAGAGAATGAGTGACCAGCCTTGCAAAGATACAACCTTAGTAGAGGAAGAAGTTAAACAAGAAATGATGGCTGAATTCAAAGCCATCACTCCTGAAGCGGGAAGGGAAATGGTGTCAAAGGCTAGTGTTCTACTCCTCCCTGAATGGGATAAAGTATATGCCTTGGTACTTGAATTAGTTAGGAAAGAGACCAAGACTATGGAGGGAGTGACATTCAACAAAGATAATGCTGCTCCAGTCATGTGGTCCCTCAAAAGGGATGAAAATAGAAAAAGGAAGGATACCTCAGGATCTAGCTTTCTAGGAAGCCTGATAGTAAGAAGAGTTTAGGATACAGGGGTAGTAGAGGCTGCTAGCATAGTTTTAGAAACTGTAAAATTCAATGTAGCAGTGGTAGAAAAGGAGGAAAAGGAAAAGGCTAATCTCCAGCTAAAATTAGAAACAATCTTGAAGACTTATAATGAAGCCAAAGGAGGAATAGCTAACTAAGATAACATCATTGTTGAATTGAAGCATCAATTGGCAGGATAGTACCATCAAGGTGAGTCCTCTACTCTAATGATAGCTTCTTCTCCTGCACAACCTCCACCTACAAGTCCTATTATAGAATTTCCCCCTTCTCCTATACCTTCTAGTTTTCAACTAGCTGAGACCATTCAGCACAAATTGGAGAAGTTAAAACAGGCTTGGGTCTTGTTTGCAAGTAAATATGAGGAAAGGGTAAAGGCCACAATTTTGAGCTTTGCTGACACAATAGGGTCTTCCATGGTGCACAATATCATGAATAAGATTTTTGATATTTGGAATGACTTGAATGAAGTCAAGGCTATTCTGGAGCCAATTTTGGGTAAGTGGATGCCAAGAGAACTGGATCTAGAACTTATGTGTGGATCTTATGATGAAGCAAGATCAGATGCTATTATTAAATCCACATGTGAGTTAGCAAAAGGTCTGACCAAGTTATCAAAAGGAAGAACCAATGTGGAGAGGAAAGCCAACTTGTATAGGAAAGAATATTCTGAGCATAAATTTGAATTGTTTCCTGGGGGTTTTGTTAACCAAAATTAGTTGAAGGACAAACAGGTATGGCTTGATGAGCTAGGAGCTAACTTGTCTCTAAGGGTGAATGGAATCATTAATATAGATGACACATCCCTATTTGTTAAGACAGCTGAAGAAATAGAAAAGATAAAGTCACATTATTGCCTTTTGAATTCAGAGGTTAATAAAGTGATAAAATCTTGGAAAAGGTTGGTTGAGTTGAAGGAAAACATTGTTGGCTACTCATGGCTTGTTGATGACATGTTCCAAGAGTGGACCAAGAAATATGCAGTGCAAGAAAAAGAAATCCTTGAGCAATTAGAAGATGTTATAGAGGAGCAACAAACTGAAGAGGTCATTGATACTGAAAAGGACTTGTAACTATTTCTTGGAGGACATTACGGTTTGTAACAAACTTTTCTTAGGAATGTCCGAATCTTGTATGCATCCACGATGTTATAAATGGATACCAGGACTAATAAAAAAGGGATCACAAGAATTTTTGTAAAGAAACTCTGCAAAAATATATCTGGGTTTTTTCTAACTATTACAAAGAATACTTTGAATCATGTAAGATTATTTTCAAAAATGAATATAAAGATACAGATCAAAACTTTTCGGGCCTAAATCTGTGTTGTCTTCTGGTGTGCACTCATTAATTTGCTGGTTTCATTTGAAAAGTCTAGGGTTATTTGATTGAACATGGATTGTAAGGCAATCATATGGATGTGTTTCTAGCTTTTCTCTTCAAGGGAGAGGAAATAAATATGCATGAAATATCTCTATCAGTAAATCAATTGTTTGCTCATTTTGAATTTGATGAACAGTTTTAGTTATAAGAGGATAAAACTCATGTATATGTTAGGCATGTATGGGGTTAATTAAGGCTGAGGTGGTGAAATGTATGTGATACTTCAGTTTTGGAATTCTAATTTGATTTAGGTGACTCTGTAGCCCTAATAGGGCACTGGTATCCAGTTGTGGTTTTCTTTCTATTTCTCTTGGATATCAATATTGGAAATGAGTATAATATTTTCAATTAATGTTTCAGTTCTACTAAGGTGATGAATTCCATAGGTTTCTAGCATTAGTTTACTATGGATCTCAGATTTAAAAAGTGTGAAAGTTTTCATAGAAGGTATACCCACCTGAACTTTGAATAAGTTCTAAGTGTAGAAGGTTTTGTTAAAAGCTTGTTATATGTTTTTTCTGGAGTTTTGTTTCTTCCTCAATGTCCTCTTTATATACAAACAGAGTTTATTGTATTCCTAATAAGGAGGAGAGAAGGGAATCAGAATTTGAGAACAACAAAAGTGGTGACTCTGTTGGGGAATAGTCATAGTGTGTATCTATGTTACAGATTGGTGTTTGAATTAGTTCAGAAGTTTGTTCGGATATCTGTGTGTTGTGGAAGATTGCCTTATCTCTCATTTGTGCTATCTTTCTCTTTGAAAATCTTCTTTATTTGTTAAATATTTGCAAGTGATATTTTTTAGCTTGTTTTCTTATTTCCCACAATCTTTTTGGGTGGCGACTCTAACAAGTATAACCAGTGCTTTTGAATGAGTATTTCTTTTAATAAAAAAAAGTACAATGCAGAGAGGAAGGAACACCAGGTCATTCATGAGGAAGCATCCTCAAGAGACATTGCAAGAGGGATTACCTGAATAGGCACGAAGAGGCCAGAAAAGATCAGTTGTACATGAGCCATCTAATGCTTCTTGGGTTCAAAAGAGAATTAATACAGGTAAGTCATCTGATAGACCCATATATGCAAATTCAAATTCTTCCTCTCGTGAATCCTATCAGGAAATTTTGGGTTTTCAATTTAGGTTGTTTAGTAATAATGAGGATGTCCAAATTTTAAATCAGAAGATCTTTCATGCTAGTTTTTATGGGAAGGACATGAATAGTTCAAATATTAAAATTGATTCTCTGCCTAGGACAATAGATGGAAATATTATTTTAATTGATATAGACCAAGTCAATATATCAAATTCTAAAGAAATGTTCCCTAATGAAGATAAGGTGTCCCAAGAAATTGAGGCCCTCAATAGATGAGTCCATCACTTAATATCCTTAAGAGCACAGAAGGAAGCAAATAAAGAAAAGGAAGTGAAAGCTAAACTGATTGAGAGGGACAGGCTTCTAAGGCAGATTGCTAATCTTGAGTTATTCACCCAAGAGAAAGTTAAAAGTGAGGATGAAGGTCCATTCATCAAAGAGAATTTAGTTCCCAAAATCAACCCTGTGTACAAATCTATTGTGCAACCAAATAAAGAGGTCTTAAGTGATCCACAACCTATTAGGAATAACATTGACAAAGGAAAATAAAAGTGTATGGAAGATGGCTCTCAGTCTAAAACTACAATAGAAATCTCTTCTATGTTGTCTGCACATGAGAAAGAGATAGATAGGATGAGGAAAGAGAAGGAGGACCTGCAAAGGGAATTGGAGAAATTTGAATTAGAGGCAGCCAATCAAGAGGTTAAATGGAAAATTAGTTATCTAAAGGCTCCCCCTATAATTTTTCCTTCAATGGACTCAAGTAAACCTTTACTTAATCCTACCCCACTCCCTCCAGTGAAAATCTAATCAACCCCACCTACTAGCATTGTTCCTATTAATCAAGTCCCCATTATAAATCAAAGTAGCCAAGCTCTTCCAATTCAAAATCTTAATGTGAGAATGAACATGGGTAATATCTTTACTAGAAACCAATTCTAGAGAAGACCCATTAGTTTGGAACTATATAGGCAGCCTTTCTTTGATGGAATCCCATGGTACCCTAACCATGTTCCTATAGAATTAAGGGACAGACTCCACAAATTTGCTAGTAACAATGCAATCAGTGCAGAAGAGCACCTAAAATCTTTTGGTGACCTAATTAATGATTATGAAATAGTGGATGAAGATGTCATCATGAAATTGTTTGTGTAGTCCTTAGTAGATGATGCAAGGGACTCATACAGAGGTCTCCCTGTGAATAGCATTGGGTCTTGGGAAGATCTTAAAAACTGTTTTCAAGAACAATATGGTGACAAAACAAATATGAGATTCATGCTCAATGAGTTTAATAATATTAGAAAGTCTGATAATGAAATTGTCACAGATTTCAATGCTAGATTTCAGAAAGAAATGCATAGGCTATATCAAGTAATGAGATTAGATGATAATATGTGTCTTAACACTTATTATAATGCCTTTGATTCCAAAATGGCCTATATTCTTAGGGACAAAAACCCACACAGTTTGAGGGATGCTTTTAGAATTGCTATAAATGTGGAAAGTAATAGGAAACTGTCTGGAAAGGTGGGAAGGAGGACTGATGGAAGGTTGTGGCAAGAATCAAAATAGCAACCTAATAAAGTTGCTAAGGAAGATGACAAAATATAGAAATTAGTGACTACCATGAAAGATCTTACTACCAAGGTGAGTAAAAATGACAAGCCTCATTACAATTGGCAAGATAGGCCTCCTAGATTGCATGACATGCCTTACAATACAACGTGGAAAGATGGCAAACCTCAAAATGAGAAGCCAAAAAACACTCAGAACCAAGATACCCTCAATCCTTTGAAAGGAGGGAATGTTCATAATATGGAGAATACTCCTTGATGCATGGCTTGTGATGGACCACATTCTCCTCATCAATATGTTGTAGCTCAAGCCCTTGAAGAATCCATGAGAAAAGAGGTTGAGTCTGATATTAATATGTTTGAGACTATTATTGAAAGTGATGATGAGTCATTACAAAGTGAATTTAGTGAATGTGATGTGCTAAATAGTAATAGATCTTACCAAGGACATTTGACACTTGATTGGCATCCCACTTTGAATGTGGTGACTATTGAATATGAAGAAGTTCATCTCTGAAGACCCAGTGATGAAGAAGTAAGAAATCTTACTAAAGCTGCCATAGACAAAGCCAAGCATAATTACAACTTGAGAAGTAGTAAGAAGGATGGGGATCAAGGTGAACTTGGCTCAATGTTCATAAAAGAGGTATCCCAGAAGAAAGTAGCAAGTAGTGGCACTTTGCCTCAAGATGATCAGAAAAAGAATGACCAATTGAAAGATATAGCCAAAGGTATGGATAATAATGCTACTAGTGATATACAAGGAACTACCACAATAAAGAAGGCAAGTCAGCCTAAGACAAAGAAAGTTAAGACTAATACTGAGTTGATTAATTCAAATTTTGATATGACTTAGGCTCTTATCGAGATGAAGGTTATAGTCCCTTTGATAGAATTATTGAAAATAAATGAACATAGAGAAGTTGGTTTATCTTTATTTTCTAAGATATCTAACTGTAGAATAGCATTCCCTTCAGGTTCAATCAAGGATGAAAAGGATCATGAGCTGCAAACCCCAGAGGTATATGTTGGAACAACTATTACACAAGAGCCTTCATAGGTTGATCCTTTCTATGTTACTTTATTAGTGAATAATCAGTTAATTAAGAACTGTATGATAGATTCTGGTACAGCTACAAATGTGATGCCATATGGTGTCATGAAAGAATTAGGGTTGTCAGTAAGTACGGTATATGGGAAGTGTTATGCTATGGACAATAGTGAAGTGCCAGTGACAGGTACAATGAAAGATGTGGAAGTAAAAATAGCAGCATTCCCTGAAGCAACATATAAAATGGTTGTCATAGTAACTGATACAAAACCTCACTATGGCATGTTGTTAGCTAGACAGTGGGTTGTAGTAGTGGGTGGAAATGTTCAGTTGGATCTGTCATATTCCACTATCCCAATCAATGGAAGCCAAGTTAAGTTGTATAGAGAACCGCGTGCCCCTAGGGTAATTGAGAAGATAGACCCTAGTATGTTAAATTGTATGATTGATGTGGATCTTGACAATTTTAGAATACAACCAATTTTACCTCAACTGAAAAATACTGATTCTATTGTGATTGAATTGGAATCTCAACAACATGGTTTATGGCACATGTATTTTGATGGATCTTTCTCTAAAGAAGGATCTGGAGCAGGAGTTCTTTTTGTGTCCCCATCAGGTATAACCTTCAAATATTCCTTTTTGTTAGCCTTTCAGTGTACAAACAACATTGCTAAATATGAAGCCTTGTTATTGGGGCTTGAAGTTGCAAAAAGGCATGGGATTCCATTGCTAAGAGTATTAGGAGATTCAGAGTTGGTTGTTTCTTAGGTTAGGTCTAAGTATGCATCTAAAAATGATCATTTGAAAAGATATAAGCATGCAGTATGGGATGTGATTGAGCATTTTAGTGCATTCTCTATTAATTGGATAGAAAGATCAAAGAATATCATGGCTGATTTCTTGGCAAATGTTGCATTAAAGAATGATGATGTAACACTAACCGGTGTATCCATAGTTGAGATAAAAGCTAGGCCAGCCATTCCTGATAATGTGTATAATTGGTAAGTGTTTGCTGATGATGAAGACATTCTCAGATTCATATAATGCATTGATGACTATGATGGACAAAAAATTGATTGCAATACATTGGTAGAAGTGGTTGAAGATAGAGAAATTGTGTTTCGAAATGACATGGTTTAGTTGGAAGCTAATGAAATACCTAAAGGATTAGTAGAGCTAGAAGGTATGTTCAGTTACAGTGACAGTCATTTTCATAAGTAGCTAACCACCAAGTTAGATGAATTAGAGGAAGTGAACTTGGGGACAAAATCATCCCCTAAGTTGGTGTATATTGGAAAAAATTTGTCTTCTCATGTCAGAGTTAACCTTATTAATTTATTGAAGAAATATAAGCATGTTTTTTCTTGGTCTTATGAAGATCTGAAGGCGTATAGACAAGATCTATTTCAGCATGAAGTCCCCTTGCTTCCAGATGCTAAGCCTTTTAGATAGAAACAAAGACCTATCAACCCCCTATTGGAATCTAAAATGCAGCAAGAATTGACCAAGTTAAGGGAAGGGGGGACAATTAAGCCTATAAGGCATTAATCATGGGTGTCTCATTTGGTCCCAGTTAGGAAGAAGAATGGGGATATAAGACTCTGTGTTGATTTTAGGAACCTAAATGTTGCTTCTTTGAAAGACAATTATTCTTCTCCTAATATGGAAGCAATGTTGCAGAGAGTAACTGGTTGTGACCTATTGTCTATGATGGATGGGTTCTTAGGATATAACCAAGTGTTAGTGAAAGAATCTAAACAATTCAAGACTACTTTTACCACCCCTTGGGGAACATATGTATATGTAAGAATTCCTTTTGGTTTGAAAAATGTTGGAGCTACTTTTCAGAGAGCAATGGATGTAGCTTTCAAGGAATTCATTAACATTATCATGGTAGTGTATCAAGATGATTTAACATGTTTCTCCAAAAGGGCAGATGACCATTGTGGGCACTTGAAAAAGGTTTTCAATAAAGCTCTGAAATTCGGTGACTCCTTAAATCCGAAAAAGTGTCATTTTGCTGTCACTGAAGGGAAGCTGCTCGGGTATATTGTCTCCAAGGAAGGGGTTAAAATAGACCCTGAAAGAATTGAAGCTATAAACAATGTACCTAAGCCAAAGAGTGTTAAAGGTATCCAATCTTTCTTGGGCAAGGTAAATTTTGTTAGAAGATTTATTGCCAATTTTGCAGAGATAGTCAAGCCCATTATTAGATTGCTTAAGAAGGATACAAGGTTCTGCTGGGATGAAGTAGCTTCAAAGGATTTTGATGAAATAAAAAAGGCTATTTAGGAGGCACAAGTGTTGAAGTCCCCTGATTACAGTAAGCCTTTCTCTCTATTTTCTTTTTCTTCATATCATACAGTTGCTACAGTTCTTCTACAAAAGGATAATGAAGGATATGAACATCCTATATCTTTTTATAGAAAATCTTTACAGGGTGCAGAATTAAAATATGAAATCATGGAGAAACAAGTGTATGCTTTGGTCAAGGCTATTAAAGCATTTAGGACATATCTTGTAAATGCAATTGTAATTGCTTATGTCCCACATGTGGCTATAAAAGACATTTTATCTCATTCTGAGGTCATTGGTAAAAGATACAAATGGATAACTAGAATTCAGGAGTTTGATTTAGAGATTAAGATCACTAAATTGGTGAGAGGTTTAGGCCTTGCTAAGCTGATGGCTGAATCAAACCTTCTTGATGTTGAGGTGAATAATGTTGAAATTGAGAATGTCTTGGTCACAAGTATTGAGACACAACCCTGGTATTCAGAGATAGTGCATTTTTTAAGGAATGCAACATATTCAGAGGGAATGATCCACAACCAGAGAAGGACACGAAGACTAAAATCTCAAAAATATGTCCTTATTCAGGGTGATCTGTATTGGCAGAATAGAGATGGGGCATTGCTGATGTGTTTGGATAAATCCCAGGCTAGAAAGATGTTAACTAAAATGCATGATAGAGTATGTGGAGGTCACTACTTTGCCAAAACAACTGTTGGTAAGATAGTTTGGGCTGGATATTATTATCTTACTTTGTTTAAAGATGCCCATGAACATGTCTGGAGATGTGACCCATGCCAGAAATTTTCATCCAAATTGAAGTATGAGGGAGCTTTACCCCTCAACCCAGTCACAATGGAAGCCCCTTTTGTCCAATGGGGCATTGATTTTATTGGAGAAATAGTTGAGAAATCAGGAAGAGGTCATAGGTGGATTATAGTAGCTATTGATTATTTCACTAAGTGGATTGAAGCTATACCCACTAGGAGAGCCACAAGTAAGGTTGTTATTGACTTCCTAATGGATAATGTTATAACTAGGTTTGGTGTTCCTGTGAAACTGGTAATGGATAATGCCATGAGCTTCAGATTAGAGGAGTTCATTGAATTTTGCACCAGCCATGGAATAGTTATGTCCTGCTCTTCACCATATCATCCTTAGGGTAATGGGCAAGCTGAATCCAATAATGAAAGCCTTTTGAAGATTATTAAGAAAATCCTAGAGGAGAACAAAAGGTCTTGGGACCATAAGTTAAAGTTGGCCCTATGGTAGATAGGGTTACTGTCAAGAAATCAATTGGGGTTTAACCTTTTGAATTGGTCTATGGCACACAATCTAGGGTGTCATTCAATAATCTTCTTCCAGTATACAAGTTCCTGCAAGCTGAAGACATGGATTTATCTGAACCTATGGAAGATAGAATGATTCAGATGGTGGAGGTGGAAGAAATTAGAACTTTGGCCCATAAGAGGAATTTGAAGATCCAGTTGTAGTCCAAATATCTATTTGACAAAAGAACCTTATCAAGAAAGTTTCAAATTGGCGACATAGTGCTTCAATGGAATGCAAAAGAGAAAGATAAAGGAAAACACAAAAACTTTGAGTCACTATGGATAGGCACCTTTGTGGTTTATGATCTTAATGGAAAGGATTCATATTTTTTGCAGAAAATGAATGGTGAGATACAAGAATTTCCAGTGCATGGACAGTTCTTGATACATTACTTCTCTTATGTCCATGCACAGTAGGTCTTAGTTTGTATATATTTAGTTTTGTTTCTGTTGGTTATTTTTGGGCTTGTGTTTTGGTCTGTTCTTCAGAGTTTCTGAATTCTTATGTTGATCTTGCAATCAACCATCCCCAGTCAGAGCCGCTATTATCACTATTTTGAAAATTGGGTTTTCTTGTCCCATAATCAGCTAAAATCTGCAAAAATGTGTTTGGCATAACCTTGTTGCCTCTGTGTTTTTTGGGTCAAAGAGGGTTTAAGGGTTTTGAAAGATTTAACCCTTCCTATGTTTTGAAAAATCCTTGCATTCAATTCTTGCATTACTTTTTCCACTTATGTGGAAGGGTCACTCGTCATGAAAGTGTCCCCCCTATAGGTTTTCCCTAGGTGGTCTTTTAAATATTTTCAATTTTTACACCTTTGCCTATGTTTTGTTTTTATCTTTGTAGGGCTTCTTAACTATCGTGCAAGTCAAGGTTGATCTTGTAGTATGCATGGCTTTGTGAAGAAGAGATGCTTGCAGTTTAGTGTTCACAAAGTGGCGAAAGGGGTAAGTGGGCCCAGCTGAAGGATTATTCGTTAGATTAAATGGAATATATCTTGTATTTGATCCAATGGCTCGCATTGCTTCACTAGCCCAAGATACATGCGACTTACCCTCTACAAAATAGCAAAAGAGTTGGCAGGTCCTAGAGGTAAGTGGTTCCTTTGGTTAAAGGACGATCAATTTAGAGAAGATCAATGGCTCGCATAGTTTCGTAGTCAAAAGATGTCTATGTTTTACCTTTCGTGAAGTAGCGAAAAGGTGGAGGGCCTGGGCAAGGTGGTCACGAAGAGGTTAAAAGGTGAGTAGTTTCCAAAGATCTAATGATTGTCATTGCTTTGTGAAGAAGAGTTGCCTAATTTTTAAAGCTTGCGAAGTAGTGAAAAGGTTGGTGGGCCCAAAGGATAAGCAGGTTGTGGTTTTAAAGACCGATCAACTTGTGGTTGATCAGACGGCTCACGTGGATTCGCAACCCCAAATCAAATGAAGATTACCATTCATAAAGTAGCAAAGTGACATGTCAGTCACGTGGTGGATGACATGGTAAGATAGGTGGGCCATTTGGTTGAGGGAAATGGTGACTTGTCAGATGCATGTGGTTCCTAAAGATTGCTTGGGGCTCGCTTTGATTTAACTGATGATGGTGTTGAAAACCATGTGAAATAGAATACGTGGCAATCTTAGAATGGAGCCCACTGGAGTTCTTGAGTGAATAGGAGATCGACACATAATATTCATTCACTAGTGATAAAAATGCAAGTGGTTTCCAAGTCGGGGGCCCACTTTAAAGGGTAGAGTCTGTTAAATGGTGTACAACTCAAGGAGGATCCAATGGCCAGCGTTGCTTTGCAGCCCGAAGATGCGGGGTGGTTATCCTTTGCAAAGCAACAAAAACCACTAGCAATGACGGTTAGGCGCGGTTAGTAAAGTAGACTGGTGGTTGTTGTAGGAAATAAAGACCGAGCAAGTGGAAAATGATTGGATGGCCAGCAATGTTTCACGCGATCAAAGTGCGCAGTGTTTACCTTTTGCAAAGTAGTGAAAGGAAGGCGGGGCCCGTTACTAATGCAAAAGGACCAGAAGAGTAAAGGCAGTGCAAGTTTCCAAGGATCCAATGAACGTCATTGCTTCACGAAGGAAAGGTGCAGGTTTTTTAAACTCCCCACAATGGCGAAACAATGAAACAGGGAAATACTCAGAGAACTGGTGATCCGTTGGAGCCCGTTTTTGAATTCGATTTGCGAATTCAATTTTGAGTTGATGGTCGAAGCATGCGGGATTAATTTCTCAATTCAATGCCAAGTTGTTGTAATAAGGTCCACATCAATTGAATATTGGCACCATTTTAATGAGTTTGTTGTAGAGGAGCTGGTGTAGAGCGAATTTCTTTAGGAGAATAACAGGTTTTTGTGTCTTGCTTGCTAATAACAGTTTGAAAATCGGTACTTTATTGTGTGCTTGCCTTATCAGGGTTATATTTAAATCTTAATTGATATAATATCATTGACAAGATGGCACCAAGAAGGGAACTCACAGGAAAGGTAAATTACCAAGATAGGACTATATGTGATGACTTTCTAGAGCAATTGACCATGTCCACAAATGTTGTAGCCAAAATCAAACAATCAGTTCCTAAAGCCCCATGTCTAAGGATTGGAGATGGTTTATATGACAAGGGTAGATGGTTGAGGGATTCACAAGTAGGGATTTTAGGGCTAGCCCTTTTTAAAGTGGGTTTCAGTCAGAGACATGCCAGTGCCCCAATGAATAGAATATGGGAACTAAATGTGGGGAAGCTCATAGTCCCTGGGGTTTTTATGGATGTGGACTTGCTAACCCAAATCGCACACAATTAGGATCCTGGTGCTAGATGTGTGAGGAATGTCAATGGAGGAGCTCTGATAGAAATCAATGATGATCAATTCAAGAATGTTTTTAGGCTTAGTGAGGCATCAAATTTATTAGAGCCTATTGATTTTAAAACATTGGCCTAGGTTTATGATGTGTAGAAAGATCACCTTAGGAGTGGCCCTTTGAAGGAGTTTTTTATTAAAATAGGAGGGTTAATTGTAGTGGGCCCTAGCACCATGGAACCCTTCTCCCTAAATTTGTTCACTTTAAGGGCCAAAGGCACGTATTGGGCACTATGTTAAATCCTTGGGGAAGATATTGAAACAACCAAGCCAACCCATTATATGTTAATGATGGCACAGATTATGGACCCCTCTTTAGCAATGACACTTGATTATGCACCTTACCTCACTGATGCAATGCATGCATGGCTTGTAGGGATAAAAAATGGTAAGGTGGATAGACCATTAGGATGGTATTCTCTTCTAATGCATATATTTTTGTTCAAAGGATCTAATTATTTTGGTAAGGAAATGGATTTGATCAAAGAAAAGGAAGGTGAGGAGATGCCTGTCCAACTGTGGAGCACAATCTTGTCTTAGGATAGAGAGGATGCCAGTTATTTGAAGTTTGATAGATGATTTGCATCTAGGCTTAGGATTATTCTATGCCCACAGAACCCCAGGATCTCAAAGGCTCTTTTGGAGTTCCTTAGGCCTAAGGAATTTGTTGAAGGTATTAAAATTGTTCATAATTGGGGTGATATGTATTTGTACCCTGTTTCTAAAGTTTTCAAAGTTTATGGTTTCAGAGGCACTCCATATTTGTTGCCTTATCAAGTTCCATTGAAAATAGGGATTACAAAGGTCTTAAGGAAGATTGAAGGTGTGCAAGAGGAAGAGCTGACAAATAGGGGTAAAGGGACTATTTTCCCAACTGTTACCATGGCCCATCAATTAGTGATCACCAAAGGTGGTTGGAAATTCATTGATGACTTTTTTTAACTGTAGAGGTTGTCTACTACCGTAACTAGGTTTGCTGACCCGGAGGATTTTTTCAATGGTATGTTCAGGAGAAGAGCAGTATGCAAAGGTAGGCCAAGCCACTTTCATTTCCCTATGGACTTAATCAGAAATGAATTTAGTTTGGATGAGCAAGAATTGAGTTAAGAAAAGTGGGTGGCATACAAAAAGGGTTTGTATTTCATTCATCTATTTGATAGTAGTTATGACCCTCTATCTAGCTTCAACCCCTTTGAAGAAAAGATCAAATTTTTAAATCTTTACTTCAAAGATTTAATGCAAACTTTGAAAGAGAAGAGGGAGACTATAATAAGAGATAACCCTGACAAGGCTAAGTTAGTTCTAACTAAGCCTGCCTTTGCTAAAGCCATTCCTCCTGATGATTATATGATGCACAAAAGGTCGAAATGTAGTGTATTGATGCCAGTAACAGGTGAGCCCTCCACTTCAAGAGAGAAGAGAAGAATTGAAGATGTCATTAACATCCAAGAATCCCTTAAAAGGCAGAGGGTAGGGAAAGAAGTGAAAATAGATGAATCGTTGTACACCCCATCTTAATCCCCTATCCATATAGGAGATGAACAGGCAATAGCATAACAATTGTTGCAGTTAGGAAGCCTCAAAAAGATTGCTTACACCTATGAAGAGACACAAGAGGGAATGTCAAAAGAGCCACCTAGTGCCGAGATGAACTTAATTGAAGATGAGTTCAAAGGTAAGGAGTTAGACCTGGCTGTCAAGCAAGCTAGTGAATAGTTCCTCATTGACAACAATTTTGTCACAACAGGGGCATTCATGCAATTTGTATGGAAAAAAAATATTGAACAATTCAAGGTGAGATGTGAGAAGAGAATGAGTGAGCAGCCTTACAAAGATACAACCTTAGTATAGGAATAAGTTAAACAAGAAACGATGGCTGAATTCAAAGCCATCACTCCTGAAGTAGGAAGGGAAATGGTGTCAAAGGCTAGTGTTCTACTCCTCCCTGAATGGGATATAGTAGATGCCTTGGTACTTGAAGTAGTCAGGAAAGAGACCAAGCCTATGGAGGGAGTGACATTCAACAAAGATAATGCTACTCTGTTCATGTCGTCCCTAAAGAGGGATGAAAATAGAAAAAGGAAGGATACCTTAGGATCTATCTTTCTAGGAGGCGTGATAGTAAGAAGAGTTCAAGATACAAGGGTGGTAGAGGTTGCTAGCACAGTTTTAGAAACTACAAAATTCAATGTAGCAGTGGCAGAAAAGGAGGCAAAGGAAAAGGCTAATCTCCAGTTGAAATTAGAAACAATCTTGAAGGCTTATAATGAAGCCAAAGAAGGAATAGCTAACTGAGATAACATCATTGCTGAATTGAAGCGTCAATTGGCAGGACAACACCATCAAGGTGAGTCCTCTACTCTAATGATAGCTTCTTCTCCTGTACAACCTCCACCTACAAGTCCTATTATAGAATTTCCCCCTTCTTGCATGCCTTCTGGTTTTCAACCAGTTGAGACCATTCAACATGAATTGGAGAAGTTAAAATAGGCTCAGGTCTTGTTTGCAAGTAAATATGAGGAAAGGGTAAAGGCCACAATTTTGAGCTTTGCTGACACGATAGGGTCATTCATGGTGCACAATAGCATGAAGAAGATTTTTGATATTTGGAATGAGTTGAATGAATACAAGGCTATTCTGAAGCCAATTTTGGTTAAGTGGATGCCAAGAGAAGTGGATCTAAAACTTACATGTGCATCTTATGATGAAGCAAGATCAGATGCTATTATTAAATCCACATGTGAGTTAGCAAAAGGTCTAACCAAGTTAGCAAAAGGAAGAACCAATGTGGAGAGGAAAGCCAACTTGTATAGGAAAGAATATTCTGAGTGTAAATTTGAATTGTTTCTTGGGGGTTTTGTTAACCAAAATCAGTTGAAGGACAAACAGGTATGGCTTGATGAGCTAGGAGCTAACTTGTCTCTATGGGTGAATGGAATCATTAATATAGATGACACATTCCTATTTTTCAAGACAGTTGAAGAAATAGAAAAGATAAAGTCACATTATGGGTTTTTGAATTCAGAGGTTAATAAAGTGATATAATCTTGGAAAAGGTTGGTTAAGTTGAAGGAAAAAATTGTTGGCTACTCATGGCCTGCTAATGACTTGTTCCAAGAGTGGACCAAGCAATATGGAGTGCAAGAAGAAGAAATCCCAGAGTAGTTAGAAGATGTTACAGAGGAGCAACAAACTAAAGAGGTTGTTCATACTGAAAAGGACTTGTAACTTTTTCTTGGAGGACATAGTGTTTTGTAACAAACCTTTCTTAGGAATGTCCAAAGCTTGTATTCATCCATGATGTTATAAATGGATACCAGGACTAATAGAAAAGGGATCACAAGAATTTTTGTAAAGAAACTCTACAGAAATATATTTGGGTTTTTTCTAGATATCACAGAGAATACTTTGAATCATGTAAGATTATTTTCAAAAATGAATATAAAGATACAGATCAAAACTTTTTAGGCCTAAATCTGTGTTGTCTTCTGGTGTGCACTCGTTAATTTGCTGATTTCATTTGAATTGTCTAGGGTTATTTGATTGAAAATGGATTGTCTCTCTTCGAGGGAGAGGAATTAAATATGCATGAAATATCTCTATCAGTAAATCAATTGTTTGCTCATTTTGAATTTGATGAACGGTTTTAGTTTTAAGAGGATAAAACTCATGTATATGTTAGGCATGTATGGGGTTATTTAAGGCCGAGGTGGTGAAATGTATGCGATTCTTCAATTTTGGAATTCTAATTTGATTTAGGTGACTCTATAGCCTGAATAAGGCATTGGTATCTAGTTGTGGTTTTCTTTCTATTTCTCTTGGAGATGAATACTGAAATTGAGTATAAGCTTTTCAATTAATATTTTAGTTCTACTAAGGTGATGAAGTCCATAGGTTTCTAGCATTGGTTTACTATGGATCTCAGATTTTAAAAGTGTGAAAGTTTTCATAGAAGGTATACCCACCTGAACTTTGGATAAGTTCGAAGTGCAGAAGGTTTTGTTAAAACCTTGTTATATGTTTTTCTAGAGTTTTGTTTCTTCCTCGGTGTCCTCTTCGTATGCAAACAAAGTTTATTGTATTCCTAATAGGGAGGAGAGAAGGGATTCAGAATTTGAGAACAACGGTTCTAAAAAATCATTTCAATTTTTTCCACCATGAAGCCAAAAATCTTGAACAGAGAAAGGAAATAGACAAGGATACCTTGTAGAGAAGCAACTAGGAGTTGAAGTTTTCTCACACTACAAAGGAGCTTTCCCTTCCAATGAGCCAAATTCCTCTAGATTTTTTCTAAGATCATGTTCTAAAAGGTGTTAGAGACCTCTTTAGCCATGAGAGGCATCCCCAAGTAGACCCTAGGTAAAGTAGCACTTTGATAGCCTTGAATAGCCCTATTTCAAAGTAGTATTGAAGAAGTAAATACTACCTTTGTTGTAATTTATATGTTGCCTCGAGGCTTCCACATATTGGTTGAGGAAATATATCCATTCCTTTTCTTCTAACATCAAAGTTGCACCAAACAAGATGGTATCATCAACAAATTGGTGCAGAAAAATTGACGATAGGGTCAAAGTAGGCTTAATCCCTTGTAGTTTTCCATTACTGATAAGATTTAAAAAAAATATTAGTAAGACCTCAACCAAAATAATGAGCAATTAAGGAGATAAGGGGTCCCCTTGTCAAATTACTCTAGCCACTCCAAAACATCCCTAGGTACTCCATTAACCAACACAAAATACCTCATAGTAGTAACACACTCCCTGATTAGGCTAATTAATTTGTTTCCAAAACCAAATTCTATCAGGACTTTAAATAGAAAGTCCCAATTGACTCTATCATATGCCTTATAAATGTCAAGCTGGAGGACCATCCCTAGCTGATAGATCCTATCCATAGAATGAATAATTTCATGCATGGTAATCTCAAGATGAAGAATATGCCTCCTAAGAAAAAACCCCTTCTAGTTATAGTTGATGAAACCATCCAAGAAAGGCTTAATCCTATTTACTAATTTTTTTGAGAAAACACTAAAGATAGTATTGCACAAACTAATTGTAGTGTCCACCCTTGATTTGACTTATTTTGACTAAAGTTGACTTTTATATTATGCTTGATAGACTTATCTAGACTATATTTTGATGATTCAGATGATGATTACTCATGTGCTTCAGTGACATATGATTGATGTTAGACAGTATTGGACATATGCTATTTTGATTATCTATATGGATGTTGGTACTATCATGATTGATCATGTGATTTGATGATATATGTACTTGATGGATTTTATATGCTCACTATGTGATAGATTATTGCTAGATTAGATTTATCATGGTTTTGATGATGACTATGATTATGCTAACCCTACTTCATGATTACATATGATGAGATATTTATGAGATGTGTTTGACTATTATTTGACTGTCTTTGTGATAGAGACGATTCCACATCACTCATTGCGAGCGGGATGTATTGTCACGATTCTCTATCACTTGCTTGTCAATATGTGTATATGTATATGTGGTATTGTTGTTTTGTGGTTGCAAGATTTTGTAGGTACTAGACATCGACTCCACCTAGCTTCACAAGTCTAAGTGTTTCTTTAGTTCTAATGGCTTATGTGGTTTGGAGATGGCATGGGTTCCCCTCACATACTCTAGGTCTAAGTTGTTCACCGTGAGTAGTCAGTGTCTTGGCATAATTTGCCACATAAGTTAGTAAGCTTGGTCCCTTGGTATTGTGAGTTCGGTTTATGTCGATTGATTTACTTGATTATGTTAGAGTAATTATGTGGCTCTTGATGTGTAGTTTTATATTTAGTAACTTTTATTTTAATATATTTAATTTATAAGTTTTGAGTATTTAATTATTTGGAATTTATATTTATTTGATAATTAACATTTATTGATTTTACGATTATTTAATAATTGATGAGCTTTATTGTTGTTTAATATTTATTTAATATTTCTAATTTAATCTTTAATGGTATTTGATTATTTAATTATTTATTTGACCTTCTATGGCTTGATATTTATTTGATATCTTATATTTATTTGCTTCTTTAATTTATTTTATTAGCTTTTGGGTTATTTGATTTTAATCCCCATTTGGATTATTTAGTTACAACTTATATTTATTTAATAATTTGACTTTTATTCCTAAGTGGGGTGTATGAACACATTAAATTAAATAAAGAAATAAAACAATCCCACTTAGCTAGATAAGAATATTTTATTTACTTTACCTACCCTTCACTCTCATTGGTTAAATTCAAAATGGGTGAATAAATTATATTATATGGTGGGTTGGTAAAATATACTCCAAAATGGAATATTTTGATTGGTCGAGATTGAGGCTAGGGTTTTGGATTATTGTTGCTTTTTATTTTTTTTCCCGTGAGGTTTTTGGGGTTGGTTGGCTCTTCTCTGGAAGTTTCTCCAACAAGTTTTCTTCTTGGTTTTGGATTTCTTCTCTCTTGGTTTTGGCTAGAGCTTGGATTGGAATTGGTTTGGCTTGTGGGAGCTCTTCTTCAGCTTCAATCCATTACTTCAAGTTGCAGGTTGGAGTTCTTCACTTTGCATTTTGTTTTCAATGGCTTCTCTGTGTATGCATTGTGTCTGTAATGTTTTGGGTCTGGGTTAAAGTATTATTTATTCTATAGTTTTTAATATTGTTGAAGTTTAATATTTGGGGAGGAAACTTTATATTATTTGGGTTTTGTATAGTTGCTAGAAAATATGTATTTGGTATTTCCTGTGTATGTCGTTATTGGTTCTGTGAAAACTCTTGTGGAGACATTTGATTAAATCTTGGTTTTTAGTCTGAGTTGATTTATTTCATTTATACCTATGTATTCCCTGTTTCTGGGAGTCTATTTTCTCATGTTTTTCAAGCCCTTTTGTTAAGTTTGGATTTTATTATTTTACCCAAAAGCTTTCTAAGTTTTTTGTAAGTCTTGTGCAAAAGCGTTGTTTATGCAAAAGCGTAGTCTTAATGTGCAAAAGTGTTGTTTTGTATTGCATTTGTGCTGCTCTGTGCAACATAAGCGCTATCTCACGATACATATATGCAATTTTGGAAACATAAGCGTTGTTCTTCTTGACACAAGCGTTGTTCTTCTTGGCAGAAGCGTTGTCCTACGAGACAAAAATGCTAACCTGTCCGTGTTTTGTATTTTTATAGTTTTGGTCATATATGAGGTATTTTCCCGAATTGATTTTTGTACCAGAGGCTTTATTTGAGGTCTGTTAATATTTTCTAGATTCAGCTTTTATCATTTTTAGGCACTTGATGGTTTTATGTACATTTACTTCTCTACACCATTGTGGGTATTTTAGACTCTCTTCCATGTGGATACGCCATGGATGATTGAGATGATTACTATGTTGTATTGGACCAGCAAGTGAGTAGGCCTTGCTGTGATGTTATCTTTTATTTGATGACAGCATTTGATGGCTTGATATGCTTTTGTTTATATCTAGCCAAGAGGCTCATTTTTCTATATTGATGTTGTTGTAGCCTTGTTTATGTTGTAAGAGTATGTGTGGAAGTTGTTGGCTACATTGAGTATTATTTTCATGTAATTAGGTTGGTAGAGCCTCTTGTGATTTATTGTTGGGCCATGCTAGGAGGAGTGGGCTTCCTTGTGATGATCAGGGTCATGAGAGATAGGCTTGCATGAGGTTCCTTGTAAGGATGCATGAATTCTAGACCACCAGGGCACATTAGAGTTTTCCATGATTTGTAAATAAGTGATAACCTAATAATTAATGGGTTGGGTAGTTAGATTTATTAATAAGATGATAAATTGATTTATGCCTCATGACTTAGTCCTAGGGAGGATGTTTTAGGATAAGCATGAGAAGGCCATGAAGATGGTAAGATAATCTCCCTTACTCTCTCATAGGTTGAGATGGCTCCACATGTCCATCAGGCTAATGCCTTGTGTTATTATGTTATTATGTTATTATGTTATGAGGATGACATGTGATGACACTCCACTCCTACATGTGTTTCCCCTTTATTATTTATGATTATGCTTATTGGATGCATTTATGTCTTAATGAGTTTTATGCCTCTCGGAGTTCATTCTTGTTGTTTGAGTGAGTTCTTGCGTCAGAGTCCTTGTGTGGTTAGTCTCCTTGGTTATAGGTGCTAGCTTAGGTTTAGAGTATGTGTTGGGACCTTGTGTCATCTCCTAGCATGGGGGTGGTTCCTTTGGTTCCACATGGTCAGGAGGTTGGTGCTTTTTAGCCATTGGGATGTTCTCTTGGATTCTTCTTGCGTGGATGTGGATTCTTCTTCATGATGTACTATGGATGTACGTTGTAGAAGATTTATGTAATGGATAAGATAGAATGAATGTAAATTAACATTCTTGTATATAGTAGATGGATTCTTGTAGTAGAAAGAGATATGCTCATGATGTATTTAATGTATTCTTATTTGTAAGATGAATTGTAGTTAGAAATTGGAATTTAGGGATATTGTATTTGTACTATTGTAGAGATGTGATCTTATGAATCATGGAAATAAGTGGATTATAGTTGGAATAGAATGGAATTGAATTATGGATTAGTTGTATTATTTCATGGAATGTTTAGAGGCTAGTTAGAATGTTAAATAATCTTGAAAGAGGAATATTCATAGATTAATAAGTGAATATGTTAGAAGATGTTAATTGGATCTAGTAAATAGGAATGATTCACATTGATGCATTGGTAGAAAGGAAATTATGCATATCATGAGGAATAAGTAATGTTGTAGGTTGCATATCTCATGGTTAAAGAATTAGAATATGATGCATTGACGAAGGTGAAATATACCTATTGTGTGTAGTATGTATTGTGGAAATGAATTAAATAATGATGTTAAAGTACCCTAGAGAAAAATTGTTGATGTTGTGTTATTTCCACTTGCGTTATTTGATGAAATGAGAAATGATGTATGTTCATATTGGTTAATTGATTAATGAATGTAAATAGATGGAGATGTTATATGTTGCATTAGTTGTTATTAGATGTTAATAAAAAAATAATCTCCATTCGTATATATTATTGTTTAGTTTCTTTAGGGTATTTTGGTAGGCATTACACTAATAGGTATAAATTCATAAGCCTTAGGGGCTCTTGAGTTTTAAGGGCTAGGGAAATATAATAACTATTCATTATTTTTAGCAGTTTACCAGTTATGAAGAAATCCTTGGCAACCATGATCACATCAAATAATGTCCCAAAATTATTGAAAAAAGTCAGAGGGAAGCCATCAAGTCTTGGGGCTTTGTATGCCCCCATATAAAAAATTGCATTCCTAACCTCCTCATTAGTAACTAGAGTGAACATCAATGTATTGTCAACCTCATCTGAGGAATTAGGAAGGCATTGGAGAAGTTGATTTTCTAATAGAAAATTCCTAGAATTGATCTCTTCTCTAAAAGTATTACAAAAATAATTTGAGGCCAAGATACCCAACTAAGTGCCATCTTTAATTTCTTGGTTTGATTAATCCCTAAGGCTTAAAATAATATTCCTCCTCTCATGTTTACTAACAGATCTATAAAAGAAGGCCAAGTTTCTGTTTCCCTCTCTCAACCAATGAATTATAGACTTTTGTTTCTAGTAAATTTCCTCTCGTTTTAAGTTTTCCTTCCACTTTTATCTTAGATTTTTGTTAGCCTTATGGGTAGATTCAGAGAAGTCTGCCTACACCATCCTTTCTTGAATAGTAGCCAATCTTGAATTAATCCATTTCTTCTTAGAAAATATATTTCCAAACATGAACTTATTCCACCCTCTCACATTATTCCTTATCAAATCAAGTTTCTAAGAAATTCTATACATAGGAATTCTCTGAATTGGGGTGCTCCACCAATTATTAATACAATCTTTATGTTGGTATTATGGATGTGTTGCATTGGTTTTGTCATTGATGTCAGCACTTGTCAACACTTGTCAACACTTAATACTAGAGATATTTGGTTATGTTCACCGACATGTTCAGTGACTTATGCACAGTGATCAGTGTTTGGTTCACCGACAAGTTATATTGTTCACCAGCACTGAGGATGATCTGTTATCATCTAGAGATTACTTGGTTATTTAGAAGACATGGTTTGGACACTTTGTTTTGGTGATTTGGTTATTGGCCTAATCGAGCTTGCATATTTGATATTACCGAAAAATAGGTCTAGGTTATGGACCGACAAGCATTATCTATTCCAGATCAACACAACATGTTATGGAGATGATTTATTGTTTGGTTATTATTGTAAATGCATTGAGCTGACATGATGCATCGCATATTGATTCATTTGTAAATGATTTAATTGTAATATTCTTAGTAAGCCGACCTACACATTTGGTCTTAGGTTTTGGTATATATGTAAGATCTCATTTATGAGATTATGTAGAAGGTGTGGAAAAGGATTGTAATAAGGTATATGCAAATATAAGAAGAGCTATACATGGAGACATCATTTGAAGATTCAAGGAAGGTATGAAGAAGACAATCAGAGCTTAATCGGTATTGAATCCAGCATATGAAGATGCTATTTTGAGCAGTACATTATCATTGGATTTAACTATCTAATTGTAGTCACTCTCATTTTGTGATTGAGTAGTGAGCTCTAGGTAGTTGGCCTTTCTGTATGTGCAGACCTCATTTGTACACACATACTATCTATAGTAGTATCATCTGATTGTGGGTAAGGTTTCCCACCATGGTTTTTCCCCTTACAGGGTTTCCACATACAAATATATGTGTTATGTGTTGTGGATGTTATTTGTCTTTCTGTTTCATGCATTAAACTTTACCAGTACTGTTATTAACTGTTAAACTGTCAACTAGCATTAAGTTTGGTTAAGTTATAATATGGTTGAAATTAATAGACAACTGATTCACCCCCCCCCTCTCAGTTGCCTCCAGGTCCTAACAATTGGTATCAGAGCCAAGTCCTCTTTTTGCAGAAGTTTAACAACTTGAGGAGATTCTATGATAACTAACTATTTCAAAAAGGATAGTTTGAAGCTTGATAGAACTAACTATAGTATATGGAAGCTTAGAATGGAGACACATCTGAATTGCATTGGAAGAGACATATGGGATGTTACAAAGAATAGCTATGTTGGTCCTACATAGAGTCAACCTAATCCACCTAACTTGGCTAAAGATTAGGAGAATGATTGCAAATCAAGAGAACCACTTTTGAGCGCATTGTCAGATGACATTGAATGAAGGTGATACCACTGTCAAAATTGCAAAACTGGAATGCTTCTAGGCCAGGTATGAAAATCTGAAAATGGAAGAAGATGAAAGGATTTCTGCTTTTATGGAAAGAGTCAATGAAATTGTTTTGGGTATACAATGTTGTGGAGGATCCTTAAGTGAAGATGAAATTGTTTCTAAAGTTTTAAGAGAATTTCCACCGACATACAAAATGAAAGTAACTGTTATTAATGAATTGAGAATAATGCCTAATACATCAATATCTAGAGATACTTTGGTTGGAAAACTTTCAGCTTTTGAACTTGAGGAATTTGGTCTTGTTGCTACAATTAAGATGGATTTATCTTTCAAAGCATCATCATCTGTAGTAGCATCATCATCATCATTTGAGAAATTTGATTGGAAATCACTTTATGCAAGAGAACTTGAAGAAATCAGAAGCGAGAATGAAGAATTGGAAGAGCTTGAAGCACTATTTGCAAGGAAGATTCCTTAAGGTCCAGTTGGAAGTAAGTATGAAGGTAAAGCACCATTTAAATATTTTAACTGCAATAAAATTGGTCATATGGCATCTAGGTGTCCTGATAGACATGCCAGATTGAAAGAAGAAGATAAAAGAACATATAAGCCTAACCTTGAATATCAAAGATACAGATTTAAGAAGAATGGAGACAAATCATGTTACTATGTTGATGAAGGAGTTACTGATGATTCTGGTGAAGAACTGATAGACAATGGATGGGCTTTTGTTGCAATAACAAAAGATCAACCAACACCTACTATACAACCAGCAGAGCAGGCCCTGGCAGCTAAAATTGAAGAAAAAGATGAATGGATCATTGATTCTGGATGTTCACATCATATGACTTGTGATAAAAGTAAATTCTTAACCTTTCAGGAATACAATGGCGATCTAGTAAGATTTGGAGATGATAAAGCTTGTTTGATCAAAGGGAAAGGCACTATATCTTTTGATGGTAAGCACAATACTGATAACATTTATAATGTTGAAGGCTTGAAGAATAATCTTTTGAGTGTTAGTCAATTAGTTGAAAAGGGATTTCAGTTACAACTCAAGAATGGTAAATGCAAAATCGTAAATAAAAATGGTTTGGAAATTGCAACTGGTAATTAGACTAGAGGTAATATATTTCACTTGAATAACAATGAGAAGACATGCTTGATTGCACATATTGATAAAAGTTGGTTATGGCATAAAAGACTTTGTCATGTAAATTTTGATTACATTGTGAAGATCAGTACAACTAAAGAAGTAAGGAATTTACCTAAGTTTGTAAAACCTCACAATCTGGTATGTAAGGAATGTCAATTTGGAAAGCAAGTTAGAGAAACTTTTAAGAGTATTCCAGAGAAATCTAATAATGTTCTCGATTTCATTCATATTGATTTATGTGGTCCGGAAAGAACTAGAAGTTTACAAGGAGATAGATATTTTATGCTAATCAATGATGATTATTCAAGAATGTGTTGGGTTACCTTTCTCAGGGAGAAATCAGAAGCCTTTGGGAAATTCAAACTATTCAAGGTAATGGTAGAGAATGAAACC
Source organism: Cryptomeria japonica (assembly GCF_030272615.1). Classification (NCBI taxonomy): domain Eukaryota; kingdom Viridiplantae; phylum Streptophyta; class Pinopsida; order Cupressales; family Cupressaceae; genus Cryptomeria; species Cryptomeria japonica. The sequence continues at coordinate 549,000,189 of NC_081411.1, read as the reverse complement.
AGTAAGAAAATCAAATATTTGAGATCATATCAAGGAGGTGAATTCACATCTAAGGAATTTAATACATTTTGTGAAGTGAATGGAATCAGAAGACAGTTATCAGCACCTCGGACACCCCAGCAAAATGGAGTTGTGGAAAGGAAGAATAGAACTATTTTGGATGCAACTAGAAGCATGATATCAGAAGCAAACCTACCTCATGTGTAATGGAGATAAGCAATCAATACAATGGTTTACACATTCAACAGAGTTCACATCAGAGGTGAAACCGGTAAGACCCCTCATGAACTATGGTTTGGTAATATTCCTACTCTTAAATATTTTAGAATATTTGAAAGCAAATGTTGAAGGACATAAAAATAAAATGCAAAGAACCTATAATCATTCACTGTGATAATATGGCAGCAATTGATATATCTAAGAATCTGGTATTTCACTCTAAAACTAAACATGTTTCTATCAAATTCAATTTTCTAAAAGAGAGTGTTGAAGCAAAAAAAGTGAAATTGGTTTATGTGAATACTAAAGAATAGATTGCAGATATCTTTACTAAGGCTTTGCCTAAGGAAACTTTTGAATATCTCAGAGAGAAGCTTGGGGTTATACCCTCACTGGTAAAAACTTAGACAGTTGGAGCATGGCATCAGACTGACGGGAATTAATAGAGAAATATTTTTCTGGCTTTGATGAAGGAGAGCTACTTCTCAGGAGGAGTAGTTGGTTATAACAATTGGTAATTGTAATTAGTTCTATGAAATATTTGTATCTAGTTTTGTATTTCTCTAGAATTTGATGTCAAATGGGAAGAGATTATTCCCAGGGGGAGAGATATGATGTATTTTGATTTATGGTAATTGATCTCTTTGGGAAATTGTTGGTTTTTGGTTTTTGGTATTACTGCTTTGGCACTTAGATGGTTGTTCCATCCTGTGTTACCATCAATACCAAAAGGGGAGATTGTTGGTATTATGGACATGCTGCATTGGTTTTGTCATTGATGTCAACACTTGCCAACACTGGAGATCTTTGGTTATGTTCACTGGCATGTTCAGTGACTTATGCACAGTCACCGATATTTGGCTCACCAGCAGGTTATATTGTTCACCAGCATTGAGGATGATCTTTTATCATCTAGAGATTACTTGGTTATGTCAAAGTCATGGTTTGAACACTTTGTTTTGGTGATTTGGTTATTGGCCTAATCGAGTTTGCATATTTGTTGTTATCGGCAAATAGGTCTAGGTTATGGACTAGCAAGAGTTATCTATTCCAGATTAGTACGACACATTATGTAGATGATTTATTGATTGGTTATTATTGTAAATACATTGAGCCGACATGATGCATCACATATTAATTCATTTGTAATTGATTTAATTGTAATATTCTTAGTGAGCTGACATACACATTTGGTCTTAGGTTTTGGTATATATGTAAGATCTCAATTATGAGATTATGTAGAAGGTGTGGAGAAGGATTGCAATAAGGTATATGTGAATATAAGAAAAGATATACACATAGACATCATTTGAAGATTCAAGGAAGGTATGAAGAAGACAATTAGAGCTTAACTAGTACTGAATCCAACATATGAAGATGTTATTTTGAGCAGTACATTATCATTGGATTTAACTATCCAATTGTAGTCAGTGTGACTCTCATTTTCTGATTGAGCATTGAACTCTAGAAAGATGGCCTTTTTACATGTGCAGACCCCATTTGTACACACATACTATCTGTAGTAGTATCATCTGATTGTGGGTAAGGTTTCCCACCATGGTTTTTCCCCTTATGGGGTTTCCATGTACAAATATCTATGTTATGTGTTGTAGATGCTATTTGTCTTTCTCTTTCATGCATTAAACTTTACAGATACTATTATTAACTATTAAACTGTCAACCGACATTAAGTTTGGTTAAGTTATAATTGGGTTGAAATTAATAGTCAACAAATTCACCCCCCCTCTGAGTTGCCTCCGGGTCCTAACACTCTAAACTCTAGGTGTGTTATCCACATGATTACATAGTGGAAAGGAATGCATCCATTGAAAGGTCTATCATGTTGACATATGTGCAGAATATGTTGACATGATGATATTGTGTTATCATTGATGTTAATATGCTGAAAGAATGAACCAGTAATATACTAAAGAGATAACCGGTAATATGTTGAAAGAGAATTGGTAATATGCTGAAGAGTGAACCGGTAACATGATGAAGAGTGAACAGGATTATTGAAGTTACGCAACTAGCAAAGTGAACTGGTATAATGATGAGAACTAGTATATGTGCTAAAGGTGAAGTGGTTTAATATGGTATGACTACCAGCTAGTAGTCTTAGCTTCAGGGTTTCCAGTTGAAGTGTTTCGAGCCTGTGTGATTCAACTGATGGAATTTTGTGATGAGTTAGCATTGTAATGGAGATTAGATCATGTTTCCACTTCAGCCTCGTGCATGGGAAGGATCTTTCATGAAGGAGATTGATCCTATCTACCTTGGGAATGCGCGAAGTCTCTGCAAACAGTGGAGAACATGTGATGGGTTATCACCTCCAAGAAGCGGCAAAGAATGAATGATGGAGAATGTCTTGAGATCTGTTCAAGACCATTCTATTCAAATGCAAAGTGTTCAATGATCAGGATTAAACCAACCGAATCGCTCAGCCTAAATTTTTAGGGTTTAGGGTTTATGTTACCGACCTATCTATTTCCTATAAGGTCGATGTTGTGTTTCATGTTGAAGTTGTTGGCAAATGTTGTGTGTGTATCTAAGTGAAAAGATATGTGATTCTTGCTAGACCAGATAAGAGGGTTGATACCTACAGAGTGTGTATGCAGAAGAAGGGAACTAAAGCAGGTCTGCATTGGCATTAAGTGCTATTACCAGATCATTGTAATATCTGTTGATCTCTAATCACTTCAACAGTTGGAAAATCTCTTAACAAGGTAGCTTTAACTAGCTTGCTGTGAATCCTTTAATAGGGTGACTCAAAGACATTGAGTTCATAAAATCCTCTAACAAGGTAACCCTTAACAGGGTTTGACCCTTAACCGGGTATTCTAGCCATCCCTTATGTCTACGCCAACTATAATGACAATAATAATACCTCTAATTGAAATCTCAATCCAAATTTTGGACATTAATATAGTAGAGTTTACTATTTTCATGGCTAGTGTTCATTTAGTTGTCAATCCAAGAATGTAAAACTTGAAATGGGTCTGCAATATATATGCACTAAGCTCCTTAAATGATTATTCTGGATTACTGCAGTGACTAACATTATGCAGAAAGGAAAGGTAGGAATCGAAATCATAAAAGGCTAAATAAAAGCTTCACAAAACACTGCTGAAATGATCTAGTGAAAATAATAGAAATCGCATCGTTCTATCTTGGTTGCGGGAACAGTCAACAGATCTATTTCCAGTGGCTGCAGGAACAATCCAGTCATGAACTTCTACTGCAACTAAGTAAAAAATAACTTCAATGATCTTAAACATATGATCACTCACCAAGTGGGCCCCCTTGGATGAGTGATATCAAACTCTCAACAAAGAACTATTAATAGATCAGAACAACATATTCTTATTCATTTCTTCCTGAAAAATTATTACATATTCTAAAAGAGAAAAATTCAGAATTCTTGACAAAACTGTATTCAATTCCTTTCCAATATGTCTAACTCTCAGAAAGAAGGAAGAGCTTATTATAAAGAAAAGATCAACTACAATGGACAACCCAAGTTACACCCAGAAGAAGAGGCAGATAATTGTCAGATGAAGGAGATAACTGAGAGATTGGCTATAGAAACCATGGATCTGAAACTGAACCATAGTCTTTGCATGCCAAAGCGATATTTTGTGAATTCAATATGCACCAGAGTTAAACTCCCATGGTGAAGTACAACTTCTCTGATTATGCCATACATTGCGCTTGCTTGAATCTCCTTCAGTTTGACCTCCAACTATCTGAACGTGATTCTCTAGTCCTTAGGCGCGAAAGAAAATCATCCACCACAACATCAATTATTATCTCCACTAAAACAAAAACAACATACAAGGACATGTATATGTATCTTACTCAATTAATAAATTCATTAACTCACATATGACATTATCCTAAATAATTCGCATATCATAGGGACAAATCATTTGGCTGCAGGAATAAATTGGCATGGCTATAGGAATTAACTGACAAAGTTCAAACATGATTTCTTAAGTTCAGTTTTAAAACATGGATTACATATAGTCAATTCACAATACTTTACTATCATAGTGCAACCTAAAAGATACCAAAAACCTAAGAGTCCTGATAAAAAACATGTTAAAGCATCGACTTATCATGCCCCCCAACTTTAAGGGTTTGTTGCTTCTGCAGCAAAAGGAAAATTTCTGATTTTTGCTGAAACTCTGAAATCACCAACAGTATCCTGTCCAGTTCCCTTGGAAGACAAATTCCAATAAAATCCTTTCATTTTCTCCAACCTGGACCATGTAGCTATTTCTTCCACAACTGCATCATAATTCTGTTCTGTTGGTTGGCATGCCAAAAGTGGCAACATAAGGATCGGAGGCTGAAAGATTAATGGCAACCAGTTATTGGATTTCTCCCTGCCTAGTTGTATGTATCTGGAGGCTCTCTATATAGCTACATGAAAATTCTATAATGAGTAAGGTTCTCCCAGTTTTAAATGATCTGGTAGATGATTCCAGCATTGAGTTAGCCCTTCTAGTGCAGTTGTCCTATGGGTCTGAAAAAATTGCTCATATGCTTGATAGACTTCCTCTCTCATTGGAAGTACTATCTTACTAACATCATCTCTTATTAACAACTTTTGCCAATCTTAATACAGAACCCTAGGTGCTTCTGATTCCCTCCTCAATGGCAGTGGACAGTCAAGTTCCAATTTTTCAAACTCCCTAGCTTGTGGTCCTATGATCATCTCATTTTGGATCCATGACATTAGAGCTCTAAGATGGATATCCCCAATATACAATAAAGGATTCCATTCTCTATCTTGGGGTACAACATAGTTATGTAAATATAATTCACATAACAAATTCCTTACAACATGTGGGGAGGTTTGATAAGCATGATAGAATTCCTTAGGTGTTTCCAAGGATGGATTAAGGTCCCTAACAATGCGGTTTAGTCTAAAATTCCAATACCGCTCTTTCGAATGTACTGCATAAATTCTTGGGGGTGCCCTACACTGCATTATCTCAGGAACCATACCATAAATCTCTTCTATCTTAGCTTCCAATTCTTTAATTCTATTATCTTTCTTTTGAATCTCTTTTTGCTGCTTATTAATTATCCCTTGCAACCTATCCTTCTCTATTTCCCATTTCCTAAAAAATGTTAAAGCAATTGATAAACTAGTTAGGGATGAAGGAGGTCTAATAGGTCCTACCTTAGACCATGGGATTTCTTCAACAAACTCCTCATTCTGAGTTGACATATCTCCCACATTTTCTTCAGGTTGTTGTAGAACATCATTAACAAACTCTTCACATTGCAATGCCACTGAAGCAAGATTTGCTAGCTTATCCATTACAACTTCTTCCTAATTATCTTCTTGGATTTCTTCCTCTACAGGGTTTTCTTGAATTTCCTCTTCCATAGGGTTTTCTTGAATTTCCTCTTCCACAGGGTTTTCTTGCATTTCCTTCTCTGCACCATCTTCTTCTTCTAAAGTTTCTACTGCAATAACCTCTACTGGATTACTCATAGATTGAGTCTTTTATGTCCTCCTTCTTGTTCTCCTTACATACACTTTTGAAATAGATGTAGGAGTTTTTGTTTTTGTTCGACGCCTCTTGGTTGTAGGAGGAATATGCACTTCCTATGGCTGGATAACAAATTCTTCATCTGATTCATCATTTTCCAATTCTTTTCCTTCCCTTTGCAAAACAGGTGAATCTCTTTGAAGAGAGATAGAGGGTTGTCCTTCTATTGACTCTGCTTCAATATTTCCTTCCATAATAATTGCGGCTCCTTCAGCAACCAGCAAACCCTCATCTTTACCAGAAATATCTTCTGCAACAATCTCTTCTTGAGCTGATAGATTATTTTCAATAGGGGCTTCATCAACCCTAAATTACAGAATATCCTCAAACACACCCCATTCCATTTGTGAAACATCTCTCAGGGACTATTGTACAAGCAACTTCACCAGTCCATGATGGCTAACAGAGCAATTTCCATATTTTTCAGTCTCCTTAGCACTTATAGAAATGAGATGATACAAGAAATTTGGGACATTAACTCGTCGGTCATGACACAGATGACTAAGTAACTTGAAATGAGGTGAATGTAGATTTGAATACTGTCCTTCACATGTAATATATTTCATAATATACAGAGCTACCTAAGGCCAATGTGCTGGCAAAGAAACCCTTCTAGTCCCTTGTCTATCCACCATTAAGGGTCTGTTAGTAGAAATTGTGAACTCTGCCCTAGCACTCCTTGCATCCTTTGATTCCAGAAAGAGTTCTCCTTCCTGCAGCAACCCTATGACCTCTACAATTCACTGCTCTATAGCAATTACCCTCAACCCTTTAACTATAGCTTCTCCTTCATCAAAGGAATGCATAAATTCTGCAGCTATTTCATCATTGAAATCCTTGATTTTCAAGAAATAATCCAGTCAGCCGTGGTTTTGGAAATAATGCACATAGACAACATCCTACAACAACCCTTCATGGACCGTTGGTTCATGGTGAATTAGATCACCACCCATCTTTTACTCTGATACTTCTGTAGCTTCACCAAAATGTTTGACAGTTTCACAAAAACTAAAATCTACATATTTTAATTTTGGCGACAGAACTTATTATTCACTCGCATGAAATAATAATCATCATAAGTAATGTCAATTAGGAAATCAATTCGGGATATCAAAAAATTGATAATAAATCTTATTGGGAAAAAGAACCATCAAGTACCCCCCCCAACTTAACCTAGCACATGTCCACACAAGCTGACGAGATTTCGGGTTTGGAGCAGATTTAAATAGGATAAAAATCATAATGAACTAATAAATGCATAATTAAAATAAAGTACAATATACATGTACCTACAATTGGGCGAAAATGGTGGTGAAATGAAATGAAGTGACAGGTAAGAAAGTGGGATGGAATGTAGATGGAACTTTATGTACCAAGAACAATATTCCCATGAAAATATTTTATTTTGATACGATGAATAAGTTCATTGCAGAGGCTACAGGAACACCGCCTTTATCAACATGATCAAGTGCAACAGGAAGCTCATGAATTGATACCGAATCAATGGCAGTTGTTGCAGGAACCTTGCCATTTGCTGCAGGAACTTGTATTTCGTTTTGGGGAGCAAACTACTGTAGGAACTCTTCTCTAGTAGTTGGCTTGTGATAAAGTCATAGTCAGTGTCCATTCACTAAGAGTTTAAATCGAATGGGATCTATTGTGGACAACTGAACTACTCCATTCTGAAAAACTTCTTCTACCTCATAAGAACCTAACCACCTTGTTTGGAGTTTTCCCTTAGCATCCTTATATCTAGAATTATACAAGAGTGCCCAGTCACCAACTTTGAATTTCTTTTCTCTGATATATTTATCATGCCATCTGGCTCTTTGGTTTTGAATCAATTCTATCTGTTGAACAACTATCTTTCTCCATTCATCAAGAGCATTTAACTTTTGAATGTGTTCCTTCTATACTTCAAACAATGTCATATTCAGCTGTAGAGCTGTTCTTAAGGTTTTATGCTCAAATTCAATAGGCATCATTAATGTTTTGCCATAAATCATCTCAAAAGGTGTGAATCTAATTGGTGTTTTCCATGTTGTTCTATATGCCCAAATTGCCTCTGAAAGCTGATGAGACCAATCTTTCTTGTGGATAGACACTATTTTGGTAAGAATAGCCTCAAGCTCTCTATTGGTAACTTCTACTTGGCCATTAGACTATGGATGATATGGAGTAGATTTCTTGTGTCTTATATTATATTCATTGACCAAAGCTTTTATCAATGTTGATGTAAATTGAGGTCCCTGATCTGAGACAATTTCCCTTGGTACTTCATACCTTGTAAATATTTATTCATAGAGAAACTCAGCCACCTTATTACCTCTTGCATGTTGCATAGCTCTAGCTTCTACCCATTTTGTCACATAGTCTGTACATACTAAGATATAAGATTTTCCATTAGAAGGTGGATCAATGGGGCCAACAAAATATAATCCCCACTTATCAAATGGTGTAACAGATATTTGAGGATATAGTGGCATCTCATCAGATTTTGTAGGTCTGCCCATTTGCTAACATCTGTCGCACTTCCTTGTGTACTGAGCTACATCCTTGTGTAATGTAGGCCAATAGTAACTGGTATTGAGTATTTTTAGTGTTGTCCTTTTGGCAGCAAAATGACCTCCACATGGCTCATCATGACATGCATGCAAGATGTCATATGTTTTATCCTCTCTGACACATCTTCACATGACTTGATTAGGTCCTGTATAAAATAGACAATCAGCAATCCATGAAAAGTTAAAACTTTTTTCAACTAGCAACCTTCTTTCCTTAGAAGAAAAAGAAATTGGCATCTTAGCTGCAGCTAAATAGTTGGCAATATCAGCATACCAAGGAGTATAAGCCTGTATGAGAAACAAATGCTCATCTGGAAAAGTGTCATCTATCATTGTAGAATCTTCCTGCAATTGAAGACGTGAAAGATAATCTACAACAACATTAGACTTCCCTGGCTTATCAACAACTGTGATATCAAATTCCTGCATCAACATTAACTAGCGAGCCAGTCTACCGATGATTGATGGCTTATTCATGAGATATCTAATTGTAGTATGATCTGTATGCACAAATATGGGATACCCTATAATATAGTGTCTAAACTTGTTCAGGGCATATATGACAGCTAGCATTTCCTTTTCAGTAACTGTATAATTTAGTTCAGGTCCTTGCAAATTCTTGCTGATATAATATATTGCATTTTCCAACTTGCCAACTTTTTGTCTCAGCACTACGCCTATGGCATAATCAGATGCATTAGTATGGATTTGGAATGGTAGAGACCAATTAGGTCCTTTTAGAACTAGTGCTTGAGTCAAAGCATGCTTAAGCTTTAAAAAAGCTTCATTGCATGCTGAGGTCCATTTAAATTCTGCATCTTTAGTAAGCAGTGTATATAAGGGACTTACAATTTTTCTAAAATCTTTGATAAACCTTCTGTAGTATCCAACATGGCCAAGAAAACTTCTCACATATTTCTTCTTCATAGGGTCATTAATATGCTAAATAACCTCAATCTTTGTTGGATCCACTTGTATACCTTGTACAGATATCTGATGACCAAGGAATATTCCTTCTTCCATCATAATGAAACACTTCTCACTATTGTAATCTTCACACTGCTAAAAAACTTTCTTCAAATTACCTAATGCTTGATCAAATTCAGAACCATAAGTTGTAAAGTCATCAATGTAAATTTCCATAATATCTTGAGAAATATCAGAAAAATACTGATCACTGCCCTTTGAAAAGTGGCTGGAGCATTACACAACCCAAAAGGAAGAATAGAATATGCATAAGTGCCCCATGGGTAGGTAAATGTTGTTTTCTCCTGATCCTTAGGAGCTATTTGTATCTGATTATAGCCACTAAATCCATCCAGGAATGAAAAATATCTCTTACCAGCAAGAGAATCCAATATCTAATCCACAAATGGCAGTGGAAAATGATCCTTCCTTGTGGCTAAGTTCAAGGCTCTATAATCAACACATACTCTCCATTTGCCTCCCTTTTTAGGAACTATCACCAAAGGTGATACCCATTGACTGTCAAAGATAGGATAGATAAACCCAGCTTTCAACAATTTCTGCAATTCTTCTTTCACTATCTCCTTCAAGATAGGATTTACTCTTCTTTGAGGTTGTTTGAGGGGGCAACACTCATCCTTTATGTAAATTCGATGAGTACAAACTACTGGATCAATTCCATTCATATCCTTGTAATCCCATGCAAAAGCATTTCCATGATGTTTTAGCAAGTTCACTAGGCTATCCTTTTGAGTATCTACTATATTCTTATTGATGTTCAAATATTTATTCAATTCAACCTCTATCTTGATAGTAAGATCAATCTGATTTATATCAGAAATATGAGAATAAGACAATTCCTGTAGCAACAAGGTATGCAAGTGTAAAGCGGAAAATCGCGATCGAACCCTAGTTGTTCTCCCCTCTTCCAACTCCGAGGAGAGAGAAGGGAGGTTCGCTAGGATTCGATGGTTTTCACTTAGGGGAGAGACTTTACATTCAAAAGAGGGGTTGAAACCCACAAGATCCAATCCCACGCAATGCAAGATTGGATGCTAAATGTGTTTCAAGGGTTAAGACAGCAAGGCTACCCTCTTTTGTAAAGAATGTTGATAGGAGAATTAAGCTAAGCATGCATAGAAAGTGATAAAGATTCGCTTATAAACTGAGATAGGAATACAGTATGAAGCTACGGACCTAGAATTAGCAGTAAAATGTCGATACGGCGCTGTCCTGCAAATTTGAGCAAAAGTTATCAGGACGATGGCGCCCGGCGCCACGGTCCTCCGAAAAATCCGCGAAACGAAGGGGGATCTGTTCGTCTCTGCACAAGGATTCCAGATCTTCAATTTCAGCCACGTACCTGCAACCTACACACAGAAAAGCAAAGACGATTGGGGGGTTAGGGATTAGGGGTTTGCCTTTAGGTCAAACCCCAGTTTTGGAATTAACCAAGAAATGAGCAAGTGTTGTAAATGTAAATGTATGTAAAACAAGTACTAATACCTTGTTCTAAGGATGTTTGTATCCTTATGTGCGAAGGTTTAGATGTTGTATGTTGTATGTTGTATGTTGTAGCATGTAGTATGTGATCTCCTCTTCAATGGTTGAATCCTTGTCTTGAATGCAACACTTAGCCTTGAATGGAGACTTGAAATGATCAATTGCTTGAAGGAATGCTTGAATGCTTGAATGCTTGAGTATAGTTTCCATGCTTTTACACATATCCTCCTCATCATCCTCCCAAATGAGAGAGAAAAATGTAGTTTATATACTTGTCATTTAGGGCTGATAGACTGATTTTCCTGACCTTAGGCCGACCAGGAAAGTTAATTTCCAAATTGCAAACAAAAAGACCCGAGACCCCTTAGGAGACCGGGCCCAAAATAGGACCCAGGGACCAGGGCGCTGGGCGCCCTGGTCCTGAAGGACCAGGGCACTGGGCGCTCTGGTCCGACCTCCCGGGACAGCAGGGTGCAAGGAGGTTCAGGCCAAGGTGCTTGAAAAATGCAGTTTTCAGTGTCGTGAGCAAGTTTCAGGGTCTCCATTCAGGTTGCGTGTTGCGTCGCCATCGTGAAGACCGAAATGCAGTCAAAATTGCAAGTGTCGCAATTTTAGGATGCTACATTTAGCCCCCACTTTAGCGGGAGTATGTATGCTCATACTTCTGGTAAAGTACAAGGAAACAACATTGAAAGACTTTCACCATGTCAAGGAGGCAAGATACACCAAGCCCCCAATGGACTAAGGATCTTATGACTTCGATTGACAAAGTAAAAGGGAAGATCATGAGGAAGAACCATGACTGTCAGTAGTAAGGCTCCCTCACTATGAGTCATGCAAGAAAGATATCAAAAATTTTCAAGGCAAGGCTAAATTTGCCAAGAAATTTTCAAGTATCTTGAAAAGATATGAACGGGATGTATGCCCCCCTACGTTAAAGCGATCGCACACGCCTCACCGGGGGTGATTGCTTTAAGGTAGTGATACATATAAGAAATGAGAAAGGAAAGGAGCACGTTATCGCAAGGATTTAGCCCCCAAGTGTGAGATAAACCCAAGGATAATAGACACAAAACACAAAGCACGAGGTGACTTTACTTTCCTTGGGGTCAGTATGCTGTATGATAATTCATGTATATGTATCATATGTATGTATGCATAATTGTTCTTCATTCCCCAATCAAGGAAGGTCACCTAGAAGAAGGGAACACATGTGTCTTTTGAGTCAACATGAGAGAGATCGAGAGATCTCAATACTTTGCATCGTCCTCAAGTAAACAACACTAAGGACAACAAATAGAAGAATGAGAATAACATATGGAGGAAGTAATGAAAGAGAGGAGGAGAGAATATGCTATGCTAATGTAACTAGTCTAGCACGTCATCTACCCCCCGATCTTGCTGATCAATGTTTCAGGAAGGCAGGGAACACGCTAGAGGAGGAACATTCAACACAGCAGATGGAGCTATCACAAGATCCAAACAAGGGCTATGTTCATGTTCCAAGCCACGTTGTTCTTGTCTAGGAGCTAGGATAAGTGCTTTAGAAAATTTATTAGATAAATGGTTATCAATATCAACAAGTTCATATTCACTATCAGAAGCAAGAGAAGTAACATTTTCATCATGAATAACATTTTCATCTATATCATCATCAAGATTTATAAAAATAGGATCTTTAACTCGCATAGGATCAAAATCATCATGCATCTTATGTTTTGGAGATTTTGGAGAAAATGGAATAATGCTTGTTGAAGGTGTTTTTGGAGATTGCAAAGTTTGAGAAGCAGCTACCTGAGCTCTAAGATGACGCTTTCATCGGCGTTCACGTGCAGAACGATTTCGTCTAGTCTTAGTAGGAAGTGGAGAAGACTGAGGAGGAGGAATGTTCTCATCCTTAGCACTTGGGTGTTTAGGTTGTGGTCTCTTAGGCTGGATAATAGGAGAAGAAGAAGGTCTCTTCTCTCTATAAAAAGAAGGAGGAACTGCTCCATATAAAGGAGGAATATTTGGTTTAGGGAGAAGACCAAGTCCATCATGACGAGGAGGTATAGGTCTACTCTTAGGAATTTTATTAGGCATAGACATAGTCACATCCATAGGGATGGGTTGAGAATCTTCTTGAGGAAAGACATTAGTTTTATCTTTCAAAGGAAGAACTTCCTTCTCAAGAATGATAGGAATATCAAGTTTAGGTGCTCTAGGTTCACTTAGAGATAGGATCATATCTGTTTTCCACTTTTGATAAGATTTGAAAAGATGATCACTTCGTGGAGGAAGAGATTGGAATGGTTTAGGCCAAAAGTAATCAAGAGGAACGCTAGAAGTTCTTTCAGCTGGTTTAAAGAGACTATGATTGACAGTAACAACTTCACCATTATGGGGAAATTTCAAACACTTATGAATAGGAGAAGCAATAGCTTTCATGGAAGATAGCCAAGGATAGCCAAGCTTCACACGAAATTGTTCGGAAGATGGAATAATAGCAAAGTTCACATCAAGAGATTTGTTATGGACCTCAATAGGCAATGTAATAGAACCAATTGCAGGAGAAGAAAATGCATCAAATAGTTTCACAATCACATCTGTTTTGTCATATATCACTTGATTCAATTGCAAAGTAAAAAGAAATTCTTCAGTAATAACATTAACCATGCACGAAGGATCAATAAGCACTCCACGGCAAGGTGTATTCTTAACTTTTGCAACTATGTATAAAGGACCATCAGGTGCCCTAATGGTTTCACTAGAATCAAATGTGATGGAAGGTTCTTTAGGGATTTCTTGCTGCTCTACAAAGTTAATCACATTTGGAGTCATAGACACAAGACCATCAGATGAGAGAGAGGAATCATTAGCCTCAATTGCATTAGAGGTATGAGAAGGCAATGGATCAGTGAAAATCTGAAGATTTTGGTTAGGAGGAGCTACAGATGTGTTGCCTTTATCATCCACTCCAGAAACAGAGATAGTATTGTTATCAATCAAATCTTGAATTTTACCCTTTAAAGAAAAACATTTTTCAGTATCATGCCCAGGCTGACGGTGAAATTGACAAAAAGATTTGTTATCAAAATAAGGTGAAGTAATCTTTGCAGGATCAATTTGTCTTATAGGAGGAAGAGTAAGCACATTTTGTTCCAATAACTTATTCATAATACTATGCAATGATTCATTCAAAGGAGTATACTTTCTTTCTTTCTTGAAAAATTTAGAAATAGGAGGCACACTTGATGCTGCATTCACATTGTTGTTGATGATGTTTTCATTGAATTTGATGGAATCTCTATTCGGTTTAAACTTCCCAAATGGTTGTTGACTGCTATCACCCTTATCACTCAGAGCCATAGGATGTGAATGTTCCATTTGACTCACAGTCAGTTGATAATTGTGAAGAGTGGCGCACAACTGTTGGAAAGAAGTAAACTCAGAAAATAGAAGTTTGTCTCGAATATCTTTTTGTAAATTAGAAATAAAGATTCTTTGAATATCATTGTCAGGTACTAGAAAAGAAATTTGAGCATACAAATGCTTATATCTACCAATGAAATCAGTCACTTTTTCTTTAACACCTTGTTTACAATGCATTAAATCAATCAAAGTAACTTTAGGACTTATATTGTTTTGAAATTGTTGAATGAAAGCATTTGCAAGTTGTTCGAAAGAAGTAATAGAATAAGAAGGCAACGAGCAATACCATTGTAGGGCTTTGTCTCTTAATGTTCTAGTAAACAGTTTTGCAAGCAACCTTTGGTCATAAGCAAAATCGGTACATATTGTTTGAAAAGTCTTAACATGTGTTAGAGGATCTCCTTTACCATTATAAAGTTCCAAATGCGGGATTTCAACATGTTTAGGAGGGATAGCTCGAACAATGTCAAGAGAAAGTGGGCTCGCAACATCAAATGTGGGCAGACTAAACTTAGATTGATTCATAGAGGCAATTTGTTGCTGTAAAGAAGAGACAGTTTGTGCAAGATTGTTAATGGTCACTTCAGTCGAAGAATTCATATTGGATGTGTTAGATTGAGATGGAGGTGTTATGTTATTGAGAGAAGGTAAAGAGTAGGGTGGTGGGACTCTATGATAATTAGTCATAGGAGATGAGTGGACAGGAGGAATACTACAAGGAGGGATGGAATGGTTAAATGAATTGCCCCCTTGCATCATGTTCATTTGTGGAGATATAATAGGGACACTCATTGAAGGAATGAATGAAGAAGTCGGATTGAATGAAGGAAGAGGGTTAATTGAAGAAGAAGGGTTGCCCCCATGACTAGTAATCACGGGAGGAATGTCTTGTATAGAAGTAGCCATGATGTTTGATGTAAAGGTAGGTATACTAGCAATAGGAGTTGTCAAAGGAATAGAATGATTGACTTGAGTAGGAGGTTGTGTATAACCTAAATTTTCTGCACAACTCTTCATAGGCATCACATTCGAATCCACAATGTGTGCAATACCATGCAAAATATCAATTCCATTCTTATCACTTTGAAGCATACGTTTTAGACCCTCAATTAAAGGAAGAGCTTGACTATCAGGGTATTCTTGAGACATCCATTGTCAAAAATCGTCAAATTGGTTATCCAATTTCGAAAGTTGTTCTTCAGAAACCTCATGGAGAGCTTCTTCATCATTAGAAGGATTAGAGGAATTACCCATGTCCTCGTTAAAAAGGCTATTCAAATTAGGTTCCATCTCCTCAGTAGTTAAACCTCGGAAAGACTTAATTCTACGGCTTCGTCTAACGGGAATAGTGTAAGTAGGGCTTATTGTTGTAAAACTCATGCACTAGAAAGAGAGAGAAGATTTTGAATTTAGAGGTAGCAATTTTCAGTAAAATCAGCCAATCTTCTGGATTTAAGCTGTTAAATGCAATCACAACAGTCTCTCAAAATTTCGGAAAAAATGCCCGGGACCGTGGCGCCCGGAGTGCAACACGGTCCTTGCAACTTTTTTTGAAATTTGCAGGGATGAAAGGTATGATGATTTTAGAGCTAATCTGAAAAAATTGAGTGATTTTACGATCTGTAGATAGGCCAAATTAAAGTTGTAATCTCGAAATTGAACCCTATCAAGATTGTCGAAAAATGCAAAATTTGAAAAAAAAAGAGGGAAACTGAAATTTTGAATGTTATGATTTTAGAGGGAATGTCCAGAGCAATGCAAATTTTGAAATTTGAAAATTGACTCAATTTCACGCAAAATTCAATTTTGAAAGCGGAAATCAAAGTTGTTGTAATTAAGCACTTAATTTCAAAAGTCACAAAATGCAAGAATTTGAATAAAGCACTGAAATTTTTAATGAATGATAACACACTTTTCAGATTTAGGACAGTAAGAACACAATTTTGACACAAAATTTCAATTTCAATGATTTTTAAATGTTTAGAAGCCTTAATCCAAGCAATCACAAGACCAACTTTGACTGTTATTTTGAAGGTGTTAAAATTGATAAAATCAGCCAAAATTCTGGATTTTAGAAAGAAAATACAGTAAGATCTCGCTCCCGAAATTTCGGGAAAAATGTCGGGGACGATGGCGCTCGGCGCCATGGTCCTCGCAACTTTTTTCCAAATTTTCAAGGATGAAAGATATTGTGATTTTATTGCGGAATCCAAAGTTACAGCTGATTTGGAGATGTTTTGATCAGTGAAATTGTCGGACAAAGGTTGAATCAAGAGGGTTTCAAAAATTAGGGTTTTGACATTTAACCACTTAATTTTCAGAATTAAAGCACAAATATGAATTGAAAATTTGTAATAGAAGGGCAGATCTGAAACAGGCATTAACATTTAGACATTTCACAGGTTCAATTACTAAAAAGAAAATTTAGGGTTTTTATGCAATCACCTCTAAAATTTTGCAAAAGATCAAACATGGAAATGTAATCAATTTTTTCAGATCTAAGCATGAAAAATCAGAAAGGATGTTCACGTTAGGTTCACCAAAATGTAAAGCAGAAAATCGCAATCGAACCCTAGTTGTTCTCCCCTCTTCCAACTCCGAGGAGAGAGAAGGGAGGTTCGCTAGGATTCGATGGTTTTCACTTAGGGGAGAGACTTTACATTCAAAAGAGGGGTTGAAACCCACAAGATCCAATCCCACGCAATGCAAGATTGGATGCTAAATGTGTTTCAAGGGTTAAGACAGCAAGGCTACCCTCTTTTGTAAAGAATGTTGATAGGAGAATTAAGCTAAGCATGCATAGAGAGTGATAAAGATTCACTTATAAACTGAGATAGGAATACAGTATGAAGCTGCGGACCTGGAATTAGCAGTAAAATGTCGATACGGTGCTGTCCTACAAATTTGAGCAAAAGTTATCGGGACGATGGCGCCCGGCGCCACGGTCCTCCGAAAAATCCGCGAAATGAAGGGGGATCCGTTCGTCTCTGCACAAGGATTCCAGATCTTCAATTTCAGCCGCATACCTGCAACCTACACACAGAAAAGCGAAGACGATTGGGGGGTTAGGGATTAGGGGTTTGCCTTTAGGTCAAACCCCAGTTTTGGAATTAACCAAGAAATGAGCAAGTGCTGTAACTGTAAATGTATGTAAAACAAGTACTAATACCTTGTTCTAAGGATGTTTGTATCCTTATGTGCGAAGGTTTAGATGTTGTATGTTGTATGTTGTATGTTGTAGCATGTAGTATGTGATCTCCTTTTCAATGGTTGAATCCTTGTCTTGAATGCAACACTTAGCCTTGAATGGAGACTTGAAATGATCAATTGCTTGAAGGAATGCTTGAATGCTTGAATGCTTGAGTATAGTTTCCACGCTTTTACACATATCCTCCTCATCATCCTCCCAAATGAGAGAGAAAAATGTAGTTTATATACTTGTCATTTAGGGCTGATAGACTGATTTTCCTGACCTTAGGCCGACCAGGAAAGTTAATTTCCAAATTGCAAACAAAAAGACCCGAGACCCCTTAGGAGACCGGGCCCAAAATAGGACCCAGGGACCAGGGCGCTGGGCGCCATGGTCCTGGGGACCAGGGGGCGCCCTGGTCCTGAAGGACCAGGGCGCTGGGCGCTCTGGTCCCACCTCCCGGGACAGCAGGGTGCAAGGAGGTTCAGGCCAAGGTGCTTGAAAAATGCAGTTTTCAGTGTCGTGAGCAAGTTTCAGGGTCTCCATTCAGGTTGCGTGTTGCGTCACCATCGTGAAGACCGAAATGCAGTCAAAATTGCAAGTGTCACAATTTTAGGATGCTACAGCAAGATATCAGTGGCTGCAGGAAAGTCCAACCCTGCAATATTCAGAACCAATTCTTGTAATTCTTGGTCTTCTATTAATTTATTTATCAAGACCTTATAAAGGATTGATTCTTCATCATATAACTACATGAGTGGCACTCGATTAATCATCATAAGGTGATTAATAGAGTCAATTTCTTCAGATTGCTCTCCCAAAATAGGCCAAACAGCCTGCTGCTGCTCAAGCTGAGGTTGTGCAGGGGAATACAAGGCTAATGTTTTTGTGGAACTACCATCTGAAATAGTCATGTCTCCTAATCTACACCCAATATATGCATCAGTTGTTGCAAGCCATGGTCTTCCAAAAATGACTGGATATCCCCCCAATGTTGCTTTTGGAGATAAAATCATAAAATCTGCAGGATATTCCCAAGAATCTAGAATAACTACTATATCCTCTATGATACCATCAGGTCTTACTGCAGAGCCATCAAAAAGTTGGAGAACTGTGGGTGTAGCCCTTAAACTATCTATCTTTAGATGTTTCATTACTTCCCTTGTCATTACATTAATGGCTGCCCCTAGATCAACTAGAACATTTTTTATTTGACTGTCATTAATGACTATACTCACAATAGGACTACCTGGATCAGAATACTTTGGAATAGCAATTTTTCCTAACATATTATCAGTCAATTGAACCACAACATGAACTATTTGTGGATCCTTTTTCTTTTTGTCGGGTTTCTTTAGGCGTGTTTCTCTCAATGCCTTACCATATATTGGGACATCCTTTATTGCCTACAACAATGGAATTTTAACACAAATATGCTTCAGTTGATCAAGAATATCAAATCTTTGTTGTTGTTCAGTGGAAACTTCTTTGTCTTTCAATCTATGGGGAAATGGTGGTAATATTTGATTTTGAGGTATTACATCTTTAGGATCAGAGATTGACTACTCTTCTTGTACCTCAGTAATAATTGGTTGAGAGGGATTAGGTAGAGATGTGCCAGATCAAAGATGAATATCATCCAGTGATAAAGAATAGGCTAGGTATTGATTAGCATCAACTGAATAAGCTTGTTATTGTTGCTAAGATTTGATATTTGGATTAGGCAATGGTTGAGTAGGCAGTTGTGTTGGCTTAGGAGGTGGTGTTGTAGTTGCAGGAGGTGGCATTAAAGAAAGAGGTTGTCGCTGCTATGTAGGGGGCTGATATCTAGAAGATTGGGATGACCATGATGGGTTTCCCCTCCATTGAGAGGTAGGTTGCCAATTCCCTTGAAACTGGTTCCCTGAACCCTGAGGTGGATACCAGTTTCTCTATGGCTACTGCCACTGGGGGATTTGATTAGCAAATTGTTGTCCTTGGCCTTGTGATCCATACCAATGTGGATAATTACCAAAATTTTGAGAATACTATGATTGCCATTGGTTATTTGGTGCATAAGAATTACCACTATAACCAGAAAAGGAAAGTGGATCAGGTGGCATACCTTGTCTTTGAAAATTTGGTCTTCTTTGAGCAACATAGAAGACTTGTTCATCCTCACCTTGAATTGGTTTGAAATCAGGTACTTCAACATTTGCAACCATTTTACATCTGCAATCTTTCTTCCATTGCTTAGAATGAGGACAAAATTCTACAAGAAATGCATCAGTTTCCTCATGCTTCTTCTTAGCTACCAATGTATCCAATTGAGTAGCCATATTGTTTATAATGTCCTCCTTGAAATCTTTTAACAAATGGCTAAGTTCCAATCTAGAAACTCTAGTTCTAGATGACAATGATGGTGCCCCTGTCTTAAATCTCCTATTCTTCTTAGAAGTAGATCTGGAATACTTCTTGCAAATTTTTCCTATTTCAGCCCAAGTAGATTGTGTAATGTCACCTCCCCCCATGAGATCTAAGGAATCGGTGCATTCATCACTGATACCCCTCAAGAATATCAATTTGAGGGAATCTTCATTCAGAGTACTATGCTTGGATTTCTTGACACTAAACAAAAACCTTTCCAGATAATCCTCAAGGCTCTCATCTTCAGTTTGTGTCATTCTAAAGATATCATCCCCGTGCCGATCAGTGCCTCTACAATAATCTTTTTATTTTGCAAGAAACAACTATTTCATCTCATCCTATGTATTGATTGTGCTACTACCCAAGCTCATAAACCATCTCAAAGATGACTCCTTCAAAGTGGCTGGAAAAATTTTGAGTCTATGGGCATCTGTAGTATAGTCAAAACTCCTATAGAGAACATCAAACTCAAACAAAAATGCATCTGGATCCTCTATCACCAACCCATAGAATTTAGGAAGTGAAGATGTTGGAATGTTCTTGAGGTTAGCATTATCATGTTGGTCAGAGATGGGAAACTCAAATGTTGGACTAGGTGGTGGTGGTGGATTATTTTCAATAGGAGGTGGGTTCCCTTGCATTGGACTTGTGGGGGTTATTACAATAGGCAATTCTTCTTCTTGTGGACCAAAAAGGAACTAAAGACTACCTTCTAGAAATTCAAACTTAGGGTGATTCAAATTTTGTGGGACTTGATATAGATCAGAAAATGGGTTTATATCTAGAAAATTATCTTCTACATGAGTAGTATGAGTGGGCAAAAATCTACCTCTGGCATCTCTTCTTCTATTATGCTTGCAGATTGATGAAATTTTAAACAATTAACTAGAAACTATAATAATCATAAAAGGTTCTTAGCTTGACACCATCCCCGACAACGGCGCCAAAAATATCTACCCCAACTATAATGACAATAATAATACTTCTAATTGAAATCTCAATCCAAAGTTTGGACATTCATATGGTAGAGTTTACTATTTTCATGGCTGGTGTTCATTTAGTTGTCAATCCAGGAATGTAAAACTTGAAATGGGTCTGCAATATATATGCACTAAGCTCCTTAAATGATTATTCTAGATTACTATAGCGACTAACATTATGCAGAAAGGAAAGGTAGGAATGGAAATCATAAAAGGCTAAATGAAAGCTTCACAAAACACTGCTGAAATGATCTAATGAAAATAACAGAAATCACACCGTTCTGTCTTGGCTGCAGGAATAGTCAACGGATCTATTTTCAGTGGCTGTAGGAACAATCCAGTCATGAACTTCTACTACAACTAAGTAAAAACTAACTTTAATGATCTTAAACACAGGATCACTCACTAAGTGGGCCCCCTTGGATGAGTGATATCAAACTCTTAGCAAAGAACTATTAATAGATTAGAACAACATATTCTTATTCATTTCTTCCTAAAAAAATGATTACATATT
The DNA here is from genome assembly GCF_030272615.1 of Cryptomeria japonica. Taxonomy (NCBI): domain Eukaryota; kingdom Viridiplantae; phylum Streptophyta; class Pinopsida; order Cupressales; family Cupressaceae; genus Cryptomeria; species Cryptomeria japonica. Next base: position 548,978,869 of record NC_081411.1, on the reverse strand, counting down.
CTAAAAGAGAAAAAATCAGAATGCTTGACAAAACTCTGCTCAATTTATGTCTAACTCTCAGAAAGAAGGAAGAGCTTATTATAAAGAAAAGATCAACTACAATGGACAACCCAAGTTACGCCCAGAAGAAGAGACAGATAATTGTCAGATGAAGGAGATAACTAAGAGCTTGGCTGTAGGAACCGTGGATTTGAAACCGAACCACAGTCTTTGCACGCCAAAGTGATATTTTGTGAATTGAATATGCACCAAAGTTAAACTCCCATGGTGAGGTACAACTACTCTGATTATGCCATACATTTCCCTTGCTTGAATCTCCTTCAATCTGACCTCCAGCTATCTGAACGTGATTCTCCAATCCTTAGGCGTGAAAGAAAATCATCCACCACAGCATCAATTATTATTTGCACTAAAACAAAAACAACATACAAGGACATGCATATGTATCTTACTTAATTAATACATTCATTAACTCACATATGACATTATCCTAAATAATCCACATATCATAGGGACAAATCATTTGGCTGCAGGAATAAATTGGCATGGCTACAGGAATTAACTGACAAAGTTCAAACATGATTTCTTAAGTTCAGTTTTAAAACATGGATTACATATAGTCAATTCACAATACTTTACTATCACAATGCAACTCAAAAGATACCAAAAACCTAAGAGTCTTGATAAAAAACATGTTAAAGCATCGACTTATCACCTTAACCGGGTGATCCCTAATAGGATTGGTTCCTAACAGAACCCGTTGTAATAGTCTTTAACTGGACTAGGTGTCTAACAGAGCAGAATTCTAAAGATTTCAAAAAACGGTTTGTGGGTATTCATCCCCACCGTGGTTTTTTCCAGTTGGGTTTCTACGTGAAAAATATGTGTGTCATATGTGATGTCTTTTTCATGCGATGCTTTGTTGTTTTCTATCAAGCGGTGAATCATGTTGATCTAGCAAGTTATTATATTTTTGTTGATAGATTACCTATCTATGCACAAGGATAATGTGGAAATCAGGGTTTAGGTTGTGTGGTAAGATAAGTGTTTCCGGTTTATATCTTTCACAGTCTCATTGTGCTTAACCAGTAGTATTCTGGCTTATGACTAGTGTTAGTGATTGGAAGTCAAGTTCATTGTTTGTAGTCAAACTGGTTCAAGAAAAGTTTGTGAACCTGTACTGATTCACCCCCCCTCCTCTCAATATCAGTTTAGTACTCACTATTCATCATTGTGTTATCAATTGGTATTAGAGCCTCCTCTAGGTCCTCTGTGTTGTAAGCTTAACCTCTTGAGGGAAAGATCCTATTGTAATGATGAAGAGGGAAGGTCCAAAATTCAACAAAGATAACTTTAAAATATGGAAGGACGGAATGAAGATATACATCAGAAGCATGGGTGCTCAACATTGGAGATATGTTGAGAATGTTTATGTTATCCCTACTGGTACTCTCACCAATGACCAAAAGAGAGAGATTCAGGAGAATGGGCAAGTCATGGAAGCCCTAATCAGTAGTTTATCTGACAGTGAGTTTCTTGATGTCCAGGATAAAGAAAATCCTGAAGAAGTATGGGATACTCTTGAGAATATCTATGGCGGCGATGAGCATGTGAAACAAGATAAGAAAGAAAGCCTTAGAGGAAAGTTTGAAGACATGCATATGGTTGAAGGAGAGACCATTCAACAATATGGAATAAGAATCAAAACTATTGTTGGAGATATCAAGAGTGCAAGTGGTAAAATGGAAGATTCCACTATTGTTAGCAAAGTTTTGAGATCCTTATTACCAGTCTATGCAATAAGGGTTGCTGGTATTTAGGAGTTGAGGTCAATAGAAAAGGCTAAGGTGTCCCTAGACTCCATCATTGCAAAGTTGACAGCCTATGAGCTAAATAGCTTTGATGGCAGTGTTCAAAAGACTAAATTAGCCATTAGAGCATCTGTTGCACCATCTAGAAAAGGCAAAGAAGCAAGTACTAGTGGCGAACCAAGATAGAGCAGAGAAATGGATGATGAGGAGATCCTGATGGAATTTGAAGCTATTCTTACCAAGAGACTTCCTAAGGGAACCGATAAATATAGAGGTAAGCTTCCTTTGAAATGCTTCTCTTGTAACTGGATAGGACACATTGTTGTAAATTGTCCTAATGGTAATAGCAAGGAAAAATCAGAAAAGTTCAAGAAGCTCAAAGGAGGAAACCGGAGAAACTGTTTTGTAGCAGTTGATGAAGGTGTCACTAATGAGGATTCAGAAGATGAAGAAAATGAGGATATTGTGTTTGTAGTAGTCAAGAAAGATGTGTTAGACAAGAAGGCTCTTGTCTCCCACTTTGATAATTCCAATGAGTAGATTATTGACAGTGGTTGTTCTCACCATATGACTGGTGATCGAAGTAAGTTTCTTTCTTTGGAAGAGTATGATGGTGGTGTGGTTCATTTTTGTAATGATGCACCATGTATGGTCAAAGGAAGAGGGTCCATCTCTATGAATGGAAGGAGCAGTGATGACAATGTGTATTGGGTAGAAGGTCTAAGGCACAACCTTTTGAGTTTTCTTCAACTGAATAATAATGGACTCACTCTGAAATTCAAAAATGGAGTGTGCAAAAACAAAGGAAAGAGTGGTGAACTGATGGCTACCGGTATGCAGACCAAAGGTAACCTATTTCAGCTAAATGCTAATGTTAGTACATGTCCTATGGCTAAGTTTGAAGACAATTGGATATGGCATAGGAGACTCTACCATGTAAACTTTGACAATATTGTGAAGGCTAGTAAGATCAAGGCAGTTAGAGGATTGCCGGTGCTGAGCAAACTAGAAAATCCTTTGTGCAGAGAGTGTCAACTGGGGAAAATGTCTTCCTCAACCTTCAAAGGTAAATCTTTCACTGCAGACAATTTACTTGATCTTGTGCATACTAATTTGTGTGGTCCTATGAAAACTAGGAGTGTGCAGGGAGATAGGTATTTTATGATTCTTATAGATGATTTCTCAAGAATGATGTGGGTCACATTCCTGAAGGACAAGTCTGAAGCCTTTGGAAAGTTCAAAGCTTTTAGAGCACTAGTAGAGAAGGAAAGTGGTAGAAGAATCAAATGTCTCAGAACTAATCAAGGAGGAGAATTCACTTCTGGTGAATTCAACAAATATTGTGAAGAGAATGGCATCAAGAGGCAACTGTTTGCTCCCCAGACTCCATATTAGAATGGCTTACCTAAGAGGAACAAATGGACTATGGTTGAAGCTACTAGAACTATGTTGATCTAAGGAAAGGTTGCTCACACCTTTTGGAGAGAAGTGGTGAGCATTGCAGTCTACACAATGAACCAGGTACTCATCAAGAAAGGAAAGGATAAGACTCCTTATGAGTGCTGGATGGGAAAGACACCAGTGGTAAGCTACTTCAAAGTGTTTGGTAGTAAATGTTATATCAAGAGGAGTGAACATCAGAGCAAGTTTGATGCTAAATGTGATGAGGGAATATTCCTAGGGTATTCCACAAAGAGAAAAGCTCTCAAATGTTTCAACAATAGGACTCAGAGAATTGTTGAAAGCATCAATGTTAGGGTTGATGAAAAATTTGAGAAACCTGAGGAAGCTGGCAAAGAGCATGTAGGAGATGAACTAGTAGTAACCTTCTGGGAACCGGTTGCAAATCAACCTAGTGCCAGTAATTGTGCTCCTACACTGGTGGATGCTGATGCTGATGAAGATGAGGATGAAGAAGAAAAGTAAGAGGAATATGTTAAGAATATACCTAGGTATGTAAAACTCAATCATGATCCAAAGCAGATCATAGGAGACAAACATGCCAGAATTCTTACAAGAAGAAAGGTTGGAGAAAACTCATGTATGATCTCTGAATTTGAGCCTAAATCATTCAAAGAGGCACATAAAGATGAAGACTGGATCAAGGCAATGGAAGAAGAACTTGACCAGATAGAGTAGAATGGTACATGGTCTTTGGTACCTAGACCAGAGCATAAAAATGTCATTGGAACCAAATGGGTCTTCAGAAATAAACTAAATGAGGATGGCACAGTGGTAAGGAACAAAGCTAGACTAGTATGTAAAGGATATGCCCAAGAAGAAGGAGAAGACTATGGAGAAACCTTTTCTCTAGTAGCAAGATTGGAAGGAGTTTGTATGCTCCTTGCATATGCAACTTTTAAAGGATTCAAGGTATACCAAATGGATGTAAAATCTACATTTCTAAATGGAATAATTGAAGAAGAGGTGTATACAGAGAAACCAGATGAGTTTTCCCTATCAAAAGATAGTGACATGATGTGTAGGCTACATAAAGCCTTGTATGGACTGAAATAGGCACCTAGAGCATGGTATGAATGCTTGCTCTCCCATCTTGTGAAGATTGGATTTAAAAGAAAAAGTGAAGATAGCAATATCTACTTAAAATTGGAAGGAGATTAGATTCTGATCTATGAAGTATTTGTTGATGACATAATCTTTGGTGGAGATGACAAGATGAGTCATGACTTTGCAGATGAGATGAAAAAGGAGTTTGAGATGTCACTCATAGGGGAGATTAAGTTCTTTATTAGACTACAGATTCAGCAAATGAAAGATGGAATCTTTATTACTTAGCCCAAGTATGTCAAAGAGGTGTTGAAGACCTTTGGTATGGAAGACAACGAACTGGTTGGTACACCAATGGTGACCAGTTGTAAACTATCAAAAGAGGATGACTCGGCATTGGTGAATGAAAAGGAATACTAATCAATGATTGGTAATTTGCATTATGTAGTGCATAGAAGACCAGATATTGCACATGCAGTGGGTATTACCGCTCAGTTTCAGCAAAGCCTAAGAGAATCCCACTTGGTAGTAGTCAAGCAGATTCTTAGATATCTAAAGGGAACTATTGACTATGGATTATGGTATCCATATAATGATGATTTCAATCTAAAAGTGTTCACAGATGCTGATTGGGATGGTAATGTGGATGAATAGAAGAGCACAACCGGTGGTGCATTCTTTCTTGGTAGTAGACTGGTCTCATGGATGAGTAAAAAGAAGAGTTGTATCTCTCACTCTACAATAGAAGCAGAGTATGTTGCAGCTTTTATGAACTGTACCTAGACTATTTGGATGAAGCATGTATTGAATGGCTTCAAAGTTCCTGTATCTGAACTGATAAGTATATTTTGTGATGATACAAGTGCAATTAACATTTTCAAGAATCTAGTTTTACATGCTAGAACCAAACACTTTGAACTCAAGTATCATTTCTTGAGGGAAAAGGTTCAGAAAAAAGAGGTGGTATTGGAGCATGTTTCTAGTAAGGAGCAGATAGGAGACATATTCACCAAACCTCTACCGAAGGCTACTTTTACCTATCTGAGAGGTGAATTAGGGGTGCAGCCCCTTCAAGAGTTAATCTAAAGGTTTGTGCTCCACATCAGTCAGATCTTTCTTTGCTATATCTTTTCAAGATTGATGTGTTGAAGGATGCTACTCCTTAGGGGGACCAACATAGTCGAATAGGGAAGCTTGTGCCTCCACTCTAGCATTGTTGTCAAAGGGGAGAAGATGTGAAGTGGAAAAGATATCTGCAGTATTAAGTAGAAGATGTGATACAGAAACAGAGATATCTTTGTATATTGCCATCAATGCCAAAGGGGGAGATTGTTGGCATATGTGCAGAATATGTTGACATGATGATATTATGTTGTCATTGATGTCAATATGCTGAAAGAATGAACCAGTAATATACTCAAGAGAGAACCAGTAATATGCTAAAAGAGAACCGGTAATTTGCCAAAGAGTGAACCAGTAACATGATGAAGAGTGAACAGGATTATTGAAGTTAAGCAATTGGCAAAGTGAACCAGTATAATGATGAGAACTGGTATATGTACTAAAGGTGAAGTGGTTTAATATGGTATGACTGTCGGTTGGTAGTCTCAACTTCAAGGTTTTCAGTTGAAGTGTTTCGAGCCTATGTGATTCAACTAATAGCATTGTGTGATGAGTTAGCATTGTAATGGAGATCAGATCATGTTTCCACATCAACCTCGTGCATGTGAAGGATATTGAATGAAGGAGACTAATCCTATCTACCTCAAGAATGTGCGAAGTCTCTGCAAATGGTGGAGAACATGTGATGGGTTATCACCTCCAAGAACTAGTAAAGAACAAATGATGGAGAATGTCTTGAGATCTGTTCAAGACCATTGTATTCAAATGCAAAGTGTTCAATGGTTAGGACTAAACTAACTGAATTGCTCAACCTAAATGTTTAGGGTTTAGGGTTTATGTTACGGACCTATCTGTTTCCTATAAGGTCAATGTTGTGTTTCATGTTGAAGTTGTTGGCAAATGTTGTGTGTATCTAAGTGCAAAGATATGTGATTCTTGCCAGACCAGATAAGAGGGTTGATACCTCTAGAGTGTGTATGCAGAAGAAAGGAACTAAAGCGGGTTTGCATTGGCATTGAGTGCTATTACCAGATCATTGTAATACCTATTTATCTATAATAACTTCAACAGTTGGAAAATCCCTTAATAGGGTAGCTTTAACTAGCTTACTATAAATCCTTTAATAGGGTGACTCAAAGCCATTGAGTTCATAAAATCCTCTAACAAGGTAACCCTTAACAGGGTTTAACCCTTAACTAGGTATTCTAGCCATCCCTTAACCAAGTGATTCCTAACAAGATCAGTTCCTAACAAAACCTATTGTAATATTCTTTAACCGGACTAGGCTTCTAACAGAGCGGACTTCTAAAGAGTTCAAAAATAGATTGTGGATATTCATCCCTGCCGTGGTTTTTCCCAGTTGGGTTTCCACGTGAAAAATATGTGTGTCATATGTGATGTCTTTTCATGTGATGCTTTGTTGTTTTTTGTCAAGTGGTGAATTATGTTGATCTAGCAAGTTATTATATTTCTTTTGATAGATTACATGTCTATGCACAAGGATAATATGGAAATGAGGGTGTAGGTTGTGTGGTAAGATAAGTGTTTCTGGTTTATATCTTTCACAGTCTCATTGTGCTTAACCAATAGTATTTTGGTTTATGATCGGTGTTAGTGATTGGTAGTCAAGTTCACTGTTTGTAGTCAAACCAGTTCAGGAAAAGTTTTTGTACCTGCTAATTCACCGCACCCTCTTAGTACTGGTTTGGTACTCACTATTCATCATTATGTTATCATATCAAACCATTCTAGAAGAATGGGGTTATGCTTTGAAACTATCCTAGGGAGAGCATGAAGAGAGGCATTATATCTAATATCCCAGTTATTCAAGATGAAAAAACTTGTGCAGCCAAAACTGAAATCTCCATTCCTATGATTAGACTAGGTGAATTGTTGGCCTATCAAGTCAGCATCAATCATGCCATTATTACTAATGAATTTTAGCATATCAACCATACTGTTTGAATAATCCATCAAGCCTCTGCTTTTTTTCAAAGGAAAAAAGGGGGAGTTAAAATAATCTACTACAATCCAATGAAAATCATGGTCCCGTTGAAGCAAGGAGGAGATCTCATCCCAAATTACTAGATAACTAGTCTGGGCATTGAGCACATACACATTAACAATAAATCAAGATTTAGATTGACAAGTAAACTTGATAGTTAAATAACTAGCAAAGCAAGATATAAGAGAGCCTCCCAATTTCATGGCATATGAAATAGTGACAACTCTCCTAGAGGCCCCATTAGCATTACTAATAAAAAAAAGAGGATACTGGCCAAATGTTACTTGCATTATTAATGAAATAATAGTTTGTCATCTTAAATTATTGAAGTAACAAAATGTCGATCCTTTTATCAAGAATGCAGTCCTTGAGGGCCAAGCCTTTCTAAGAGCTATTTAAGCCCCTCATATTCCATGAAAGGAATTTCATTTTTTAATTCTAGTTGAAGAATCAAGGATCTTCTGCTTCCCATTGGCAATTTCCCTTACCACTTCCTTATGTCTAGTGAGTCTCTATGATGCATGTCTAGTCTTCAATTTCAATCCCACATCTATCTTATTATTCCTAGCTTTCCTTTTTTGAGTCACCCAAACATAATGATCTATTTGGGCACAACCAATAGAGGAAGCACTAGGTGAGGAGAAATTGTGTGCCATACTTGGGGAGGGGTGAATAGGATCCATATGGGGGGAAGCTAAGACCTATTTCCCACTTGATTTACATATACTTGGCATGATAGGAGTTTGGACCTCATCAAAAATAGTGTAGGTGGGAGGGGTAGATAGCAGAGGGATTTGCTTAGCATTCCCAATAAAGTCACGTTACCAGAAGGCAAAGGAATATATCCTTCAAACTAGGAACCCAATTTCCTTGGATTTATACTCTTTTGATCCCCCTAGGAAGACTTATTGGGAGTTTCCATCATCTTGAGGATCCCTTAAGTGAAAGGGTAATCCTCACTTTCATCCTCTGAACCATCCCCATGCAGAGTCTTGTCCACATACTTAGGCTCTATGGACATGCATATCTCCTTCTGTTTTAGAGGCTTTTTTTATGGTGGAGAGGGGATTAACAATCAGAGATTGGATGTCTAGGTTTAGAACATTTTTTACAATAAATAGTGGCATTCTCATTAACTAATTCCTTGGTCTAGCTTCCCAACTTAGATTGCAAGGTAGTAAAGTTAGGAAGATTCTTATTCACAACAACCATCACACAAAAATGAACTTAGATCTCATCCTAGTCACCTCATCTATATACACATAATTACCAAATGTTCTTCCAATCCATTGAAATATTTTCTCATCCTAGAACTAGAGTGGGAGCCCTCATAAGAGGATCCACATAGGAGTAGTCTTTCTTGAATCAGCTACTGGATCAAAACAAGGTTTCCATCTACAAAAAGAGAGATGGTGTTTTCTCTTTGCCCATGACCCTAAGAGAATCAAAACTAAATATTTTCCATTATAAATTTGAATGAGATAAGAGTACCAAGAATGGCACTAATTGTAACACTTCCCTCCAGCTTCCATTTTAGAGACACCCATTTCCTTACCATCTCTGTAATGCCCACCAAAATACCCTAGTGAAATAAACATAATCTAACCACAAACAATTTTTTTTAATTTTTTAAAATCATCTACTAATATCAACTTCCATATACATATCAAATGCATCATTTACTATCTACAATAATACATAGAACATCATGAACATGATCATGATCATAGTAACATTTAAAGCAAGCGGAATTATTGCTAACATAACATCTAAGATCTTGTTCCTCATTTCATTCATACAACCATTCCCTAGGGTATCTTAACATCACTACTTACTAACAATATCCTAATAACATATCCACATCATGAAAACAATAACATTCAATACATTTAAGTTCTACTCATTACTTCCTTATCATGAGATTATGAACTATCAAGCATATTCTTATAACCCCATTAATTACCTAAGTTCATTTTAAAACACTAACTCAAATGTTCCTAGTTCCCATATCTTTCCATTCACATTTGCACAAGTTATAATAGAAAATACTATTCTATTTCCCAATTAGGATATCATACCATTACCAAATAAGAATCATATGATATAGCAAGAATTAACATAATCCAAACATCCAATTTCTTACTCCAATTTATCATAAGATCTCATTCCTATGCATAATGCACATTTCTACAATATTAACCATGTGATAATACATCATGTAGTGCCCCTCCCTGATTCATCTTGCCTTTATGTACATCAAAGGATTTTATTGATCTAGTTTAGTCTACTTTACGATGATTTGTTGGTATCATGCTATTTACTAAACCTATTCCATGATTGAATTGGATAGGAAGATGGATCTATATTTGATGATTTATATGTGTTCATTATTCATGATGGATCATATTGCCTATGGGATTTTTATGACATTATGATTATGCTAACCCTACTCTATGAATGTGATGTTTGAATTGATGCTATGATGTTTGTGATTGTCTTCTAGTGTCTTTGTGATTAGAGATGATGTCATACCACTCATTGCAAGCATGATATGACTTTGCAATTCTCTATCACTTGCATGATCATTTATGATGTATATGTGTTGTATATATGTTGCATTGTGTGTAGTGGTGGCTACAAGATTGTATGTACTATACATCGACTCCACCTGGTCTCACAGGTGTGAGCGTGTCTTACCCCAATGGAAAGTTGTTGGAGATGGCATGTGTTTCCCTCACACACTCTAGGCTTAAGATGTTCACCTTGTCAGTTGTGTCGTGGCCCAAGTTGGTGGTTAGAGTCTTGTGTCTATGTTCGACCCTATGTCGGGTTGCTTAAGGTGTTGTGAGTATGTGGTTTATATGTAATTAATATTCGATTAGTATAGAATTAATACTATAATTTATTTATTTGATGGTTTGATTATTTAGTTATTATTTGGTTGGTTATTTAATATTTATTTCTATTGGCTTGGTTTATGATTATTTGAGCTTGATTTATTTAATTAATTGATTTATTGTTTATTGGATATTTATTTGTTTGGTTTATTTAGTGTTTAATTGATTGTTTGATATTTAATTTATCATTGAGATTTAATAATTATTTAATCAAGGGTTATTTGATTTATTGCTTAATTGATTATCTTATTATTCATTTATTGTTTAATGGTTATTTATTTATTATTTAATTGATTTGATTTTATATTTAGTTATGAGTTTCTATTTATTAATCTTTTGTTTATTTATTTAATTATTGGGATTTGATTTGTTATTATCCCATTTATGTTTATACTATTACATTATTATTATTTGCATAATTGGTTATATTATAAAGTTTACCTACCCCTTATTTTTATTGGTTGATTTCGAGTGGGGTAAGTAAATAATATTGTTAAATAATACTTACCTCATTTTCATGCATGGTAGATATAATATATAGTTTAATGTAATTTTCTAATCGGCCACAAAATTTCTATAGTTTGAATTTGATTTTTATTTATTTGAGCCTTCTGGTTTGTTGTCGGGTTACCATCCAAGAGAATTTTGGGATTTTACTTTGGGATTTCGAGTTTGAATGATGATTGATCTTTCAAGATTGGAGATTGGATTGAGGATTGTTAATTTGGGATTTCTCTTCTTCGAATTCCATTTTTCCATTTACTACGAATTTTTCCAGGTTGGAATTTAATTTCCTCTCTGCAATTTATTTGAAAAGATTGTCTGCATCACGAATGTGGAACGATTGGTTGGGGGAAATATTTGATGTTTTACGTTTTCAATTTGATTTTTGGGAGGAACTTAATGATGATTGAAAATAGATTTGAAATAAAATAAATTCTAGGAATGATGTGTGTTGTCGGGAATGCATATTCTGCATTTTTCCTTGTTGGATCATTGTTCCTCTCCCTTGTGATTAGGATTGAGTTTGATAATCTTCTTGAATTTTTTTTATGTTTCTCCTTGATGAGTTTTTTGTATCTCCTCAAGTGTTTGTATGTATTTGTAAGAATATGACATGTGGGTTGCTGGGAGTTGCTTTCAAGAAGTCTTGAGAGTTGCATTTCCTTAATTTGTTTATTTTATAGTCGACTCAGGTGATTTTTGGGTATTATAATACCTTTTCAATGTTTCTTTGTACCTATCTTTATCTTATTACATCTCCCTAAGTCATTTTGTGAATTCGGTGAAGTTTTGTGCACATCTAAGTGCAGTTGTGATTGGAAATTGATGCCAATTTCTCCTTATGTGAACATAGTTTTATTTATGCATTTAACTAATGATATTTCATCCTCCTGCACCTTCTAGGAGTGTCTATTAGTCAACTGGAAGTCCTTATGCAAATCTAGACAAGTTCCATATCATATTTTGTCTGTTTTTGTTGATTTCTGTATTTTGGACTGAAAATGCTAATGTTTGGTACCAGAACGCTATGGAATAACCCCAAAACTACAGATAATGTTAAGGTAATGCTAAAATATCTCCCATGAATTCTATTTTTGATTTTTGTTGCGCTATTCTGCTTAGAGTTGCCTTTTGATGATTTTGCCAAGTTTGGTCTCTTTTTCAGATTTTGTGTATTTACTAGAGGATTTTTATGATTGAATTGAGTTCCTAAGTGGTGTGTATAATTTAATGTTGTTCATTTAATTTTGATTTTTTTCTCTGATAAGAGGATTTTTGCCTTACTGTTAAGGGGTTTGCATATATGTTGTTTTGCTCGAGCGAGAGGGAGAATACCTCGTTGTCGAGGAATGATTATTAGAGCTCTAGAGGGATATTTATTGCCTCACTGTTAAGGATTGGAATTTGTGTTGGATTAGTCTTTGAATCATGTTTATTATTTGGTTCATTATTTGCATTGCTTTGGTGAAGGCTCTTTCCTTGTATATGGCCATATGTATCCTATTATGCTCAGTATGTTCTTAGGAATATTATGATTGTATTTATGTTAGTTTTGAGACTTCATGATCTTGTTATGATGTTATTTGGATGTATGTTTCACCCTATGGCATAGTATCATGATTAGGGAGAGTGGGATTCCTTGAGTCTATCGAGCTCATGAGGAATGGACTACTAGGATTCCTTGTTGTTTGGAGTCAGGGTCTAGACTGTTTGGATAACTCATTTGAGGTTAATGGTAATAATCAAGTGATAACATCATTAATTAATCCTAGGTGGGTTGGGAAGTAGAACTCATCTTAATAAGATAAGAAATATGTATATGTGGTGATGCCCCATCTCATGGCCAGGAGTAAACTGGAGTAAGGTATGGGAAGATCTCGTAACTAGATAAACCAAACTCCCTTGATTTAGTCAAAGGTTGAGACTATTTCACATGTGCATCATGAATGTTGGGTTGAATTATCGGATATCCTTATGGGTGATAGCATGTGATGACACTCTTCCCTACATGTTGGTCCTAGTTGCCTTATGCCATTATGATTAGTAAGAATCTGGATGTTCCATGGTTGTGATTGGTAGTTTGGGAGTTTGATTTGTCTCTTGGTTGTAAGGTGTTAGACTAGGTCTAGAGTATGAATTGGACCTTGTGTCATCTCCTAGCATAGGGTGTTTCCTATTTGGTTCCACATGGTCGACTGGTTTGATGCCTTCTTCCATTGGGATGATCTTCTTAGATGATAGCGTGCATGGATTTGGATTTAGTGTATCTTCTTAAGTGAATGGATCTTGGAGCATATTCTTGTATCAATGTATCATCAAGAAGATGTAAATGTAACAAATATTATGTACTCTTGTATCATGTATTCATATGTAATAGGACATTTTGTAGAAGTTATGATTATGATCTTGTAATGGAATGAGAGATTGTAGTCCTTGTATGGTTTATGTTGCAAGGATTCACTCTATGATTAGATTGAGATATTATGTTGTTTGGGAAATTGAATGATTAGATTATGTGCATTCTTTTTGTATCATATGGTTCTTGAATTTGTTTAGTAACATGGAATCCTATTTGGAAGTAGAATAGTACTTGTTGTTATAATCTTTGCATATGCATGTAGAGAGCAATTTGTTGAGATGAAAAATGGTTATCCTTAATGAAATAATCTAGTTCCATTCATAAGATAAGGATATATGTAGTTCAAAATGTGATAGATATATGATGGAGTATTATGGGAATTAGGAACATTTGATTTGGTTATTTAAAATGAACTTAGAAGGTTAATAGGGTTGTGTAGATATGCATCGGTAGCTCATAATCTCATGATAGGAAGAAGTATTGAGTAGAACTTAAATCAAAAGGGTGTTAATGATTTCAAAATATGGATGTGTTATTATGATGGTATTAGTAAGTAGGGACATTAAGATACCTTAGGGAAAGAATGAATGGACAATTGTATGTTTCGAAATGATAATGGTTATGATGTTATTTCTTCTTGCACTATATAATATTATGGATATAGATATTTTCATGATGTTTTATGCATATATGTGAAGTTAATCTATTCTTGAAGTAATAGTAATTTACTATGATGCATTAGTAGATGTTTTAAAAGAAAATTCTCTCTATTTGATAGTTAATTAGTTTAGTTATTTTCTCCAGGGTATTTTCATGGGCATTACACATCATCTTATTACATTTCAAGATCATGGTATTTACAACAACATATCCTATTGCATAAGAGATCATGATATAGGTACTTAGTATTCTTATATTTATAATGCCATCATGAATACATTATACATTCCTGATGCATATAAATCAGCTACACATCCATTCACATGGAGAAGAATCATAGAATCCATAGCCACACATGCTAACTCTGATGAAGAACATACCAATGGAAGAAGGCATCAAACCACTTGATCATGTGGAACCAAATAGGAACCACCCCCTATGCTAGAAGATGACATCAGGTTCCAACTCACACTCAAGACCTAGGCTGACACCTAACAACCAAGGGACTGAACAACCACAAGACAAAGGACACAAAAATGATAACCAAACCACATCACAAGGATGAAATATAACAAAAAACTCCTAGAGGCATGAATAAAAAATCAAATCATAAGGATCATGGTCACATGTAGGAGTGGAGTGTCATCACATGTTATCCTCACAAAGAAGGGAACAATTCCAAATCTTGATAGACATGCCACTATGTGCTATCCTCACAAAGAAGGTCAATCCATACCCATGGTAGTCATGCATGTTACTATCACATAGAAGAGTAGATCCATACTCTTGATATACATACATGCTACCCTCACATAGAAGGGTAATACCAAACCCTTGATTGAAATGTGGAGCATCTCGACCTATGTGAGAACAAGAGAGATTAGCTTGCCATCTCAATGGCCTCAAATCAACTATTATCTTATTAAGTGAATCCCAAACCAATCAATTAATTATTAATGTTATCACTTGTTTATATCAAGAAAAATTTCAACGTGTCCTCATGCTCTAGAATCTAAGCATCCAACAAAGAATAACTTAGAAGCCTATCTCACTAGACCGCAGTCATCACATGAAATCCCACTCCCCCTAACCATATGCCAAGGCCTTAGGATAAAACATACATCAAAATAACATCATAGTCACATCATGAAGGCTCACAACTGACATAAAATCAGTCACAAGATCTCTAAGAACATATTGACATTAAGGACACATATAGCCACATACAAGGCAAGATCCTACACCAAAGAAAATAAATCAATGAACCAAAGTATGAACATGATTCAAGGTATAATCCAACAAATCTGAACCCTCAATAATGAGGCATTATACATCCCATTGGAGATCTGATAACATTCCTCAACAATGAGGACTCCTTCCTCTTGCTGGAGAACACAAGTATAATAAACTTAATGATAAGGCACAAAACCTCTTACTGGAGTGTAAAGTAATCATGCAAAGTTCAAATGACATCATAGAAATCCTTGAGGAATTCAATGCAATCCAAAAATACCTTTGGAAAATGCACAAAAATTGAAAAACCAATCATACCAATCAAAACTATCAATTCCTACACCCTTGGAGAATATTAGTGCATCTGGGAGCTAGATTAGCACCCCCATTACATCTTTTAGCATTCCTAGTCTTAACATTAGTGTTATGGGTTTGGGAAATGGCATTTTTGGTAAAAATGTGGAAAAACACAGTAAATGGAAAAAATGTGCAATAAAACTTGCCTAGTTTTGTATTGGGGCTCACATATGACCAAGGAACACTCCCAGAAGGTGCAGGAGGTTGAAATATCATGAAGGAAACAAAAAAAATGACATATTATAAACATATGGAAGGAATGTAACATCAAAATCAGGCCACATATGTGCTCAGAATGCAAAAAAAACTCATCAATACTCGCACAATAACTCAAACAAATTAATTATAGCTAAAAGGATTCCAAAACAATATTCCATAGGATAATTATAATGCCCCTATAGTCAACATGTCATCTATAGAATAGACAAAGAAGGAAACGAAACTTCAAAGACTCTCAAAAACATCTCCCGAAAAAATCACAGTCACTCCCAAATGCAAAAGAACACAATATCATAAGGGGAATGTAGAAAAATACACAGGAGAATCTAATAACGACTCAAGATCTTTTTAAAGCTCAACAAAATCAAAGGTAAAAGGAATACATAGATACATATATAAAACATTCATTCCTGATAGTTTACATTTCCATATTTTGCAATTAATCAAATACAAATTCCATGTTTCCTAAAATCTCTCCCCAAAACCAAATTGAATTATTTAAACATAAAATTCCATCCCACAATGAATCTTTCGACAATTGTGGAGCATGTAATCTTTTCTAGAACATAAAATGCAAAGAATAGGGTTTAAAGCTCCAACTTGGAAAATTCCAATCCAAACAAAGGAAGATTTGATGAAGAAAAATTTCAATCTAGCAATCCAAGCAAACAACCTTCAATCCAAGCTCTAGCAAATTCAAAATCCAAAATGCAATCCAAAATCTCTCGGAAGCTAACCCAACATCATACACAGAAAACTCAATAAATAAAAATTAAACTCCAAACTATTAAAATCTCTCAGCCAATCAACAAATTCGAATAAACTATATATTATACCTACTTGCATAGTATCGAGGTAAATATTATTTAATAGTATTATTTACTTACCTCTATAAAATCAACCAATCATAAAAGAGGGTAGGTAGACTTTATATTATATCTGGTTAAGCAAATAATATTAATGTAGCAATATGAATACAAATGGAATAATAATAATAAATAAATAAACTAAAGGCTTGTATAAATAAAAACTAATAAATAAATATAAAATCATATCAACAATAAAACATAAACATTAGATAATTAATAAATCAATAAATAATAAAACAATAAATTAATAAGTCAAACTCAATAACATTAATCAAGCCTCAGTAAATAATCGAAATAATTACTACGTGCTATCCTCACAAAGAAGGTCAATCCATACCCATGGTATTAATGCGTGTTATTTGGACTTATTTGGACAAAGAATATTTATGGTAAGTACACTATTAAAGATGGTTACAACTCTCTTATGGTTGCTAAAGATTTATCATCTTGGCCTTATAAGTTGTTTTGGCATACGGCTTGTCTTCCTAAAGCTAGAGCCTTTGCTTGGTTGGTAGTTCAGGACAGAGTCCTTACAGGTATGAGACTAGACAGGCTTGGTATTACTATTGTTTTCCCTTGTGTCCTTTGTAACAAAAATTTGGAATCTTTTTCACACATGTTCCTACATTGTGATTATGCTTATGAATGTTGGCAGTGGTTGTTTGAGAAGTTAAATATATCCTTTGTTATTGGTCAGGATCTCATTTCCCATTTTAGATCTTGGCCCTTTATGTTTGCCTCATCTTTTTATGCATGCCTTTGGATCATATCTCTGTCTATTGTGATTTGGAATGTTTGCCTAGAGAGAAACAACAAGATATTTAAAAAAACAAGGTCTCTCGTGTCTAAGGTTCTATTAAAAATTGAGTCTTCCATCTTTGAGGTTGCTTTGTCATTTATTTATAAGAATTTGGAAAATCTTACTTCTTTTTCGCACTGGGATAGTAGAGTTACTAGAGTTTGGAAGATGCTGTTAGTTTTACCCTCTCATGGTTCAATTTTAAAAAAAAATGATGCAATAGGTAAGAGATGCTTTGCTAGATGGAAACCTCCTCCATAGGGGCACTTTAAACTAAATTTTGATGGGGCTTCTCATGGTAACCCTGGGCTGGCTGGGGTAGGCATGGTAATTTATGATCACAATGCAAATTTTATTTGAGCTAAGTGTCATGCTATTGGTTTTAAAACTAACAATTATGTGGAATTTCATGCTTTGTCTTTTGGATTGGATATGGCAATCTCTTTGGGAATTAAGGACTTAATAATTGAAGGTGAATCTATGGTGATTATTCAATGTGTTATGAAAAAGAAATTGAATTGTTGGAATTTGCAGTATATACTTGATCCCATTTTACAAAAATTAGAATTGTTTGAATCTTTCTTGGTATACCATTGTTATAGAGAAGTTAATAAGATTGTGGATTATCTGGCAAATTTAGCCATTGATAGCAATGCTAATCAGCGAGAGGTGGGTTTTGAGGAAATTCCTTCTAGGGTATGGGAAGGTTTGCAACAATAGTTATATGATTTTCTTGAGTAATATTGATGTAAAATTTTATGATGATAATTATTCCCGCTTTCCCCTTTCATTTCAAGTATTCATGTTCATTGTCTAGGGGAGAGTTCGAGCTCATGGTATTTGATACAATAGTGTTTTTCCAAAGGTTTTTTGATACTTTCTTTTTTGGCAGGAGGGTTTTTGGTTCATGGGATTTGGCATAGGGCTTTGGAAAATTTTGTCTTCTTCCATTGGTAGTAGTTGTGGACTCTACATTTGAAAATTATCCTATGGGTATTTTTGGCAAATTGTCATATGGGCTCTATGCAAAACTGATATTATATGTGTTGTGACCACATTTTGTATGTGGTTTTGGGCGGGGTGCATAAACTGATCCATTAGATACTATAGGTTTATTTAATGAGCTGTGACTAGAGGTTTTCTTCCCAAGGTTCTTTCCTCTGGTATGCTCTTTGAATCTTGTGTAAAAAATAAAAAATATTAATAAAAAAGTTTAGTGGAATAATCCACTTTTATTGAAAAAAATAAATAAATAAATAAAATAAATTAATATCATCAATAAATCATATTAATCCAATTATTATTTAAATAATATACACATATTCACATCACCTCAAGAAACCCAACTAAAGGGCCAACATCAACATGAGAGTCTAACCACCAACTTACACCACATCATGACCATCAAGGTGAACAACTAAGCTTAGAGTATGAGAGGGAATAACATGCCATCTCCGACAACTTTTCATTGCCATAGAACATGCTCAAACTTGTGAGACTAGGTGGAGTTGATGTCTAGTACTTGCAACCCTGCATACACCACTGAATGTAATACGATACATATACAAAATGTATATATCATGATATATAGGCCAGTGAAAAGAGAATCACAACCCCATATCATGCTCGAAATGAATGATAAGGCATTGTCCCTTTCACGAAGACAGTCACACAATATCAACATCGTCTCATATGAAACCATAATCATGAAATAAGGGTTAGAACTGTCATAATATCATAATATTATAGTCCACATAGGAATATCAAGTGCATATAATCCATCCAATGTAAATTCATTCATCAAGTAATCCAAAATGTAACATCAATCATATAAGTCATCCAATACCATGAGTCATATCAAATATCAATCATCATCAATAAGCATCTAGATTTTAAATAAGATCATAAGTGTCGATCAAATATCATCAAATCATAAACCATAAGTCTAAACAATTCTATCATAGTATAAATCATAATGTGAGTCTATGAGGGACATTACATCCCCCCCCTTTTCCTAGGCTTACTCCTAGAAGCCTAGGAACAAATAGGGGTAAATATCTCTCATCCACACAACATCCTCCCATGTCGCTAAAGTATCATCACTCGAGTCCCATTGGACCCTTACCTGCCCTATGTCCCAACCCCTAAGGGTTAGCCCTCGACATTGAAGAATGTGCATGATCTCCAAAGAAAGCTACCCATCCTCGACCTGCAATGAATGCCAATCCAACACATGCGATACATCAAGATGATAAGGTCTCAAAAAAGATACATGAAACACATCATGGATATGGGAAAAGGTAGGCCACAAGGCAAAGTGATATGCTACAAGACCAATCCACTCCAAAATATCGAAGGTCCTACAAATCAAGGCACCAACTGAGAGCCTTTTCCATAACGGATAGGACTCTTTTGCGAATGCACTCTCAAAAACACCTTGTCTTCTACTAAAAAATGCCACTCTACTGGTTAGCTTTCATTATGTTGTCATTGATGGCAACATATTTTTGGGTTCCGGCTTCATATGGTGTACTAATAGGCACTTCATAGACTCTACATTGGCACTAACATTGACACCGATAGGATAGAAGATTTCTTTGTTCACCGGCAATGCAGACCGACATGGTATGGTAAAGGATATCGGTATTGGAGGCTGACACATCATGGATCCGACATCGGCAACTTGTTTTAATGCTTATTCATTTATGTTATAAGGCTGACATGTAATATGTAATTGTATATATCCTTGTATGCCGACATAAGGCATAAATTTGTATAGGATCTATAGGGGAGATTTATTAAAACATTTTCTAATAGAAAGGAGGATAAGAGAATAGGGATAGACATTTGGAATGGATATATGGATGTAATGTAATGCAAAATATATCAAAGAGACTATGTATGTAAGGAATTAATTTTAAGGGTTATTTCAATACTGAGGTTTAGGGTTTTAACCAGAATAGGTAGAGCTTAAACCGGAACTGTATTATAGCATAAGAGATGCTATACTAAGAAGTTCATTATTCTACAGATTGTTGTCTAGATTGTTATGTAGTCAGTGCGGCTCCTTTTGTGATAAGCAGTGTACTCTAGGCTGTAAGCCTTCCTACAAGTGCAGGCCCATCATATATTGTAATATCTCTTCATATGGCCATTGAATTGATATTGTGGGTCACAAATCCCACTATAGTTTTTCCTCATTGAGGTTTTCCACATATAAATCTATGTGTTCTAGTTCTCATTTATGTGTTTGTCTTATTGGTCACATTACTTCTTTCAATTTTGTTTATACTGGTATACCGATTGGTGTATGTATGTTCTATTAAGGCTATAATCTTCTATTCTGGTATAACACTGATTCAGCCCCCCTCTCAGTGTTATTAGTTTCCAACGATTGGTATCAGAGCCTTGTGCCTCAGAGGAAGTTTAACACCTTGAGGAAGATCCTAAAAATGGAATCATTGAATATGGCTTTGGAGAAGTAGCTTGAGATGACACTTGAAGATTATGATGTTGAAAGATTGAAGAACTTAAAGCTACAAGATCAGCTGAATTTTGCTAAAGAATTTATTCTTGTCCTACAAGAAATACTATCATCAGTTCAAGCTAGGAGGAAGGAACTTTTGCAAAATCAGGATGATGAAGATGCACTTACGGAACAATGTCAGAAATTGAGTTAGGAGAACATGGTTATAAAGAATGAAATGCAAACTATGAATATGAGGTTGTCTAAGGATATTGAGGACAGAAAGAAAAAGGAAGAAAATATTGATGTATCCCTGAAGAACAAATTTCAAGAATGTGGTAGGTTGACTCATGAAATTGAGATATTAAGGTCTAATTTGGTACAATCTCAGAGAAATGAGCAAGAGATTGAGAGACAAATGTTAGTATAAAGAGATGAATTAACTGCTACAAGTGAGTACAAAGAAAAATTCAAGATCAACTTAGCACAACTTGATAAGTTACTGAAGAGATAGAAGTAGATTGGAGATTCCAGTGGACTTGGATTTGAGCAAGGACAAAGTTCTAGTACTGCTAATGAAGATCAAAACCATAAGGCACCGATAAGGCAATTCAATGCTTATAAATTCAATGGTAGATGTTTTGTTTGTAATAAATTTGGTCACATGGCTAGGTAGTGTAGAAACAAAGAAAATTAGAACCCTGATTCTGCTCCTGGTAAATGTTCTAAATCCAATAAAATTGGTCATAAGACAAAATAATGTAGAATGAATGTAAAATGCTATGCCTGTGGAAAATTTGGACATATGGCTAATCAGTGTAGGTCAAGCAATTTCACCAGTTTTAGCAAGGCAATTCAAAAGAACAATGTTCCATGTTATGCATGCAATGAAGTTGGACATATTACTGAATTCTACAAAAGTAGAAATCCACCGATTGGCAATGGAGGATCAAATTATAAAGGAAAGGAGAAGGTAAATCAAATCTGGAAGGATCATACTCAGAGATGGGTTAGAAATACTAAAGAGAAATCATCAAATGGGAATGTCCTGATTACCTATCTGGCAGAAAAGGATGCTCCTGTACTGATAGTGAGCTCATCCGGTAACTAAGGCAGATGCCTTAGGGGTAGGCAAATTTCATGAAAGATGATGAACATGCCCTTGGAGGAGATTCTAGAATATGTTCCAGATATTGGAGAGGATTATCCGACATTGATATATTCAAATTGAGATCTGATATCATTTACCGACAGTCATTTATGTCACCAAAAAATTAGGGTTTTCTCGATGGATAAAAGGTTGATTACACTTCATTATTATTCACCCAGCATTCAAAGCAATTTCAGAGCAATTTAGAGAGACTTAGTGCAATCAGAAGTTATTCAGAGGTGATTAGATTTCATCTTGAATGATCACACCGACATTTGGAAGGATTTGATAAGAGGTTTTCACCGACAACATTCTAAAGGTATTTTTCTTGAATCATGGAATTAGGATCATCTTTTGCTCCTATTTTTGTTGCAAATCCAACTATAGTAGAAGTTAAGGACCGCCCCAGGCCAAATTTCAAATGGTATCCACATGTGACTACCAAGGAAGATTCAGGTGGAGTGTTTTCTCATGTCCAGGAGGGAGTGGTATATGTAGAAGATGTTAGGGCCTATATTCATTGTCATATAGAGGACTTAGGCACTTCTGAGATCGAAGGGATGTATATGAATGAACTCATGGGAGAATCTGGTAAAATCAAATTGGCATATAAACACATCGAAGATCTAGGGTTCACTGATATTCTGAATATTTTGGAGTTCAAGGATGAGATTGTCAGATATGCACTAAGCAGAGTACATGGGGAATTCATATGGCTGGACCGACCCTACAAAATCACTAAGGAAGCCATTAGGGCAATTAGTAGTTTGTCATCAATAGGGTAACATCCGAATAAGAAAGTATCAAATGACTTCATAAGGAAGATTACTTGCACCACATCAGAAAGAAGATCAATGAAGATGAGCACTATCACCGACACCGACATCAAATTTGGAAGCATGATCATAGGCTACAAGGTAACTCAGTCTAACCGACTGAATTTAGTTTCCAGATCATGTATTTTGGCCACTTATAGAATGATGAGAGAAAATATCAAGTTAGATCTTTGTGATTGGATGCTTGAGGAGTTATTGATCAATTTAGGGAAGATTAGAGGTGACAAGAAGGGAACCTTCTAATATGGAAATATGTTAATATGCTTAATGTTATACTTTTTTAATGATACCCTTAGTTCTGGAAGGAAGCAATGGGCTTTTGACATCCTAGTAGGAAGACAACTTAAGAAATCAATTGCTGCATTGGGAAGTCTTAGAGATGATAAGGTATGGGGTTACTTCAAGGATTTTCATAAATCTATGAGGTCTAAAATAAGGATACCTGAGCAAATAGTAGAGAAATACTCTACCGACATTTGTTTCATGGTTAAGAAGGATGTGACTCTTATGGATGCAGTGAAGCCCTGGAATATTTGGATAGAGGAAATGGGATATGATGTGGATGCATTAATTCTGGATGCATATGCGAAAATCCTACTTGATGCAGACATAGATGAACTAGAAAAACCTTGTGGAATACCACAACAAAAGACTTTTGAGGTTGAAACTGAGTTCAACCGGAAGAAGAGGAAAAAACAAGAAGGTAAGGCAAGCAAGTTTGTACAAGAAGTTTCTAAAGATATTAAGGCACTCATTGATGTTGTCCTAGAGAAAGGGAGAAAGAGGAAGGATCTGGTAGTTCACATTGAACCTGTGACTGTAGATTCTGAGACTAATGATGAGACGCCATTAGCTTCCAAAAGGGTTGTGAGGAAGAAACTGGAAGAATCTAAAGTGGGACCAAAGAAACAACTGGTTAGGAAAGTTACCATCAAATTACTGACACAAAAGCAGGCACCACCATCAGTTGCATCTAGTACTACCAGAAGGAGGAAGAAGAGTGACACTGATTTGGCACTAGAGACTAGTAATGTAACAATTATTCCACCTAAGACTTGTGCTGAAATTGTAGATGAAATAACCAAGAATGGGATGCTGAAAAATGTCAAGTCTTATTATGATACAATTAAAGTAGATGAATAGAGAGAGGTAGAGGAATCAATTCTTCTATATTTAGACATCTATAAGAAAGCATTAATTGAAATAGAAAATAAAATACCAATAGAGCTATACAACATGTTAGATGCTAGAAGGTTATGTGCAATGCAAGAAGACAAACACATTAAGATGCAACAACTTTTAGCTATATGTGTTGCTATAACTCCAGATGAGATGGAGAAGACAATTGAGGCTACATATAGGAAAGTTTTCAACAACAAACATAGAATAACTAGCCTGATGTTAGGAAGGATGAATAAGATAATAAAGGAAACACAAAAGGGTTGGATAAAATATTTGGGAGAGCATAGAGGATTCTTTGCTTCACTGGAGACAAAGATTGATATTGTAGATACACCGATTCAAGGGAAAGGTAAAGGAATTATGGGTACTCCACCCTCAGTTTTGAAGAATATCAAAATAGTGGAAATTGAGCCACCAGTTAATACAAATGCATAGACAAATACAGAGACACTGGTTAATGTAGAGAACATTGTACAAGATACTACGTTTGAGGACACTTGTCCTTTGGATACTAATGTACAAGTTGAGGATACTACTCCTAGAGAGGAACTTACAGTTGCACAAACTACACCAAGTGGCAAAGCCACTGGTGCAAGTGAGGAGGTAATAAAGGATAAATCACCAAAGAAAATAGGGGAATCTGGTAGGGAACCAATTGCTAGCACATCATTATTGATAATTGACACTTCTCTAGTGAAAAAGAAAAACATCATAGAGATGAGTCCCACGGAACTAATGATGATGGCCGCTTAGAAACTGATGAAGGAGGGAACCACAGACAATGGGATTATAGATAATTCCATAACTATTTTGCATAGATTGGTCCTAGAATGTAATATTTATAATGAAGCAAGCCCTTTCGGCAAGCTTAAGATAATAAAAGAACACATCTCTAAAGATTTTCAATCATTACAGTAGATTTGTAACTGGATAGCACTTAAAAAAATCACTTTGGCTAAGAGAGCCACTTTTGATCAGATCATTGATAGAGAGAAGGAAAAGATTGAGGAGAAGTTAATTTTGATAGAAAATTCTTTGAAACAAGGTACTAATACATATAGGTATGTAGAAATACAGAGATTCTTATAGCAAAAGTGGATGAAAAGATAAAAGAGGTACAAGACAAAATTGCTAGTATTGCTAACTCTTTTGATGGACTAATTTCACTGACCACATCTATTGATGGACAAATTTTGACTTTGGAGAATCAAATTTCTTCTCTTGAAAAAGAAAGAGATAAGATAATTCAGAGAGCCAGAAGTCTCAAAGGTTTGGTGAGTCCAAGATTGGATTCACTTGGTGCACATAAGAGGGAATGCATGGATATGCTTGGTAAGCTCACACTGATAGAGGTTAATGAGAAAGAATCACTTGCATATTTACTTAGTTGCTTGTATCAATCTTTGGCACATTCAAAACTAGTTGGGATACTTATGTGGAGTTATTAGAGAAAGGTTACCTGAAAAACATGAAATTGGTCAAGCTCCGATAAGACATTTTTTTGAGGTATTCAGTGTACAGTTATCATTGTTTGACATTATTTTTACAATTTTTGGGCATTGATGTCAAAGGGGGGGTAGTATACATGTGATAAAGAATGAAGGGTTGCATACATTAGGGGGAGTTATAGATTTTTTGGAATTTTGGAGTAGTGGAGCATTTTGCATATTCATCTCAGGGGGAGCAGGGCAGGATGAAACTGATAGTTGAAACCATGACCATTTTTCACATGAGTGTTGCCATCAATGCTAAAGGGGGAGATTGTTGGAAATTTACACTCTATTGGTTAGGTTTCATTATGTTGTCATTGATGGCAACATTTTTTTGGGTTTTGGCTTCATATGGTGTACCGATAGGCACTTCACAGACTCTACACTGGCATTGGCAAGATAGAAGATTTCTTTGGCCACCAACAATTCAAGCTGACATGGTATGGTAAAGGATATTGGTATTGGAATTTGACACATCTTGGATCTGGTATCAACAACTTGTTTTAATGCTTATTCATTTATGCTATAAGGCTGACATGTAATATGTAATTGTATATATCCTTGTAAACGGACATAAGGCATAAATTTGTATAGGGTATATAGGGGAGATTGATTAGAAGATTTTGTAATAGAAAGAAGGATAAGAGAATAGGGATAGAAATGTGGAATGGATATATGGATGTAATGTAATGCAAAATATATTAGAGAGACTATGTATGTGAGGAATTCATTGTAAGGGTTATTCTGGTACCGAGGTTTAGGGTTTTAACCAAAACAGACAAAGATTAAACCAAAACTCTATTCTGGCATAGGAGATGCTATACTAAGTAGTTCACTATTCTCTGGATTGTTGTCTCAATTGTTATGTAGTCAGTAAGGCTCCTTTTGTGATGAGCAGTGTGCTCTAGGCTGTAAGCCTTCCTACAAGTGTAGGCCCATCATATATTGTAATATCTCATCATATGGCCAATGAATTGATATTGTGGGTCACAAATCCCACTGTGGTTTTTCCTCATTGAGGTTTTCCACATATAAATCTATGTGTTATGGTTCTCATTTATGTTTTTGTCTTATTGGTCACATTACTTCTTTCAATTTTATTTATATCGATTGGTGTATGTATGTTTTGTTAAGGCTAAAATATTCTATTCTGGTATAACATCAAGATTCACCCCCCCATCTTAGTGTTATTAGTTTCCAACAAGGAGTACTCTATCCTCCCAATGATCCCAACTTAAGGGTGTCTGACATGGTCTACCATATAGTGTCTGGAAAGGAGACATGCAAATTAAACTATGATATCCTTTGTTATAAGAAAAATCCACAAAATGAATATAATCCTCCCATCTAGACTGCTCATCCATGACATACATTCACAAAATGTCCTCCAAGACCTCATTAACCCTCTCTATTTGACCGTCTCTCTTGGGATGATATGTCGAATAGAAGTTTGACTGTGCACCCAATTCATGTTGAAGGGAAGTCCATAATGCTAAAGTGAACACTAGATCATGATCTGATATAATTCATTGAGGAATACCATGCAACCTCACTATCTGCTCCATGAAAATTTGAGCTATTGTCATTGTTGCATATGAAGATCTGATCAGAAAGAAATGTGCCACCTTGTTCAACCTATCAATGGTGACCATAATGGCATCATGATGATGTGAACACATAGGAAAACCAATGATAAAATCCATAGATATAATGTCCCATTTCCACTCTAGAACTGGGTTTGACTACAACAAATCTACTGGATCCTAGTGCTCTACCTTCACCTACTGACACTCTAATAAACACAACACATGATCTTCTATATCTCTCCTCATTCTTTCCAATTGATACAGCTGTTGAAAATCCACTTGCATCTTCTTGACACATAGATGTGTCAAGTAAGGTGCACAATGGGCCTCTAATAGAATCAATTCTTGTAGACCATCTGAAGGTGGAACATATATGGGTCCCAAATTTTGAATAAGTTTGAAGGAATCCAAAGAGTAACCCACATATGTGCCATCTAAAGCTCTCCCTAATGCAATCTCTTCTCTAACTTCCTGATACCAACTATCTGAAGGAAGGGCACAAAGTATCCTACTCTTCAAATCTATACTAAGAGTCATCTTTGAAACCTCATGCCTCCCACAACTCAAGGGATTTTCTACCACATTCTCCTTACCCTAAATGTATCTCACCTCAAAATCATACTCACACAAGATCTCCATCCAACGTTGCTACCTAGCATTCAATTTTGGTTATGTGAAAATGTACTACAAAATATGGTGATCATTGTGCCAATCAAACTAAAGCACAAGAAGGAAATGCATCCAATGAACCAAAGCATGAACCACAACCACTAGATTTGAATCATGAGTAGGGTAATTTAACTCATGATCTTTGAGCTTATGTTACTTGTATGCTATCACTCTACCATCCTACATAAGAACTATTCCAAGACCTTCCAAGGATGCATCTGTGCTCACCACAAAATCATGCAAAGGATCTAGAATTGCTAGAATAGGTGCACTAGTCAGATGCTCCCTAAGGATCCAAAAAGCCATCTCACACTGATCTGACCATACAAAATTATTCCCTTTCCTCTCAAGAGAAGTGATAGGGTGAGCAATCCTCAAGAAATCCTAAATAAATCTATGATAATAACTTGCAAGTCCCATGAAGCTACGAACCTTGCCCACATTAGTGGGTGTTGGCCAGTCCACTATAGTATGAATCTTAGAGGGATCCACTATGATACCCTCTCTTGATTTGACATGGCCAAGATATCTCACCTCAGTCTAGAAGAAATCTCACTTTGCCACATTGGCATATAACTGTTTATCTCAAAGACACTCCAAAACCTAGCTCATGTTCTCATCATCATCTTGTACTGATCTCAAGAAAAAAAAAATATCATCTAAGAATACAAGCACAAACCTATCAAGATACATCCTAAAAACTCCATTCATCAAGCTCATAAAAATAGATGGGGCATTAGTGAGACCAAAAGGTACCACTATGGACTTAGAGTATCCATATCTAGTGTAAAATGTTGTATGATGAATATCTGTCCCATGAATCCTTAGTTGGTGATACTTGAACTTAAGATCTATCTTGGAGAAGATATTTGCATCTTTAATATAATTAAATAAGTCATCAATCCTCAACAAAGGATTTTGGTTCTTTACCGTCACCTTATTAAGCCATCTATAATCAATACATAACCTAAGAGATCCATCTTTCTTCCTCACAAACAATACCAGCACACCCCATAGAGAGACACTGTGGTGAATGAATCCCTTAGTCAATAACTCCTCCAACTATAATCTCAACTTGCTTAACTCTTGAGTAATCATTTGGTAAGGAGCCTTAGATATAGGCTCTACTCCTGGAACCAAACCTATCTAGGAAATCAATGTTGTGCTTCAATGACATACTTGGAATATCACTAGGGAAAACTTCTGAAAACTCTTGAAGGATGGGATGTTGACAAAGGAGATCATCATGATTCCCTCCATCCAAATCATCCACTCTCACTACAAACAACTGCCAACCCTACCATACACACCGCTTCAACTGCATGGTGGAAATCATTCAAAGAGAAATGGGTCATTGCACACCCACTATCTCCACACTCTTCCCACTATTATCAAAATACTACACCCTCTTGCCATGAAAATCAAAACCATCCTGATGAAACTCAATCCAATCCATGCCTAGCATAACTCTATAAGAACCCAAAGAAAGAACATAAAGATCCACTAAGGTGGTATAGACTCTCAAATCCAACTCTCAACCATACATAATGGAATCAACTGCCACCTTGGACCTCATGGAATTTCTTCTTCTCTATGACACTAAATTCTAGTTTGATCCTTTTGTCCACAAAATAGACCTAACTGAGTATGAATGGCTAAAGACCCTAGGTCTTCTATTTTGCAATCAATATAATCAGAAATTCCTTCTTCGACTATGACTCCAGCTAGAACTTATGACAAAGCATTATACTTGGACATCCTCTAAATGAAAATTTCTAACTCAATGGATGTACTTGAACTGGTATGAGATGCGGAAGCCATTGAAGAGTATTTCAAGAACACAAAAAATACCTTTCAAACGTGAATTTAGGGCTTCCTGATTCTGCTTCACTTCGCTCTCTGTCGAATGCCAAATCACCGCTTTGAGTTCTCCACTACCACTTGCAAACTAGGTTTGAATCTCTTTCAAGGTTATCCAATTTCTTGAAATCTAAGCTCAAATCACCTTTTCTTCACTCTGCACTTCAAAACTTTTCTTCGCTCAAAAATAGATAGTGAGAAATGATTTGAAAATTGCATTTATACATGTCTCTCACCTACCATCATTAATGCTCCTCTATTAGGGCATAAACCCTAATTTTCCTTTTTACCAAGTGATAGGTATAACATATCGGTTAAGGTCTTTTACCAGTGTCAACCAGGGGTTTGAAAACATTTCGCCGTTTGCTCCCCCTAAGCCTTTGAGGCTTAGTTTGCTGGTTCCAATATTTCCACACTAGGTGCAGAAACTAGTTCCTCTTTTGACAATATTGGTTTCTTCTTCCATGTTTTCTTCATGTCTCTTTGAAATTTTTCAACATCTATTTCTCCTTCCTAAGTGACTGGTATATCATTAGATATACTTTTTCTGCTTCTGTAGAATCTTGCAATATGACCCAGTTTGTTGTAGTGATAGCAAACAAGAGCAGGTGCTCTCCAAGGTCCATTGTACATGTTTCCATTCTTCCTTCTGCATGTTGCAGCAATGTGACCATGACCATGACAGATCATACAACTTTCTCTCCATCCGATTGATGCTTGATGACCACCGCTTCTTGACTAATGACTGAAGACATTAAATCAGTTATGGTTTTGGTTCATAAAAGGTTAAGGACCAGTTCCTTGGGTCCTCTGAGGATATCTTCTAGTGTTATCCATTATAGACCTGCATTCAAATGCTCTATGCCTAAACTTGTTGCATGCATAACAATGACCATTTAACTTATTGGATCTAGGTACATTGTTGATAAAATAAGGAAAATTATTGTAGGCTTTGCTCCTACATACATTGGCAGTGTGTCCTTCTTTAAGACAGTTAAAGAAAATAGGTTTGAATTTTTGCTTACCTTTTCCTTTGAGTGTCGGTTGCTTCTTTGATGCTTCAGCATTTGTTCTTGAGGATTCTCCTTCCTCATGTCCAAAAAAACCAAGACCATTAGTATTCTTTGCTGGTCTCAATGACTCAAGCTTTTTCTCTAGCTTGACTGTACTTTTTCCAAACTTAGCAAGTATTTCCTTTGACTCAAAGAGTTCTTTGGAAATAGCAGTGTTTGTCTCCATAAGACTTGCATTTTTAGAGATGGCAATGTTCAGTTCTCCTTGCATGTCTACTTTTTCCATCCTGCTCTCATGAAGGTGAGCAGTTAGTGCACTAATCTCATGTTTCAACTTGGAGATCTCATGTTCTTTGTCCTTTACCAGATCTTCCACTTTTCTTTGGTTCGCAAGCTCTTGACTAAACTAAATAGTCGGTCCTTCCAACTCCTTTCTCAGATTGGAGTTTGAATCATTCAGCTTATTCACTTCAGCAATCATGGCTTCCATGTTAGCTTCATCTTCATAACTACTTTCAGATAGTTCCATCAGCCTCTCTACATGTTCTCTTCTTTTTGCTTGAGATGCCTTGTATTTGACCATAAGATCATAATAGGCTTGCTCAGACTTAGTGAGCCATTGAGTAAGCTCCCTCAAGGTGTATTCCCCCATATCTCTTTCCAAGTGGTTAAACTTATAGAAAGGTAGGCTCTGATACCAATTGATGAATACTAAGAGGGGGGGGTGAATTAGTATGCCAAAAATTACTGCACAAAAACACTTACACAATCTAAAGATAAACCGGTAAAGCAGTTTGATAGTCAAACTGGTTACCACACATGCAAACCAAAATGCAAATAAAGCATTCACCTACAAAAGAAATACAACCATAACAAAGAATATTTGATGTGGAAACCCAACTGGGAAAAACCATGGTGAGATGGAACTCACAAGTCACTATCTATAGAATACAAACCAGACTGGTTAAGGTCTTACAATGTTCTTCACCAAAATAGATCCTATTAGGAATCTCAATCTCTATTAGGAAATAAGTTTGATTAAAGACTACCTTGTTAGAGGATTTTAGATTCACATGAGTGAACCACCTTGTTAGAGGATTTTACAAACGCTTTGAGGCCTACCCAGTTAAGGGCTACAGACTTGTCAAAGATGTGAGTAATCAACAAGTGTTTGATCTATCTAATAGCACAAACTACTTGGTTAGATCTAGTATTGCTCACAGCTAATGCATTCCAGCATTACTTCAGTCTTCTCTCTCTCTCTCTCTCTCTCTCTCTCTCTCTCTCTCTCTCAGTTACAACTTGATATTCTCTGATAAGATCGTTCTTGACTTCCACCTCAAACCCTAGCTCAACATTAACCCTTTTCAACAACAACTTAAAACGCTAGACATGATGTCCTTTTAAAGGAATCTGATTTCATGTTGATCCAATAGGATTACATTACAATTTCCTAGGTTCATTGAATCTAGACACGCTTAGTAACATGACACAAGAATCACCATCAATGTGTCGGCACCGTCAAATAATCGGTGGATTGGTAACTCATCATAGAGTATTACAAGTTCATACAAAATATCAGTTGCTAGTTCATCACAAATGAAGATTGGTAAGAATGTGTTGTGCCGCTTTTCTCCCTCATACCACTTTTGATCTGTGAACCACTTGGGGTTGACATGCCGCTTCAGACCGAGAAACACATTCTGGAAAATTACTAGTCTAGAGACTAGTATACAACATACCAGTTGCAACAAATATTGGTTGAGCACAAGCTCATACATATAAAGGGGATCCAAATACAAGTGTGTGTCCATCAATGACAATCACAACATAATCATAAAAAATGCCAAAATTCTCCCCCTTTGGCATTGATGGCAACACTTAGGAAAATAAAATTTTTACATCTAAGTGTTTTACAACAAAAACTAGCCATTAACAAAATTGCTCCCCCTAAGCATATACACTATCGCTTAATCAATAGAGTGTATGGTAATTTTGCATTCAGAGCATAATCATTAGAGCATATAACATATGGCACAACATATATCAAGATTTCAAAATAGATACTTCTCCCTCTGATATACTTCTCCCTTGATATATCAAAATTTCAAAATTTTAAAACCAAAAATTAGATATACTTCTCCCCCTTTGCCAACAATGACAAAGTACTGCTGAAAAACCTGTTTCCATATATATATAAAAGAGTTTATGACAATAATGAATGATACTTGTCAAAAACTGCTTTATAGTCCTGCAAAAATTATTTCATAGAAAGGGGCCAGGACTCAAGTAGGGAGGTTGCCACTTCCCTCTCTATCTGCATCTATGATACCTGCTCCTCCATGGCATCTATTGTGCTCATTTCTTGTGTGACTGTCAGGGCATCCAGGTTCAGATAACATTTCTAAAGAATTTGCAATTGTGGAAGTAATACCAGTTGAAGCTCCTGCAAATCCCTAGACCTTGTGCTGATCTCTTGCTCCATCTTGGCTAACTAGATTTGGAACCGGTGAACAGTTTGCCCATATGCTGCAAAGGAGTCGTAAGGAGTCTTGAATGTGCCCAAGTAGGACTATAAGTCCATTTGAAGCTATTGCTTCTTGGCTAGCACATCATCATAGAATAAATGAGGTTGACAGATTTTGCTAAGTAGCAAGTTTCCCTCATACAAGGCATTCCTTATGTCCTTTTGATCCTTTAGTAGTTCAGTCCTAAGCTCATTCAACTTCTTCACTAGAGCAACATTAAGAGCCTTTTGGTGCTCTTTCTTTACATTGGCCTCTGCTGCTGCTTCTAGACTTTGCACCTGATCATCCACTACAATACATAGAAGTTTGACTTGTGCTAGTGATGAATCCATGTCAGGAAGATTAGTACCAGGGATTAAACCGGTAAGTGTGTCTACAGCTACCTGAATAATATCTTGTTCTCTTTTCCTTCAAATGCCTTCAAGGCACTCTTGGGCAACCTTGATGCTTTGCATAAGCTTAGAATCACTTGCAGATTGGAGATCAATGGGGCTTGAGATAGCAGCCGGTTTGGCTTGGCTACCAGTTGCCTTAGGAGTTTCCATCTATGTGGTCTTCATTGCTTTAATGGTCTTGTCTGCTTCTTCCTTCTTTTTCTTCTCCTTCTCTTCCTTTTCTTTCTCCTCTCTGTTACTTCTCTTCCTCTTCCATCTTCTTCTTGTCTTCTTCTTCTTTCTGCTTCTACTCTGCTTCTACCTTCTTCTTTTGTTCCTCCTCTTCCTTCTTCTTCTTCTCTTCCACTTCCTTTTTCTTCTGTTCTTCCTCTTCCTTCTTCTTCTTCTCTTCCACTTCCTTTTTCTTCTATTCTTCCTCTTCCTTCTTCTTCTTATCTTCCTCTTCCTTCTTTTTCTTCTCCTCTTTTTCCTTCTTTCTCTTTTCTTCCTTATCTTCTTCTTCTTTCTTTTTCTTGTCATCTTCTTGCTTCTTCTTTTCTTCATCTTTCCATTTCTCCTCTTCCTCTTTTCTCTTCTCTTCCTCTTTCCTCTATTTCTCATCTTCATCCTTCTTCCTTTTCTCTTCCTATTCTTTTGCCACTTGTTGTGTGTCCACAACTTATTCACCACCCTGATCGGTTTGTTGCCCCTGTTCAGTTCCCTCACAAGGTATGTCCTGAGTGACATCTTCTACATCCAGTTCATCGACATTTATGGTGTCGATTGGTTCTTCCACTAGGTTTCCTTCCTCATCAAAAACCTCATCCGGTTTGGAAATAACCGGTTCCTTTTCTGCTTGGAGGTTGGCCATTCATGCTTTGTGAGAGCTGATAGCATGGGCCATGTACTGATGTGTATCTTTTTCTACATCATCAACTCTCCCCTCCAACAACCAGAGTCTTCTTCTCCTTGTGAAGAAGAGACCTTTATTTTGATCCAGGGCATCAAACAAATCTAAATTTGAGAGTTTGGGGAAGTACTGTGCAAAAACTTTCTCCCTAATCTCTTGTTCCTTTTCAATGGCAACGTGCCATTTATTACCCAATGCTTTAAATAATGAATCCAGTGTATGAGATTTAATCTCTGATGGTGACCAGTCATTTTTACATAAATAAAGAATGATTTCCTACAATACTTCATCTTTTTCTTCACTATTGAATCCATCATAATAATCTATTAAATCATGAAGTAACTTTCTCCTAATATTCTTTACTATTCTTTGACAATGTGTCAAAGGTTTGTAAGAGGAGATATCTATATTTACCGGTGTAGATGCTACCGGTTCATTCTTCTTCATCTTCTTGGTCTGTCTAGCCTTCTTTGGCTGTTCATCAGACTCAGTTTCTTTGGAGTGTGGTTCATTTGCCTTAGTCTTCCTCTTTCTTTCGAAGAATTTTGTTGGTGTTACCTCTGGTTTCTTCTTTTCTGGTGACCACTTGGTCACTCTTGGAGTTGCAGTGGTAGCCGGTGCCAATGTTGCAGGCACTGCCTTAGCTGTCTTAGCTGCCGATTCTTTTCCCTTCTTCACCAATGGTTCTTCAAGCGGTACGATCCTCTCCAAGTAGGTTCCAGTCCTCTTAGCCTTTGGATCAAGAGGTGAGGCAATAAGGGTTGAAGCATTCCCTTCCAGCATGTCAAACATGACCTCATAGCCCATAGGCTCCACTTCCTCCATTCTAGGCTCAACAGCCTCCATTAGACATTTGTCCACCTGAATAGTGAAATAGATGTCATCTTCATATTTCTTCACTATGTCACCTGAGATTATTACCCTTTGACTCACCTTTCTTTTGAACTCATCAAAGTATTTGTTCAGTACCTCAGGGTAGCTAGTTCCATTGGCTTGCATGCTTTCCTTCATCTGCTTGGTTATCGGTTGGTCAGGTGACCATTGGACATCTCCTACACCCGAAAAGTAGCCTTGGAAATAAAAGAACAACCCTACTAGTAGTTGTCCAAACTTAAACCTCAGTGAGTTGTCCTACTTGATTGCCTTAAGATTTAGTAGGAGTTGCCTCTGCATGCCAGTGCATAAATCAAAAGATGCATCCTCTTTTATCATTCGGTAAGCAGCATTTACTACTATAGCAAATACAAAATTAATCCTACTAGCTGAGAATGTTCTGCATCCAATCACCATGCATGCGTATTTCACTAGATCATCCTTGATAGGATTGACTATCATGCCTTGTGAATCACTTGTTGAACCAGTGAGCTTGGTCATTTCCATTTTGCTCACTTTTCTCAGGGCTGGCACTTCCCCTGTGTTGTAGAAACTGGTGACTGCATGAATTGCTTGAGGCATGATATCATGTGTCCTCTCCAGGTACATCTTGTCACCATGGACTCTGCTCAAGATGATCCTGATGTGATCCTCTGTGAAGTCTTCTAGGAAATATACAGTGTTGTGGAATTTCTTCTTCTCTATGACACTAAATTCCAGTTTGATCCTTTTGTCCTTTCCGCAAAATAGACCTAACTGAGTATGAATGGCTAAAGACCCTAGGTCTTCTATTTTGCAATCAATATAATCAGAAATTCCTTCTTTAACTATGACTCCAGTTGGAACTTGTGACAAAGCATTACACTTGGACTTCCTCTGAATGAAACTTTCTGACTCAATGGATGTACTTGAACTGGTATGAGATGTGGAAGCTATTGAAGAGTATTTCAAGAACATGAAAAATACCTTTCAAATGCAAATTTAGGGATTCTTAATTCTGCTTCACTTCGCTCTCTGTCGGATGCCAAATCACCGCTTTCAGTTCTCCACTATCACTTGCAAACTAGATTTGAATATCTTTCAAGGTTATCCAATTTCTTGAAATCTAAGCTCAAATCGCCTTTTCTTCGCTTTGCACTTGAAAACTTTTCTTCACTTGAAAATAGATAGTGAGAAATGATTTGAAAATTGCATTTATACATGTCGCTCACCTACCATCATTAATGCTCCTCTATTAGGGCATAAACCCTAATTTCCCTATTTACCATTTCCAGTCTTCTGCCAAGTGACAGGTATAACATATCGGTTAAGGTCTTTTACCAGTGTCAACTGGGGGTTTGAAAATATTTCACCGTTTGCTCCCCCTAAGCCTTTGAGGCTTAGTTTGCTGGTTCCGATATTTCCACACTGGGTGCAGAAACCGGTTCCTCTTCCGACAATATTGGTTTCTTCTTCCATGTTTTCTTCATGTCTCTTTGAACTTTTTCAACATCTATTTCTCCTTCTTGAGTGACCAGTATATCATCAGATTTACTTTTTCTGCTTCTATAGAATCTTGCAATATGACCTAGTTTGTTGCAGTGATAGCAAACAAGTCCAGGTGCTCTCCAAGGTCCATTGTGCATGTTGTAGTAGTGTGACCATGACCATGATAGATCATACAACTTTCTCTCCATCCGATTGCTGCTTGATGACCACTACTTCTTGACTAATGATTGAAGACATTTAATTGGTTATGGTTCTGGTTCATAAAAGGTTCAGGACCAGTTTCTTGGGCCCTCTGAGGATATCTTCTAGTGTTATCCATTACAGACTTGCATTCAAATGCTCTATGCCCAAACTTGTTGCATCCATAACAATGACCATTGAACTTATTAGATCTAGGTACATTGTTGATAAAATAAGGAAAATTATTGTAGGCTTTGCTCCTACATACATTGGTAATGTGTCCTTCTTTAAGATAGTTAAAGCAAATAGGTTTGAATTTTTGCTTACCTTTTCCTTTGAGTGCTAGTTGCTTCTTTGATGCTTTAGCATTTGTTCCTGAGGATTCTCCTTCCTCATGTCTAGAAAAACCAAGACCATTGGTATTCTTTGCCAGTCTCGATGACTCAAGCTTTTTCTCTATCTTGACTGTACTTTTGCCAAACTTAGCAAGTATTTCGTTTGACTCAAAGAGTTCTTTGGAAATAGCAGTGTTTGTCTCTATAAGACTTGCATTTTCAAAGATGGCAATGTTCAGTTCTCCTTACATGTCTTCTTTTTCCATTCTTCTCTCATGAAGACGAGCAGTTAGTGCACTAATCTCATGTTTCAACTTGGAGATCTCATGATCTCTGTCCTTTACTAGATCTTTCGCTTTTCTTTGGTTCTCAAGCTCTTGACTAAACCGAATAGTCAGTCCTTCCAATTCCTTTCTCAGATTGGAGTTTGAATCATTCAGCTTATTCACTTCAGCAATCATGGCTTCCATGTTAGCTTCATCTTCAGAACTACTTTCAGATAGTTCCATCAGCCTCTCTGCATGTTCTCTTCTTTTTGCTTGAGATGCCTTGTATTTGACCATAAGATCATCATATGCTTGCTCAGACTTAGTGAGCCATTGAGTAAGTTCCCTCAAGGTGTATTCCCCCATATCTCTTTCCAAGTGGTTAAACTTATAGAAAGGTAGGCTCTGATACCAATTGATGATTACTAAGAGGGGGGGTGAATTAGTATGCCAAAAATTACTACACAAAAACACTTACACAATCTAAAGATAAACCAGTAAAGCAGTCTGATAGTCAAACTAGTTACCACGCATGCAAACCAAAATGCAAATAAAGCATTCACCCACAAAGGAAATACAACCATAACACAAGATATTTGACGTGGAAACCCAACTAGGAAAAACCACGATGAGATGGAACTCACAAGTCACTATCTGCAAAATAGAAACCTGACCGGTTAAGGTCTTACAATGTTCTTCACCAGAACAGATCTTGTTTGGAATCTCAATCTCTGTTAGGAGATAAGTTTGATTAAAGACTACCTTGTTAGAGGATTTTAGATTCACATGAGTGAACCACCTTATTAGAGGATTTTACAAAGGCTTTGAGGCCTACCTGGTTAAGGGCTACAAACTTGTCAAAGATGTGAGTAATCAACAAGTGTTTGATCTATCTAATAGCACAAACTGCTTGGTTAGATCCAGTATTGCTCATAGCTAATGCATTCTAGCATTACTTCAGTCTTCTCTCTCTCTCTCTTAGTTACAACTTGATCTTCTCTGATAAGATCATTCTTGACTTCCACCTCAAACCCTAGCTCAACATTAACCCTTTTCAGCAACAACTTAAAACCTTAGACATGATGTCCTTTTAAAGGAATCTACTTTCATGTCGGTCCAATAGGATTACATTACAATTTCCTAGGTTTAATGAATCTAGACATGCTTAGTAACATGGCACAAGAATCACCGTCAATGTGTCGGCACCATCAAACAATTGGTGGATTGGTAACTTATCACAAAATGCTGGTTGGTAACTTATCACAGAGTATTATCGGTTCATACAAAATACCAGTTGCCGGTTTGTCACAAATGAAGACTGGTAAGAATGTGTTGTGCCACTTTTCTCCCTCGTATTGCTTGTGATCTATGAACCGCTTGGGGTCGACATGTCGCTTCAGACCGAGAAACACATTTTGCAAAATTACTAGTCTAGAGACTAGTATACAACATACCGGTTGCAACAAATACCAATTGAGCCCAAGCTCATACATATAAAGGGGATCTCAATACAAGTGTGTGTCCATCAATGAAAATCACAACATAATCATCAAAAATGCCAACAGTACTCCCAATACATGTTTTAGCATTCCTAGTCTTAACATTAGCGTTTTGGGTCTGGTAAATAGCATTTTGGATAAAAGTGTAGGAAAACACAATAAATAGACAAAATGTGTAATAAAACTTGCCCAGTTTTGCATGGGGGCTCACATATGACCAAGGAAAACTCTGAAAAAGGTGCGGGAGGTCGAAATATCATGAAGGAGACACAAGATTGACATATTATAAATATATGGAAGGAATACAACATCAAAATCAAGCCACATATGTGCTTAGAATGCATAGGAAATTCATCAATACTTGCACAATAACTAAAAGGAATTCATTAAAACCAAAAGGATTACAAAATAATATTCCAAAGGATAATTCTAATGTCCCTACAATCAATAAGTCATCTATATAATAGACAAAGAAGAAAATACAACTTCGAAGACTCCCGGAAAACATCTCCCGACAAAATCACAGTCACTTCCAAATGCAAAAGAATTCAATATCTTAAGGGGAATGCATAAAAATACATAAGAGAATCCAATAATGACTCGGGAGATTATTAAAGCTCAACAAAATCATAGGTAAAATGAATACACAGACACATATATAAATCATTCATTCCCAATAGTTCACATTTCCAAATTTTACAATTAATCAAATAAAAATTCTCTTTCCTAAAATCTCTCCCCAAAACCAAATTGAATTCTTTAAACATAAAATCTATCCCACAATCAATCTTTCAACAATCATGGAGCATACAATATTTTTTAGAATAGAAAATGCAGGAAATAGAGTTTAAAGCTCCAAACTGAAAATCACAATCCAAACAAAGGAAGAATCGATGAAGAAAAAATTCAATCCAGCAATCCAGCAAACAACCCTCAATCCAAGATCCAATGAATTCAAAATGCAATGCAATCCAAAATCTCTTGGAAGCTAAGCCAACAACATACACAGAGAACTAAATAAATAAAAATTAAACTCCAAACTATAAAAATCTCTCCTCCAATCAAAAAATTCAGATAAACTATATATTATACCTATCTTGCATAGTACTAATGTAAATATTACTTAAATATTATTATTTACTTACCTCTATAAAATCAACCAGTCAAAAAAGAGGGTAGATAGACTTTATATTATATACGTTTAAGAAAATAATATTAATGTAGCAGAATGAATATGAATGTGATAATAATAATAATCAAATCCCAATAATAAATAAATAAATAAAAGTCTTGTATAAATAGAAACTAATAAATAAATATATAATCATATCAACAATAAAACATAAACATTAGATAATTAATAAATGAAATAAATCAAACTTAATAACATTAATCAAGCCTCAATAAATAATCCAAATAATTAAATACCCATACTATATAATAAATTAATATAACATTAATAAATCACATTAATCGAATTATTAATTAAATAATATATGTGAGAATTTGCCAAGATCAAGGGCACAAAGAATAGCACAAATAAGAGAGACAATAGTTTGACAAGAACAAACTATATTCTCATCAATATGCAAATATGATCAATTGGATTAACCAATACAAAGAAGATGAGTCTTCTTATAAAGGTAAGAGAAACACAATCATGACATGTGGCTCAATGAGAAACAAGGGTAGGTAAGGGTAGGTAGGAGAAATAATAAAATACAACACAAGAGGTGGATCACCCATCGAAGGTGGAATGTAACAACAAGATAAGACTACAAAAGGTGTAAACTCTCCTACATACATCATCCCTATGTGTGCACTTCCCTAAGTGTCTCATATCCAAACTACAATGAGATGCATTATCCTAAGTCAACTTAAATAAAGTGTAATTATATCCTATATGAATAAATAATTACACCAACACCCCCCGTTAAATGCAACTTAGGGGAATGTAGACTCAAGATAACCAATGTAAGATGGGTCCCAACTACTTGGCCATGTTAGGTACCCATGTACAAATGCACATGCAAGAAAAACTATGCAATGTAATCTCTCACAAACAAAGAAAGGGAGAAAATCTAGTGGGAAGAAACTCCCTACCAAAAGAGAGATAAAAACTATGTACAAAATAAACTCTCAAAGAAGAAAGACAAAATCTTAAAGAGGAAAAATTCCCCCCCATAAGAGAGGAAGGAAAAGTCAGTTGACCCACCTAATGAAATGTGTCACACCCCCAAGAGATCTCGTAATTGCTGATACTTACTCTCAGTGAAGGATTTGGTGAAGATGTTTGTAACCTACTCTGTTGTAGGACAATACTGCAAATCAATGACCCACTCATGAATCAGATCCATGATGAAGTGCATATGTATCTCAATGTGTTTGGTCCAATGATGTTGGATTGGGTTCTTCAAGATTGTAATAGAACTCTGATTGTCACAATGAAGAACTATCCATTGTGGAGTGGTGAACCCAAACTCGGTGAGAATATTTTGAAGCCAAATAGCCTCAATTGCTGCATTAACAACCCCCTAATACTCAGCCTCAGTCTAAGAGAGAGAAATAGCATGTTTCTTCTTGCTCTACCAACAAATGGGGCCTGAACCAAGATGGAAGCTATAACCTGAAGTAGACTTATGATCATCAAGATTTTCTGCCCAAGTGAAGTCCTGTGCCTACTACATAGTGAATCCTCTAATGATGTGTACCTTGGATGCAGTGTAAGATGTGTTTGGCTTCTTGCCAATGAAGCTCATGTGGTTCCTGAATAAAGCATGAAATTATGCCAACCACAAATGAAATGTAAGGGAATGTGTGCATCAAGTAGATGAGACTACCCACAAGATGATGATACAATGTGGCACCAACAAGTTAAGTGGAACACAGCCTCAAGCTTGACCCTTGAAAGAAAGGGAGTCAATGCAGGCTTATAGTTAGCCATGTGGAAGTACACAAGTAGATCAAGAGCATACTTGGGGTGCGAAAGTGTAATCCTTAAAGGTGACTATGTAATCTCTATCCCAAGAAAGTAGTGCAAAGACCCAAGTTAATGATGGAAAATCTATCATGCAAAGTAGATTTGACACTAATAATGATGGATGAGGTGCTCCCTATAATGATCAAGTCATAAACATAAAGCACAAGTATCAAGTGTGAGTCATCCTATCGCAAAATGTATACATTCGGATC
The DNA here is from genome assembly GCF_030272615.1 of Cryptomeria japonica. Taxonomy (NCBI): domain Eukaryota; kingdom Viridiplantae; phylum Streptophyta; class Pinopsida; order Cupressales; family Cupressaceae; genus Cryptomeria; species Cryptomeria japonica. The sequence continues at coordinate 548,936,629 of NC_081411.1, read as the reverse complement.
AGAATGACACCTAGTGAACCCTGCGATGAGAAGAAAGGAATCCATCTTAGCATACCAAGCCCTAGGGGCCTACTTAAGGCCATAGATAGATTTCCTTAGTTGGCCAACCAATAAAGAATCTTGGATGAAACCCTGTGGTTTCTCCATGTAAATCTCCTTGTCAAGATCCCCATGAAGAAATCACTCTTCACATCCATCTGATGGACATCCCAACCATGCATTGTAGCAATAGAAAGTGTCAAGGGAATGGCATTCATCTTGGCTATGGGCACAAAGGTCTTAGTATAGTCAACACCTAGAACCTACGAGAAACCTTTCGCAACAAGTTGAGCCTTATAATTATCTACACTACCATCTGCTGCAAACTTCATCTGCTAGATCCACTTAAATTGAACTATTTTTCTCCCCTTAGGGAGAGGGACTAACTCCCAAGTGGTGTTTCTCATAAAGGAACTATACTCTTCCTCCATATCTTGGTCCCACTTAGGAACCCCTGATGCTTACTAAAATGTCTGTGGATTGGAAGCAATAGCAATGTATGTGTATACACCTAAAAATGGTCTGAAGATAATTAATTGAATAAGAAATTATTTAATTAATCCCCATCCCCAATTTAATTGAATTCATTAGCAATTTGATTAAATTATTCCACTCATCTACTTATTAATAAATCTAAGGATTTATTTAATAGGTTCATTTCAATAGTCCCCTTTGATTAATTAATTCCAATTAATTAATCCTCCCCCCATCTTAAATTCATTTCTTCTAATCCCTAATTAATTAAAACAAATCAATTTATGAGTTGTTGAAAGTTAATTAGCCTTTTCTTATTATTTGAATTTTTAAATTCAAATTACCCACATGCTTCCTAACCTAACCACTTCTAAACCTAACCCATTCCACCTAACCCTGGGTTTAATTAAACCTACCTTAGCTTTCACATCCTAACCTCCTATGGTGTGGATACTCTTCCCTTGAGACACGTGGCATTCTTGGGCCATATGTTCCATTTCCTTAGACACTTGCCCTCTCATGAGAAAAGCTTCTTGACACTTGTCACCATAGAGATGGAAAATGTTCCCTTTCCACCAACCTCTTTTCTAACCTCCTCCAATTTCACCATTGATATCTTTAGACTCAAACTTGACTGTTGATTCCTACCACCTCACCCTTGCCCTTGGAAATCCTATAAATATCCACCATTTTGGAGCAATAATCATCCCATCTCATTTGCATCTTATGCATTTTTACTATAGGCATAATATCTCTTAGCATATCATTTGAGCATTGTTAGCAATTGCATCTTAGATCTAGATTAATTGCATCATTATCATTTCAAATCCTCCATCTAGGTGTAGTCAAGTCATTGGAATTTTCTTATCCAGATCTGAGAGAAAATCCACACTCGCATCTCTTTGGAGGCGATAGATCACTTTGTCATGGTTTTATCTTTCCTTGTTTTAAATTTGCTAACCATGCTTGTAATGATCTATTGAGTGTTTTGTGTTGCAGCTGTAGGTATCACACTTCACAGGCATGACAATATGCATGTGAAAACTCCTGATGTTGTGATCAAGTCCTCCATGTGTCTGAAGGATCCCCAACAAGAGAACCCAATGACTCAAGTTTTTTTCGAGCCCAATGAGGTCTAGGTGGAGATGGAGGATGAAGATCCTCTACTACAAGTGGACCCTACAAGTTGGAGTTGAAGGAGGCTCGTCATGTGAATCACTCTCATTACTATCCACAATGGAGGAAGGTGGAGGAGGAAGTGAGGTCAAGCTAAGAGATCTTTCCTCAAAGTGAACACTCCTCTCAATAAACACCTTATGTGTCTCTAGATCCATCAATCAATATGCCTTAACACCCTCGGGATATCCAATAAATATGAAAGGCCTACTCAAAGGTTCCAATTCCTTGCATTTCTATGGAGGAATGTGAGCCCATGTTGGACACCCAAAGACTCTAAAATGTCTCACGATTAGTTTCCTACCAACCCAAGTCTCAAAAGGAGTGATACCATTCAAATCTTTCTAAGGAAATAGATTTTGGATGTGTGTGGCACAACTGATAGCCTCTACCCAAAAGGCGGGAACAAGAGAACGTGAATGTATCAAACAACTATCTTGAGAGTTCTATTCTTCCTTTTTTCAAATCTATTCTACTACGGAGTGTAGGCAAATGAATTTTGAAGACCAATCCCCTCAAGTGTACAAAACTCCTCAAGTCTATTGTTCATATATTCCCTTCCATTAAATGTTCAAAGGATCTTGACCACTTTCATTGATTGCTTTTCCACATGAGCCTGTAAGGCTAGAAATCTATCGAATACTTCACTCTTGTGAACAAGAAAGTAGACCCAAGTGAAGAGAGAGTAGTCATCATGTTGGTGTAAATAAATATTCATTTTGGATATTATTACACTTACTTAAGTTAACTTAGGATAATGCGTCTCTTCATAGTTTGGATTTGAGACACTTAGGGAAGTGTGCACATAGGGATAGAGCTTGTAGGAGAAATTCCACCTTTTGTGGTCTTATTTTGCTGTTACACTCCACATTTGGTGGGTCATCCACCTCTTGTGGAATATTATATTATTTCTCCTACCTACCCCTAGTATTTCTTACCTACCCTTGTTTCTCATTGAGCCACATGTCATATTTGTGTGCTCATACATCCATATGGCCTTGCCTATAGAAGCAGGCCTATATTCATTGTATTGGTTAATCCAGTTGATCATTTTGCATATTGATGAGAATATAGTTTGTTCTTGTCATTCTATTGTCTCTTTTATGCTTTTCATTGTGCCCTTGATCTTGGCAAAATCCTACACATCAATAAAGGTAAGGACATAGTGGGCCTTGCTAAATGAAGTTGATGGAAATGGACCTGCTACATCATTGTGAACAAGTTGAAGAATTTCCAAAACTCCCCAAGATTTTCCCTTATCAAATTTCTCTTTGAGATGCTTGCCCATGGAACATCCTGAACATACACCCTCTGAAAAATTGATTTGAGGTAGACATGTGACCATTTCTTAACTGCTAAGCTGTTGAAGATAGTGGTGGTTCAACAACTTAGATTGTTCCAACATCAACATTTCTATGAATGAATCAAATGAAGGTATAGTGAAAGAATTTCCCACTATCAAGAGATGAGTTTGGAAGCTAGAAACAAATGTTGCATATTCAGATGGAAGCTTGTCCAACAAGTTGAAAATCAATTGAGCATCCTTCTTGTCAATGCCACAATCCTTAGGGTTTTCTCTTAACTCATTTACTTTCGTGACATAATCCTGGATTATATCAGAATTATTGGGATCCAAATTGGTAAGTTCATTGTCAATCTTGTAGCCTTTGATTTCATCAACTTGACCATACAATTTCTAAAAGATATCTCGACCCTCTTTGATTGTGGTACATTTCTCAATGTGAAAAATGTGGTCATCTAATACATACTTTCTCAAAGTTCCAAGAGCCATACAATTTTTAGTGAGCCATTCTAATTGAGCATTCAGATTAGCTTTAGGATCTATTGATGTTGTTATTGTTCCATTTGTGTAATGCGTGAGTCCTTTTTCCATTAGCTTACTCCATTCTTTGATTTTCCATGATGCATAATTATGTGGGGTTAAAAGTGGAAATTTAGGAGAACCCATAGCAACAAAAATAAAAGAGCACAAGGAAAAGAGAGGCACAATCACACAAGACACCCCCCCAAAATGATGATTTGGCACTTTATACTTAGTGTGTGTACAATGGGCCACTTACAAAAATGGCAAAGTGGACTTCTAATTTCAACTTTACAACTATCTCAAATAGGCTAAAAGAGACTTAAACTGATAATGCAAGAGATCTAAAATAAGATCCAAGAAAATTACAAGTACCAAGTAGGCAAAAAAAGACCAAATTTTGAAATACAATTTTTAAAAAAACACCCAAAAAGGAGGTCGTATGAGCCCAAACGAAGCCTTTGAAGTTGTAAAATTGAGGATTGGACAAGTACAGTTAGGAGAAACTGGAAATTCTAAAAAAATTGTACACCAAAATAATAAAATAACCACACCAATGCAGATAGCACAAAAAATTAGCCCAAATAAAAAAAATTGCATTGAAAAAGGCCTAAAAATGACCAAGTTATGAGCCTTCAAAGTTGGATTGCAAATTCAAAAACTCAAATGAAGAGAGGATATAAAATTTTCAAAGAGATGCTAATGTAGTGTTGATGTCAGTAAAATGCCATGTTAAATTTGATGGTCATATGGTTGTCACCAGACCATCACACCCCCTTACCTGGTTGTACAAATGTGCTAACATGGACAAACTAGACTGTGACACGTGGTAGTATGAAGATGATTGGACAATACAAACAGTCAATGTGGCATAGGTACAAATTTGACATGGCCACTGATGTGGTAGGACACATGGAAATACAAAGCTGACTAGACTACCATGTTTACTATATGGTCTACCTACTAGATACTGACGTGATAGGATGAGTCAGCTATTGACGTGGTCATCAATGATAGTATGTTGATGTGGCTGAATGGAGGGATGCCATGTTGTGATGAGTTGGTTTTCCTATTGAGTTGCATATCTATCAGGGTATTGGGTGGTAGGAGTACGTGGCTCAACATGGAAAAATGGGTGTAATCTGTGTGGTGGCTGAGTCACCAAATCCAAGAGTGGCTGCTACTGGTAGTGGTACTTGGAGAAGGCAAGATCGGTGGCCAAGAGAAGCTATGGGCAGTCGGCGGGAAATATTGAGAGTAAGCGACGTAGGTGGGAGTTGTCGAAGTGACTGAGAGCGGGCAAAGGTCAGCTAGCTAGAGGCCTGGCTACTAGGAAGTGAACAGGGCCAACGGGTAGTAGTACGGTCCTTGCAAAACTATGCAGGGCACTGTGCATGGGGAGTGGGGTCAAGGTTCCCCCCCCTAATAATATAATTTTTGAAAAAAAATAATAATAAAACCTTACAATGCAAAACTTAAAAAACTGTGAATTTTTTTTTAAGATTTTGAAATTAAAATTATTTTGCAAATAATAATAATAATTTTTTTTTGAAATTGTATCGTACGCCCAAATTGGGAAGAAAAATTCCTCCAAAGCCCCAAAATACACTTTTACCAAATATAGGTGAACTTATACTCGATTTTTATGGAAATTGCCTCCCGAATGTAATGGTGAGGTTTAAATCACTGTACAATGCCCCCTAAAAGTACAACCCCTTAGATCCAAAAATGAAGCCCTCCAAAATGTCTCCCAAATACTAATAAATGAAGTCCCAATGGCTCTGATACCATGTGAGAATTTTCCAAGATAAAGGGAACAAAGAATAGCACAAATAAGAGAGACAATAGTTTGATAAGAACAAACTATATGCTCATCAATATGCAAATATGATCAACTAGATTAACCAATATAAAGAAGATGAGCCTTCTTATAAAGGTAAGGCCAAATGGATATGTGAGACCACAATCATAATATGTGGCTCAATGAGAAAGAATGGTAGGTAGGAGAAATAATAAAAAATTCCACAAGAGGTGGATCACCCACCGAATGTGGAATACAACACCAAGATAAGACCACAAAAGGTGGAAATTATCCTACATACATCATCCCTATATGCACACTTCCCTAAGTGTCTCATATCCAAACTACGATGAGATGCATTATCCTAAGTCAACTTACGTAAAGTATAATTATATCCTATATGAATAAATGATTACACCAAAAATATACACATACTCACATCACCTCAAACAACCCAACTAAAGGGCCAACATCAACATGAGACTCTAACTACCAACTTATACCACATCATGACCATCAAGGTGAACAACTAAGCCTAGAGTATGAGAGGGAAACACATGCCATCTCTAACAACTTGCCATTGGGATAGGACATGCTTAGACCTGTGAGACCAGGTCGAGTCAATGTCTGGTACTTGCAACCCTGCATACACCATTGAGTACAATACAACACATATACAAAATATATACATCATGATAAATAGGCAAGAAAAAAGAGAATCGCAACACCATATCATGCTCACAATGACTGATAACACATCATCACTTTCACGAAGATAATCAAACAATAACAACATCAACACCTCGCATGAAACCATAATCACGAAATAGGGGTTAGAACTATCATAACATTATAATCATATATAGTCCACATAATAATATCAAGTGTATATAATCCATCTAATGTAAATTCATCCATCAAGTAATCTGGAATGTAACATCAACCTGTAGATAAGAAAATGGGAAAACATCAAAGCAATATCAATTAGCTCAACCACAAAAACTAGATTTCAATGATAAGAAATCCTAAAAACATTTAATAAAGGCATGAAGATGAAATAGTAAAATGAAATGAAAACCAAAGCATGTATCTCCTTCATTGTTCCTCCATTGTCCTTCTTTCTTTTTCAAATTAGTGTGTTTGTGGATCTCACCTACAAGTGCAAAAGCATAGTATGAAAGCAAGATGACTAGAAAAATGGCAGCATAAGGATACTAGAAGCGTGGTTTTCTCTTTTTTTTTTTTGATTGAAGAAACTCATCCAATTTATAGACAAATTGGAGAGAGGACAAGATTAGCATGAAATTGATTCAAATGGAAATTCAAATCATGAATGGCAAAATTATGACAAAGTATGACAAAATTGACATGCAAGATTGATTGATTGACAAATTATGACAAAATTGACATTTAAGATTGATTGATTGACAAATTATGACAAAATTGAAATGCCATTCCCATGAAATTAGGGGAAATATTAGAAAAATTGAAGAAAATAGGAGAAATAGAAATTAGGAATTAGGAGAAATTAGTAAATTGGAAAAATTGAGGAAAAAGATGAAATAGGAATTAGGTAAATTAATTAATAGGTTTTCATCCATTAATTAATTCATGAAAAAGACCTAGGACTAAATAAAAAGATTTATTTAACCCATTAATGAACAAATCATAAAACCCTAGAAATAAGAGGACAAGGAATTAGGTCAAGACAACAAGAAATTAATGTAGGTTCGATCATGATTCTGATTGACAAAGGACCAATGTTGATAAATGATTGAGACTGGTTGACAAAAATCAATGACAAGTTGACCAAGATTGACAAGGAGATCAAATTGATAGGCGCCAATTGATGAGGAACAATGACTAATGGATCCAAATTGACATGATTGAAAAGGACAAGGATCGATGACGAATCGATCGCAAAATGATAAGATTGACAAGAGGACAAGGATCGATGACGAATCGATCATAAAATGACAAGATTGACAAGGACGAGGATCGATGATGAATCGATCGCAAGATGGCAAGATTGACCAGAATGAGGATTGATGAAGAATCAATAGCAAGGTGACAAGATTGACAAGGACGAGGATCGATGATGAATCGATCGCAAAATGACAAGATTGACAAGGACAAGGATCGATGATGAATCGATTGCAAGATGAAAAGATTGATAAGGACAAGGATCAATGATGAATCGATCACAAAATGATGAGACTTACAAGAGGACAAAACCCTAATTCTATCATCGATTAGGATTGATGATGTCCAAAATGATGATAAATGAGCACGCACATTGATGCAATAGGATAAGATCGACCAAAATCATGACTGAAGATTGTTATTGACAAGACCAAATTTGAAAGTGAGAAAAATGAGGAATGCAGAAGAAGGACTCGATGCTCACAAATGATAAAGACCAAGTGCGCAACATAGAAGAAATGTTAATGTGACGCAAAAACCCTAAAATAAGGCAATGCACAAATGTTAAAGTATGACTCCGCAAGCGTTGACCATTTTTAGACGTCTACATTTTGCCCCTCTTTGAGACAAGGCAATTCTAAGCATTGTTTCAAAGAATAATAACGAAGATGCCCCAGACAATGACAATGACATATGCATGCCCCCTCAAGGAATTGGCCAGGAAAATCTAGAAAAGAGGCCAATTGATCGATAAGAATGATAGAAGATGATAGGTTCAAATGGACTGCCAAGACTGATGGAAGAAATGTTAGTAAGAAGAAATTAGACAGAGGACAGTAAGAGATGAAGGAAAACTTGCTTTCACAAATGCACATAAGCAGGTGAGAACCTTTATTTATTGTAGCAAAGCGGATGCAGAGCACCATGGCATTGAAGGCCAGAGCTGGAACACAACCCCTTTTGCAAAAGACAAACACATCGCACATAAGGAATGAGTGAAGCATCCTAGGGTGCATACATCAAGGGTCGAGGTATGTGCGGCATTCACAAAGTGAATGTACTTATCACAGACACCCAATGATATAGTTGCCCCAGTTTGTGACAAACATTCCACAAACAACAAACAAGGAAAGGGGACCATGAACCATCCCGGTCACTCTAAATCACTCAGTGACATCATCGAGCAACATAGGAACATGATCGAAGCCAAAGATAAATTAGTAAAAAGATAAGACGCACAAATTCAACCCAATCAAACAAACACTCTGATCATCATTGTCAAAGGTGGAAAACAAGAATGATCACATTGTCTGGTTTCAGGGAATGCGGTACCTCATCTAAGATAGGACACAGTCTGGTTTTGAGTATACCACACCCTATATAAGACCCATGATAATATTGACAAGGACAAATGATACTGATGTTGATTGATTGATATGACAACTATGATCAAGTTGAATGCTTGCTTGGTCGAACAGTTCATCTGTTATTGCGTGATTTCATTGAAGCACAATGTTTGATTGATTGTCATTGGATGTATGCTCAACGATTTGTTTATGTACAAAGGGGACCATTTATTGACAAAAATGTAAAATGCCAAAGAAATTGTTTTTGGAATTTCATGTTTTTGAAAAAAAATTTGTTTCATTTTTCAGGACTTTATTTGACTTTTTAGGGATTTTTTTCAGGACATTATTTGATTTTTAGGGATTTTTTTTTTAGGACATTATTTGATTTTTAGGGATTTTTTCAGGACATTATTTGATTTTTAGGGATTTTTTCAGGAGATTATATGATTTTTAGGGATTTTTTTCAAGACATTATATGATTTTTTTGGATTATTTCAGCACATTATATGATTTTTTTGGATTATTTCAGGACATTATTTGATTTTTAGGGATTTTACCCCCAGTGTCTAGAAAGGAAAGGAATATGATAGGTGGATAAATAGGCTTGCTGAAATGATGGTGGATAGAGGGAAGACAAAGGCCTATTATCATGGAGACAATAAGGACAAGCGACTGGATATGACAATGTAAAGCAGTGACATGGCATGAGGGATATGTCAAGAGGTTTTTTGAAAAACATGTTTTGCATTTCATTTCCTTATGTCAAATCAAGATCAAGGAATGAAAAAGAGGATATGGATAGTGATAAGATATGGATAGGATAAGCAAGACCAAGAATGGATAAGGGACATGGACTGAAGGTCGGGATTGGCTAAGGGATAGTGGCAAAAAGTTGCAATAAGCTAGGGAATATGGATGAAAGGTTATAATAAGCAAATGGATAAAGACCAAAAGCTATGATGGATGAAAAGTTGCAAACAAGATGCATGATGCTCATGACGATCCTTAGCCTTGTCAAGATCAAAGGTGGAAAGGGAATATGTGCATGAGGGACAATAGGATATGAAGGGTAACAGGACATGATAAGATAATGAAGTGTAATAGGATATGACAGGATAATGAAGGGTAATAGGATATGAAGGAAGAAACCTGCCCCCAAGTGTGGTGTGCAAGAAGTTCATAGATTATGCATGATGCCTGTTTGTCATGTTTTCATCACGGTACTTGTCCAAGGCGCCTGTTTGCTAGGTTTTCACCAGTGGACGAATTATTTTTGCTTTACTTTTTTTTTCCTTCTTTTTCTTTTTTTCCTCACTCTTTTTTTTTTTTTTTTGGACTTTTTCAATAGAAGATGGACACATGATAGGGGATGGAAGAAGGATTCAAGCATCTTTTTTTTTTTTGGATAGTAGCCTTGAAAAAAAAATGGACCATGACCTTTAAAAGTATGCTCAAAGACGTTGGTAGGATAAGGACATGGAAAATGAGATGAAACTAAGGCAAGGATTTATGCAAAGGATGGGATCAAAGGGATCGAAGGATGGAAAATATGCATTGGATAATAAATAGGGTATTGGAATAATTGGGCTTTAGTGGATAAAAATGTTGGCAAGATTGACATTGGCACACACCTTGAGGGGTGATAGACTGATCGAGGAAAGATGTATTTTGGATATTGAGATTTTGACGGAGGAATAGCTAGGGATTTGCAGACATAAGGGCCCAAAACGAATGAAGAAGGTGATGGAGGAACAAATTTGAGAGGGTTGGATGGAGGAATAGCAACTTTGGATGCCAAGTTGGATGTTTCTTTAGGCTTTTGTGCTTCAAGGAGCCACTTAGGGATCCACATGGTTTTTGATTTTTCATGCTTTTGTGGTTCCTTGGAGTGCATTGCTTGCACAAGGGATTTAGGAACCCATATATATTTTGACCTTTGTTTTTGAGAAATGGACCTTTGTGACCTTTTGGATTTTTCCTTTTCTTTATAGATCAAATTTTTCTTTGTTTTGACATGTTGATTATATTGGACATGTTGATCCTTGAATACATGTGGATTTCTAGACTTATGACTTTTATACTTGGCATCCAAATTGCTTGGAGGGGGAAAGGAATGCATGGATGGATATGAATGAAGTGGAGTTCTTTTGGGTGGATGGAATTTACTCAAGGATGTGTACCTTTTTTGACCTTGCATAGAGGATGAAGGAATATAAGGACCTAAGATGGATGGAAAGTATGATGGGGAAGGTGTATGTTTTGATTTTGATGGAGAGATACCAACATCTTGAGTGTGTTGTGTAGACATGACCCTTAACATTTTCTTTCATATTGAGGAGTTCTTTCTCATGAAGGTCTACTCTGTTGCCTTTATGAATATCTTGACTTGTAGGATACTCTTTTCTTTGGGAAGAAGATGCAAGTCCATTATGAGGTGGATATGATATGAGAGAAATAATGAGATCTTGAAGTTGATCGGATTGCACCAAAGTGGAAGAACCCATTATGCATGTTGAGGGTTCATGAACATCTTGCACTTACACGTTAGAATCATGAGGGGGATTAGGATCATGAGGGGGACTAGGATTGTGTAGTGGACATGGTTCAATGACAGGCTCTTCAAGAGATGGAATGGGAGAAATAATGGGATCATCAAAAGAAACTAGATCTTGGAGTGTATATGGAGCATTAAGACAAGGAGATGGAGGAACAAAAGGATCTTGTGGAGGATTTAAAGGAATAATTTGATCTTGACATGGAGGAAGATCATTGGAATCCTCTTTAAAGGTGCTTTGCTCTTGACTTTTAATGGGATCATTAGAAAGGATGGAAAGGATATCTTGATCTTTCTTAGGAAGTGGAATGCCAATGGGATTTGAAAGGACATTGTTTTCATGAAATGGAAGGGGATCGTTTGGGATTGGATGGATTGGGATATCTTGATCTTGCTCGGGGAATGGAGTGTCAATAGGACTTTGGATAGGATGGACAAGAATAGGGGAATCATTGTGAGTGTCTAGGAAGATGGGATCCTAGTCAATAATTGGATGGGATGATAAGGTTTTGGGATCTTGAACTTGAACTGTTTTAAGACATGTTTCTTCATGCTCTAAATTATCCTCTTGGCATGGGGTTGGACTTTGGATATGCATGGGGATTTTGGCAAGGGATCAATGTTTTGGCATGAAGGAAATACACTTTGAACATTTTTGATGCATTTTGGCAAGGAATCAATGCTTGAACATGAGGAAGAGGGACTTCGAATGGGGTCCTCTAAAATAGGTAATGGCAATAAAGTGCATGGTGGCATTGGGTCTTGTATTTCTAAAACATGACAAGGATGTGCATAATGAATTGGATTATCTTGGTAATCAATTATGGATAGCCCTTGGATAATTTAATCCTTGGGTGTATTATTTGATGAGGACAATATGAAAGGTTCTTGTGAAACTTCTAAAGGTGTAGGGATAGATGCCACTGGAGAGTCAATTTGTTTATGGGGGGAATGAGGCATTGCTAGACATAAGTGTATTATCTTGATCTTCCTCAAAGAACTCACTTGGTAATTTCCTTAAAATCCTTGCAATAAGGCCACCTTTCTTTTGAGGTTTTGACATAGTTGTATCTGGAATTTGAACTTGTTTGGCAAGAATTTGGTCTTGGTTTGATGTCATGTTTTGATTTTGGACTTGGTGTTGATCAAATTGGTTTGACATGTTCAAAATTTGGCTTGGTGTGTGCTGCAACCTTTGTTTTTGAGTGTTTGGTTGTGGTTGTTGACATTGATATGTTGATTGAACTTGTTAATATTCCACCATTGGTTAAACTATTTGTGGACATTGTATAGTTGGTTGGACATATTGTTGAAATTGGACCATTGGTTGTGTTGGTTGTATATGTTGGACCATTGGTTGTGTCTGTTGGATATGTTGTTGATTTGAGATTTGATTGAATGAAATTTGACCAAATGAATTTTGATTTGGGACTTGATTGAAATTTGTGCTTGTTTTTTGAAATTGTTTCATCATCTCTATTTGAGAGATGAGAGTTGGTATGTCTGATTGTTCAATAAGAGCTTTTACATCAATTGGCTCAAATTTTGGGTTTGGACCTTGAAATTTTTTAAATGTTTTAGACATTTGTGATCTATTCTTCTCAATGTTTTTCACTTTTTGTTCCAAAATCTCCTTTTCTTGAGCTAGTTTCTCCTCTAGTTTTTGTATTTGGAGCCTTGTTTCATCATAAAAAGTTTGATCGATATTGCCTTGTTGTTGGGTTGGATATAATTGTGATTGCCTTGGATTAAAATTCAATTGCATTGTCAGTTGATACGTCAAACTTTGTTGCATCATTGGTGCTTGGAACCTTGTTTCCATAGACATGTCACTATGCATTGTTTTTGGGATTTTTGATTTTAAAAGGATGATGTATGATATGCAACTAAATGCAACCTAAATAAATGAAAATGCAATCTATGGCAAGAATGCAACCTATGTTTTTGTTGTTTTCCAAGATTTGGACAAACTTTTTGAAATGCAAACCTAAAGACTCAACCTTAGGAAGTTGAAATGAAGCCAAGACCTTAAAGGACAAAGGACCAAATGACAATAGGACACATTGACAATGTCTCACCTATATGCTTGGATACTAAGCTAGGTTTGACAAAAATGATATTAATGAGAGGACAAATTTTAGACAAGGTCAAGACTCCCTAACAACAACTTAGGGTATCATCCAAAGTTTTGATTTTCCAAGTTTGACAAACCAAAATTTTGAGACTAAATGCAGGAAGGCAATGATTATGACAATGAATTAAGACATGAAAATGATCTAAGGATATGATATGACAAGATGACAATACAATAACAAGGATATGTGAAGACCAATGACTTGGAATATGCAAAATGCAACCTAGGCAAGACCTAATTTTAGCATGACAAGGATAATGCAAGAATGTCACCTAAATGGAAATCTAGCTTGGATATGACAATGAAATGCAAACTTAGGGAAAATGATCTTGGACCTAAGTGAAAAATGAGGATGCTTGCAATGAAAAGGACTAAAATGAAAGGAGATGACAATATGCCTTAGGACCTAAGTGGGACTATGCAAAACCTAGCCTAAAGTGGCATGAAGTTTGAAACAAAGACATTTAATGTTTTGACAAGCCATGTTCAAATGTTGGATGAATACTTGGACAAATTTGGACTTTTGTTTGGATTTTGTTTTGAATTGAAGGTTGTTGATTTTGAAAACCCAAGTTGATTATGAGCACTTTTTGAAAGTTTGTTTTTGATTTAACTTTTGACAATCACGGAAGACAAAATGTTTGTTTCACTTTGACTCAAGACAATCAAGCACATTTACAACAAATCCTATGGCTGGCAAGGGAAATATCTATTGAATCCTCTAATCAAAATACAACACTCAGCCGGATAGCTAGACGCTTGGTAGCACTGGCTCCCCCTTATAGTGCACTCACTTCTCGGGCATACCAAGCTTCGAGTTCAAGGGGCATCACTTCCCAAGAACTTTCTATCTCTAATTGAGGAGTACATGAGAGGTGTCTTCGGCATGTGCGTATCACAATGCCTAAGCCAATAGATAGAAGGATTTTGGCCTCTAAAAACAAGAGATTCTAGTAAGGGCATCCATTCGGGTGGGTATTGATCTGGTGAATAAATCATCGCAATACCATTCCAGCACTTGTTGTCTACAACTTTTGTTGCATCCACAATTATTTAGAGTGGTTCGGAAGAGCTTAGCTTTAGCCCGTCACCACTTTGGGTCGTTCCCTCTCACCAATGCCTGTGTGAAGTGCTAGGAAAATTGGGAGGTAGGCCCAATTCTAAGGGTTAAAACATGCAATCAAACTAAAAGCAATCAAAGCATGCATGGTGTTCATTAACCTTTAAAAAACTAAATGTGCAACTACTTTAAAAATCACATGCAAGATGTTTTAATAAAAGTCTTTGACCGTGTCCTGCATAAGATTTGTTAGTAATTTCATTTTTAGTCTTCATCACATGTAATGCCAAGGTGCTACATAGAGAATCAGTACCAAAGAAAAACCAAAATATAAGAACAGAATGAAAACAAAGTAATTTGCGAGTAAAAACACTGGTTTTACCTCTGTTTCTAACCTTACACAAGCGCAAAATGTCTCAACACAAGCGCAGAATGCCTTGACACAGGCACAGAATGCCTTGACATAGGCACAAAATGCCTTGACACAAGCGCAGATCTCTTTGACATAGGCGCAGATCTCTTTGACACAGGCACAGAATGCCCTGACACAGGCGCAGAATGCTTTGACACAGGCACAAAAGTGTCCAAAAAGCTCTGAGTTGCCCTATTTCTTGAGTTTTTCACCTGCAAATCAGCTCAAAAGCACTCAAAAACATGGTTAAGGGGTTAGTTCACATCGGGTTCACCAAAAAATTTAGATAGGAAAATGGGAAAACATCAAAGCAATATCAATTAGCTCAACCACAAAAACTAGATTGCAATGATAAGAAATTCTAAACACATTCAATAAAGGCATGAAGATGAAATACTAAAATGAAATGCAAACCAAAGCATGTATCTCCTTCATTGTTCTCCATTGTCCTTCTTTCTTTTTCAAATTAGTGTGTTTGTGGATCTCACCTACAAGTGCAAAAGCATAGTATGAAAGCAAGATGACTAGAAAAATGGCAGCATAAGGATACTAGAAGCGTGTTTTTCTCTTCTTTTTTTTGATTGAAGAAACTCATCCAATTTATAAACAAATTGGAGAGAGGACAAGATTAGCATGAAATTGATTCAAATGGAAATTCAAATCATGAATGGCAAAATTGTGACAAATTATGACAAAATTGACATGCAAGATTGATTGATTGACAAATTATGACAAAATTGACATTTAAGATTGATTGATTGACAAATTATGACACAATTGAAATGCCATTCCCATGAAATTAGGGGAAATATTAGAAAAATTGAAGAAAATAGGAGAAATAGAAATTAGGAATTAGGAGAAATTAGTAAATTGGAAAAATTGAGGAAAAAGATGAAATAGGAATTAGGTAAATTAATTAATAGGTTTTCATCCATTAATTAATTCATGAAAAAGACCTAGGACTAAATAAATAGATTTATTTAACCCACCAAGAAGAAGAAAAGGATTTAATGAACAAATCATAAAACCCTAGAAATAAGAGGACAAGGAATTACGTCAAGACAACAAGAAATTAATGTAGGTTCAATCATGATTCTGATTGACAAAGGACCAATGTTGATAAATGATTGAGACTGATTGACAAAAATCAATGACAAGTTGACCAAGATTGACAAGGAGATCAAATTGATAGGTGCCAATTGATGAGGAACAATGACTAATTGATCCAAATTGACATGATTGAAAAGGACAAGGATCAATGACGAATTGATCACAAAATGACAAGATTGACAAGAGGACAAGGGTCGATGATGAATCGATCACAAAATGACAAGATTGACAAGGATGAGGATCGATGACGAATTGATCACAAGATGACAAGATTGACAAGAATGAGGATTAATGATGAATCAATCGCAAGGTGACAAGATTGACAAGGATGAGGATCGATAATGAATCGATCACAAAATGACAAGATTGACAAGGACAAGGATCGATGACGAATCGATCGCAAGATGAAAAGATTGATAAGGACAAGGATTGATGACGAATCGATCACAAAATGATGAGACTAACAAGAGGACAAAACCCTAATTCTATCATAGATTAGGATTGATGATGTCCAAAAATATGATAAATGAGCACGCACATTGATGTGATAGGATAAGATCGACCAAAATCATGATTGAAGATTGTTATCGACAAGACTAAATTCGAAAGCGAGGAAAATGAGGAATGCAGAAGAAGGACTCGATGCTCGTAAATGATAAAGACTAAGTGTGCAACATAGAAGAAATGTTATTGCGATGCAAAAACCCTAAAATAAGGCAATGTGCAAATGTTAAAGTACGACTCCGGAAGCGTTGACCATTTTTAGACGTCTACACAACCATATAAGTCATCCAATACCATGAGTCATATCAAATATCCATTGTTGTTCTCCATTTCTGATTGATTTGATTTCTCTACTAGAATTTTCAAACCTCTGTCACTTATGGAGAGAAACAACATGAAATAGAAACAAACGACAACATTTAACAAGATTTATACAAAAACCTTCTTCACTTCAAGCTTAAACTTAAGCTTAGGTGGGTACACCTCTTAGATCACTTTATGCAATTGTAAATTTACAGAAGACCGGTGTCAACGCTTGTAATCCCTACACCTTTAAGCATAACTAGATGTAAAAGAAAGACTTGTATTCATTTTCATTAAGCATCAAGAAAATCATGAACCTTAACAAGCTATACCAGTGCCTTATTCGGGCTTCAGAGTCACTTAGAATTGGGCAAGAACTGACATAAAAGATTTCACATACATGCCATTACATTTATTTAACAAATCTACATATGCCTAACATACATAAACTCTCACCATGTGCATAAATCCAATCATTGAATTCAAGTAAGAATCACTAGTTACCAATGAAAAGGGTTTAAGTATATCTAATTTTCCTCCTTGAGGGAACAACTTAAACTCATTTTCGTAAATTGCATTGTAAATTATTCAATTAAACAATCCTAAATCATTTAATAAAAATGGTAGCCAATCATAAAGACATGAAAGCAACAGGAATTAAGACTTAAAATGCTCCGGTCTGTATAATAATACTTTCCATCAAATTCTACACAACTCAAGAATGATTTTCCAAAAACTAGACAAACCCTAAATACATTTTGCTAGAGTTTTCTTACATAATTCTTGTGATGATTTTCTAAATAGTCCTAGTATCCATTTATAAAGATATGGATGCAATGAGCTTCTGACTTTCTTAGAAAATTTGTTCTAACCATAATTCCCTCTCAAAAGAGGGTTACAATTATTACTAAAGGAAGCAGGAGGAAAACCAATTAGTTAACCAACTAGATAAAGGCCAAAAGACCTCTCAGTATCCATTGGTCGAGTGCCAAGTGTCTTTAATTCCTCAAAAATCCAATTAGCCTAAAACAAACAGTTACAAGAGCTAACCACTTCCAACTTTCCTGAGGTTTGTTACAATGCTGCAACATCAATTGACTATTCTTGAGCCTCCGCTTCTTGCATCACATAATTATCTTTCCATTCTTTGAACACGTCATCACTAGGCCAAGAGAAGCTAACAACTTTCTTCTTCAGCTTATTTAATCTTTTCCATGTATTCCTTAACTGTTTAACTTCAGTTTCTAGAAAACCATAATGTGACTTTATCTTTTCAATTTCCTCAATTGTTTGAATGAATAAAGATGTATCATCTGAATTGATGACATTATTTATCCATTGTGAAAATTTATGGCCTAACTCACCAAGCCACACCTCTTCATCTTTCAACTTGTTAGCGCCAATAAAACCCCCAAGAAATAATTCAAACTTTCAGTCAGCATACTCTTTTCTATACAGGTTTGCTTTTCTTTCTAGACCAACTCTTCCCTCTGCCAACCTAGACATACCTTTTACCAACTCACAAGTGGATTTAATAGTGACATCAACATCTAACTCTTCATGGGATGAGCACATAAGTTCCAAATCCACCTCCCTACCCATCCATTTATTCAAAATTGGTTCCAAAATAGCCTTGTCCTCCTTTAAAGCAGTCAACATGCTCAAAACTCTTTTCATATATATATACACAATAGAAGCCCTGGCTATGTTAGTAAACTTCAAAATTGTGCCCCTAGTCTTCTCCTCATATTTACTTGCAAACATGGCCTGAGCCTGCTTCAATTTTTCCATTTCATCTTGGATAGTCTTAGTAGATTCGAAACCGGGAGTCATAGGGGAAGGGGGAAACTCAATGATTGGAATAGTTGATGGTGATTTGGCTGGAGAGGAGGCAATCATCAAGGTAGAAGATTCACCTTTCTAATGTTTCCCTGCTATTTGATTCTTCAATTTTGCAATTGTACTATTCTTTTGAGCTATTTCAATTTTAGCCTCATTATAGGCTTTTAGGATTAACTCCAAATTTACCTGGAGATCAACCTTTTCCTTGGCCTCTTTCTTAGCTACAACCATATTGAAATTTGCGGATTCCAAAATTGTGCTAGCAGCCTCCACCACTCATGTGTCATTCACTCTCTTCACAATCATGCCTCTAGAATAGCTGGCTTCTGAGGAGTCTTTCCTCTTTTTGCTCTCCTCCCTTCTTAATGACCACATGATTAAGCCAACATGATCATTACTATAGGTCACTCCCTCCAGGGGCTTTGTTTCCTTCCTTATTGCTTCAAGAATTAATGCATCTGCTATGTCCCATTTAGGGGGAATCAAAACTCCAGCTTCTGCAATTATCTTCCTTCCTTGCTCTGGAGTAATGGTCTTAAATTCTCTCAACATTTTTTTCTTTACATCTACCTTAACCACAGACGTATCTTTATGAGGACATTAATTTTTCCTCTTCTCACATCTTGCCTTGAATTGTTCTATATTTTTTCTCCAAACAAACTCCAAAAAGGATCCTGTTTTGACAAAATTATCATCTGCCAGAAACTCCTCACTGACCTACTTAATGACATGGTCCAGTTCTTTACCTATGAATTCCTCTACAGTCAAGTCCATTTTTGCACTTGCTAGTTCCTCCAACATTCCTTCTTGCAACTCTTCATAGGCATAAGCAATTTCCCCAAGACTTCTTAATTGCAATAGTTGCTTTGCTACTGCTTGCTCATCTCCTACATGTATTAGGGATTGGGAAGGAGAATACAAAAGCTCACTTGTCTACACTTTCTTCTCTATCCTCTACCTTTTA
Source organism: Cryptomeria japonica (assembly GCF_030272615.1). Lineage (NCBI taxonomy): Eukaryota > Viridiplantae > Streptophyta > Pinopsida > Cupressales > Cupressaceae > Cryptomeria > Cryptomeria japonica. Next base: position 548,917,162 of record NC_081411.1, on the reverse strand, counting down.
GGGGAATCTTGGACCTCAACTACATCTTCTATTGCCCTTTTTCCTTTTGAACTAGAAGGCTCATCTCTTATCAAAATTAGTACACTATATTTTGACCTTTTACTCATTACATATTCACCTGGGGGAATCACCTTGGCATAGGCAGGCTTGGCTCAAACTAGTTTAGCCTTTTCAGGATTAAATTTCATCACAACCTCCTTCTTCTCCTTCAAGGTTTGCATTAAATCCTCAAAATAAACAACCAAAAACTTGATATTTTCTTCAAAAGGATGAAAGATAACCAAGGGATCATAACTGTTGTTAAAATGGTGAATAAAATCCAAGGTTTTCTTGAAGGCTGCCCATTTTTCCTTCTTGACTTCTTGCTCATCTAAATTGAACTCATTCCTTATTAAATCCTCAGGGAAGTGAAACTAGTGGGCCTTACCTACACATCTGGCCCTCTTTTAAAACATACTATTAAAGAAATCCTCTGGATCGGCAAACCTCACCACTATAGTAGATAACCTATATGGTTGAAAGAAATCATCAAAATGTGTCCAACCACCCTTGGTGATTACAAACTAATGTGCTAGGGTAACAGTTGGGAAAATTGTTCCCTTCCCCTTATTAGTCAATTCTGCTTCCTGCAGGCCTGCAATTTATCTCAGGACCTCAGTAATTTGTATCTTCAAAGGGACTTGATAGGGTAGCAGATATGGGGTTCCTCTAAAACCATAAACTCTAAACACAGTGGAGACTGGGTACAAATACATATCACCCTAGTTGTGTACAATTTTGATGTCTTCAGTAAATTCTTTAGGCCTAAGGAACTCAAGGAGAGCTTTAGGAATACTAGGGTTTTGTGGGCACAAAAGGATTCTAAGCCTAGATGCAAAACATCTATCAAACTTTAAGTAACTTGCATCTTCTCTATCCCAAGAAAAAGTTGTGCTCCATAACTGAACATGCATCTTCTCTCCATCATTTTCCTTGAGTAAGTCCATTTCATTAGCAAAATATTAAACACCTTTGAATAAAAACATGTGGATGAGGAGAGAATACCATCCAAAAGCTCTGTTCACCTTAGCATTCTTTACCCCTATCTATCCCTCATGAATGGAATTAGTGAGATAAGGTGCAAAATCAAAAGTCACTGCCAGGAATGGGTTCAAAATATGTGCTATCATGAGCATATAGTGGGTTGGCATGGTAGTTTCCACATCTTCCACAAGAATTTGACATAAGGACCAGTACATTCCCTTAGCCCTCAAAGTACATAAATTTAAGGAGAAAGGTTCCATGGTGCTCGGGCCTACTACTATGAGTCCTTTTATTTTGGCAAAGAATTCCTTCAAGAGGCCATTTCTAAGGTGATCTTTTTGTACCTCATAGACCTTTGCCAGTATTTCAAAATTGATAGGCTCCAAATAATTTGACACCTCACTAAGTCAGAAAAATCTCCTAAACTCATCATCGGTTATTTAAATTAGAGACCCACCATTTACATTCCTCATAGTCTTGGTATTGGGATCATAATTGTTTGCAATTTGGGTTAACAAGTCCATGTCCATGAAAACCCCAGGGACTATAAGCTTCCCAACATCTGGCTCCCATATGCTATTAATTGGAGGAGGGGACTTTCACTGACTGAACCCCACTTTGAAGAGTCCCAAGCCTGCCATTCCTATCTAGGCATCTCTCAACTAGTTCCCTTTATCATATAGACCATCACCAATTCTCAGGAGGGAGACTTAGGCACCAATTCCTTTATTTTAGCTGAACTATTAGTGGACTGAGTTAATTTCTCTAGAAAATTGTTACAAATGGCTCTCTCCTAATAATCAACCTTCCCTCTAAATTCTCTCCACCGTGCCATCTCATAATTATACTTATTTCAATGGAATTTGAAATAGACTCTTTGGAAATTCAAACATCGAGTGACACCAAGAAAATTGTAATTGTTAAATAATTGCAAGAAACTTACTTGTTGCCTGAGAAAATTTGCCTTCTGCACTGGTTCTTCTACAAGATTCCTTGAACGCAAGCAAAATGCTTCAACTCATGTAAGGATTATTACGGCAACTGAGCATTGATTAGACTCAATTAAGCCACATACTTCGGCAATTAATTTATAAATCGAATTGAAAAATTGGCTCCAACGGACAACAAAATTTATCTAAGTGTTTTGCCTTTTGTCACTAGTTCGTGGTGCTTAATAGTCAATCTTCTCCTCATAGTGGTTCAATGACAGTCATGAGATCATGTAAAACTTACATTTCCTTTATCTTACCTGAGTCATCCTCTTTAGAATGGTTCCCACCACCTTTTCGATGTTTCGCTAAGGGTAACTTTTGTGCTACTTCCCTTTGCGATATAACGATGTCCATCAGATCAATAACTAACTACTCGTTATTTATTCCCCACCATAACCATTTACCTTTACAATTGACTTTAACTGCCACCATTAATGGTTTGTCACTATTTTGTGAAGGGTAACCTTTGTGCACCTTCGCATTGCAAATCAATGACAACCATTGATCATCTTTGAATGTGCCCAGTCATTAACTACCTTTTCCTTCAAAGTGAGCCTCTTATGTAAATCCACTTGCTTGCACACTTCTACCAGATGTCTCCACATGTCTGTCACTTATTCACTCAAGAAATCTGTCGGGTTCCACATTCTAACTACCATGTGTCTCACTGAACTAGGAATTCCATCAACACTACTACTTTATTAAAGGGACCAATTGAAAATCCATTTGGAGCCACACGTCCTGTTGAAGTATCACTCTCTTCTTCATCTGCACATCCAGCTGTTTTGTGACCTAACCTACCACATAATAGGCCCTTCATCTGCCACCGGACAACCAACTCATCGGTCACTATTTCGCGAAGGGTAACCTTCGTGCACCTTCGAATAGCGAACCTACGATAGTCATCCAATCATCTGCAACCTACTCGATCTTTAACTCAGGAGCCGCTTACGTATTGGGCCCACCACCTTTTCGCTATTTCACGAAGGGTAACTTTTGTGCCACTTCGAATAGCAAACCAGCGATAGTCATCTGATCATTTTTAAGATGCGCGATCTTTATTTTACTTTTTTCACATGTGGTTTTTTGTTGTTTCATGAAGGGTAACCTTTATTCACCTTCGCATTGTGAACTACGGATAACCATCAGATCAACAAGAACTTGCACGAGCATTACTAAACCCGACAAACAAATAAAAGGGAAATAAAACTTAGGAAAAAGGTGACAAGTCAATAAAATATTATAACCTACCTAGGCCAAGACTTTAAAAGGGGCCCCCCTTCTAATGATGGACCGACCCTTCCACTAAAGTGGAAAAAGGTAATGAGGAAACATAAACGAAAGGCCTACATAATGAAAAATTAAAATTGCAAAACCTTGAACCCTCAGAACTTCAACCTTTAGAAACGAATATAACTTTGAAAACCTCAAAAAATTAGGGACTGCAAGGAAAAACTCCCAATACTCAAAATACTGATGACAATGACTTTGATTAGGGATGGTAGGATGCGAGACCAACATAAGACTATAGAAAAACTCTGGAAAGAAGACTAGAACAAAAGCAAGCCCAAAAACAATAGAAACAAACCTAATATGTACAGCCTACAACCTATTGGGCATGGACTTAAGTGAAAATTAAGAGAAGTAATACTTCAGGAATTGTTCATGTACTGGAAATTCTTGTACTTCACCATTCATTCTTTTCAAGAAGTAAGAATCCTTTTCATTGATATCATAGACAATAAAATGGCCTATCCATAGTGATTCAAATTTCTTATGCTTACCCTTATCTTGTCCTCTTGCATTCCATTGAAGAACCATGTCATCAATTTGGAGTTTCCTTGATGTGGTTCTCTTGTCAAAAAGATACTTGGACTATAATTATATCTTCAAGTTTCATTTATGAGCCAAAGTTCTGATTTCTTCTATTTCCACCATCTGAACCATTTTGTCTTCCATGGGTCCTGATAATTCCAATTCCTCAGCTTGTAGGAATTTGTATAGAGGGAGAAGATTATTAATTGGTACCTTGGTTTGTGTTCCATAAACCAATTCAAATGGTGATACACCGATTTCTTTCTTTACATTAACCTTGTCTGCCCATAAGGCTAACTTGAGTTTCTGATCCCAAGACCTTTTATTTTGCTCAAGAATTTTTTTTATAATATTCAGGAGGCTTTTATTGCCGGATTCTGCTTGGCCATTTCCTTGTGGATGGTATGGTGAGGAATACGACATGATAATTCCATGGCTAGCACAAAATTTGGTGAATTCCTCTGATCTAAAGCTCATAACATTATCCATTATCAGTTTTACAGGCAGACCAAACTGTGTTATCACATTATCCATTAGAAATTCAATGACAAATTTACTAGTTGCCCTTTTAGTGGGTATGGTCTCAATCCATTTAGTAAAGTAATTGGTAGCCAGCATGATCCATCTGTGACCTCTACTTTATTTCTCTGCTATCTCCCCAATAAAATCAATGCCCCACTAGACAAAAGGGGCTTCCATTGTAACAGGGTTAAGGGGTAAAGCTCCTTCATACTTTAACATAGAAGAAAACTTTTGACATGGATCACACTTCTGAACATGCTCATGGGCATCTTTAAACAAGGTGGGCCAATAACATCTTGCCTTGACTATTTTACCAGTTGTAGTTTTGGCCGAGTAATGACCTCCACTTACTCCATTGTGCATTTCTGTCAACATCCCTTGAGCTTGGGAATCATCTAAGCACATCAGCAATGCCCCATCTCTGTTTCACCAATATAAATCACCTTGAATAAGGACATATTTTTGAGACTTCAATTTTAGCATCCTTCTCTGATTCTAATTCATTCCTTCTGTATAAGTTGCATCTCTCAGAAAATGCACTACTTCTGAGTACCAAGGTTGTCTCTTAATACTAGTAACCAGGACTTCCTTAATTTCAACATTATTGACATCAACATCAACCAAATTTGGTTCAGCCATCAACTCAGCAAGGCCCGGTCCTCTTACCAATTTAGTGATCTTGATTTCTAAGTCAAACTCTTGTATTCGAGTTATCCACCTGCATCATTTGCCAATGACCTTAGACTAAGATAAAATGTCCTTAACAACTGCATGTGGTACATAAGCAACTATTTTTGCATTTACAAGATATGGCCTAAATACTTTTATAGCCTTGACTAGAGCATATGCTTGTTTCTCCATGATTTCATATTTCAACTCAGTAGCTTGTAAGGATTTGCTATAAAAAGCAATTGGGTGTTCATATCCCTCACCATCCTTTCGAAGCAAAATTGTTGCTACCGTGTGATAAGAAGAAAAATAAAATAATGAGAAAGGCTTACTATAATCAAGAGATTTCAACACTGGTGCCTCCTCAATAGCCTTCTTAACTTTGTCAAAAGCTTGTGCAGCTTCATCCCAAGAAAAATTTGCATCCGTTTTAAGTAATTTGACAATAGGCTTAACAATTTCAGCAAAGTTAGCTATAAATCTTCTCACAAAATTTACCTTGCCCAAAAAAGACTAGATTCCTTTGATATTCTTTGGCTCAAGCACATTATTTATAGCTTCAATCCTTTCAGGGTCTATTCTAACCCCTTCCTTGGAGACAATATGCCCTAGTAACTTCCCTTTAGTGACAACAAAATGACATTTCTTTGGGTTCAAGGACACACCAAACTCCAGAGCCTTGCTAAAAATCTTTTCCAAATGATCAGAATGGCCATCAACTTTCTTTGAGAAGCATGTTAAATCATCATGTTAAACAACCATGATGATGTTGATAAATTCCTTAAAAGCTACATCCATTGCTCTCTAAAAAGTAGCTCCAACATTCTTTAGGCCAAATGACATTCTCACATAAACATATGTCCCCCAAGGGGTAGTAAAATTAGTCTTGAATTGTTCATCCCCTTGTACTAATACTTGATTATATCCTGAGAACCCATCCATCATGGACAAAAAATCACAACCGGTTACTCTTTGCAACATAGGCTCCATATTGGGAGAAGAATAATTGTCTTTCAGAGAGGCAACATTCAAATTTCTGAAATCAACACAAAGTCTTATGTCCCCATTCTTTTTCCCGATAGGGACTAAATTGGACAGCCATGAAGAATGTCTTATAGGCTTGATAATCCCCCCTTCTCTCACCTTGATTAGTTCTTTTTGCATCTTGGTCTCCAAAAGGGGGTTGATAGGTCTCTACTTTTGTTGAAAAGGCTTAGCATCTGAATGCAGAGGAATTTCATGTTGAAATAAATCTTGTCTATATGCCTTTAGATCCTCATAGGACCAAGCAAAAACATGCTTGTACTTTCTTAATAAGTTAATAAGGTTGATCTTAACATGGGGAGGTACATTCTTCCCAATATATACCAACTTAGGGAATGATTCTATCCCTAAGTTCACTTCCTCCAATTCTTCCAATTTAGTGGTTGACTCTTGGTGCAAATGACTGTCACTGTAGCTGAACATACCCTCTAATTCTACCAATCCTCTAGGTATGTCATTAGTTTCTAATTGAACCATGTCATTTCTAACTATTGTTTCTCTATCATCCACTACTTCTACTAATGCATTGCAATCAATTTTCTATCTATCATAATCATCAATGCATTGTATAAATCTGAGTATATCATCATCATCTACAAATACTTAACAATTATACACATTATCTAGAATAGCAGGTCTAGCTTTAACCTCAATTGTAGATACACCGTTCAATGTTACATCATCATTTTTCAATGCAACATTAGCTAAAACGTCCACCATAATATTCTTTGATCTTTCAATCCAGACAATAGAAAATGCATCAAAATACTCAATTACATCCCAAACAACATGTTTATACCTTTTCAAATAGTCATTTTTTATGCATATCTTGACCTTATCTGGAAAACTACCAATTCTGAATCCCCAAATACTCTTAATGACTGAATTGCATGCTTCTTAGCAATTTCCAGCCCCAACAATAAGGCCTCATATTCAACTATGTTGTTTGTACATTGGAAAGACAACATAAAAGAGTATTTGAAAGTGATACCTGAAGGGGACACAAAAAGTACTTCTACTCCAGATCCTTCTTTAAAGCATGCTCCATCAAAGTACATGTGCCACAAGCCTTCTTGTTGAGATTCCAATTCATTGACAATGGGATCAATATTCTTCAATTGAGGTTGAATTGGTTAGACTCTAAAATTGTCAAGGTCCACATCAATCATACAATTCAACGTATTAGGGTCTATTTTCTCAATAATAGGAAGTTTGTTATTTTCTAGTTTCTTGATTTTCTCTTCCTGTTCTGCAATCTTCTTTTCTAGCTCCAAAAATGAATCTGATGCCCAAATCAGATTGTTAGCAATATTATTTATCTTTTCTTGTCCTTTTGTTGATCTCCTTGTCAAGATCCTTTGTTAGGACATTCATTTTGCAAGTATCCCCATATAGTTTCTTGAAGTCGCTTACTTCTCCAAGTTCTTGTAATAGGGTGTCCATTTCTACTTTTTCCTTCTTTACAATATCCTCAAATAATTTCTCTTTTTCTTTTATCATTCTCTCCTTAAATGTATCCTCATTAATTTGATCAATAGTTAGTAGGTTGCTAATGATGAACTTAGACAATGTGTCTAGTTGACCTAAATAATCTTTATTCTCAACACTGCACTTTCATGCTATCAATTTAAGAATTGGTATTGTATTATCAATAGCCTTATAGGCTTGTGCATTGCATTCTGTGATCTTCTTTATTGAATCTAACAAGACCTCTATTACATTTGTAGGTCTGAATTCTACCATAGCTGTACCAGATGTTTGTCCAACAGTCTTTATAATAGCCATGCTACTGGTTGTGGTAATTACTTTACCTGATTCGACCTCTGGTAGTTCAGTCTGTGTTTGCATTTCTACAAACAAAGGTTAATGCTTTTTAGTTTGGGTCGGTGGCACTATCTCTGTTTGAACCTGTGCTTCAACCTATACTGATTTTGGTTTCTCTATTTGTGTCTCAGAGGGTTTCTCTGAGATTTTAACTGTCGGTTTCTTAGATGTAATCTCAGTTTGTACCTCTGAACTTTCTTTAGCCGGTTCTTCAGATGGTTTATCTGTTGTCTCTACTATTTTCTCAGTGGTATCCTTTGTCAGTTGCTGTGTTTGTGTAGGTTTTTCTATGTTCATCTCAACCTCTGCAACCGGTGACTCAATAGTCATATTTTTCTCTTTGTCCTCAGTGGTTTCTCTATCAACCACAATGTTAACTTCTTGAGTGTCTACATTTACTATATACAAAGTTTCTGATTCAGGGTTTGTATCATCTACCGGAGTCTCCATACTCTCTGTGGCTGGTTGATTTTCAGTAGTGTCTACTGGTGGAGTATCTAAAGGGGGTGGGGACAAATTGTCAATTATTTCTAGTCTTAGTGGTCCACCTACCTTACCTTTCCCCTTATCTTTGTCCTTTTGATATACTTTGATAGTTTTTGGCCTAAGTAATTCTTCCTCTTTTTCTTTTTCCACAAAGAATATATCCCATCCATCTATTATTTCCTCAGATCCTTCAGTTACTCTGCCAACCATTAGTGCTACATGTCGATGAGTAGTAGAAAATGTTGTCCGGTTAGCCTCACTGATTAATTTGTCTATTTCATTAGGTGAGTTAACTGGATGCACTGCTAGTAATTTTTCAATCTTAATATTTTTATCTTGTTCAATAATGTCTAATCTTCTAGCTTCTAATCTCCTATACAAGTCATTCGGAATTTCATCAACAATTTGCATCAAAAATTTCTTGTATGTATCTAAGTGTAGAATTACACTATTTTCTATGCTTTCCTTATCATCAGCTGATAGTGTATTGCACATTTTATTGATGTTCTTCAGCTTACCATCCTCTATAATTTTGCTAAGAAGTTTGTCTAGAGGAGCAATAGTCTATTTCACCTTCTTCTTCTTAGGAGTCATTTTCTTCGCTGGAGGCCTTACTACCTGTTGCTTATGTCTTGTCCTTTTTGGTGTAGGAGAAGGTACCGGTGAGGGTTTTCTTTTCCTTTCAACCCTTTTAAATACAACAAGTATATCACTCTCAGAAGAAGTTCCAACTGGTGAAAGATGAGTTTCTAGCTGAGGTACTTCCAACTCACTTTCACTTATACTAGTTTGTATCAAAACATCGTCCTTGATTGCCTTTTCCTGATGAGTTCCTTTTCTTATAGTTGCTTCAACTTTCTTAACCCTTTTCCTAGATTGAATAGTACTTTCTATTGTTTTAGCACTACCAAACACTTTCTCTTCTAGTTCCTTTGGAGTTTCAAGGAGGGCTTTTGTATAAGTGTCTATGATGTTGTCATTTTGTGTGTGCATAAGATCTATCTTCAACATATCATTTTCATGACTGATTCTTATGTTTTCATTTCCAACATCATTTAGTCTTCTAACCAAGTCTTCTTCATTCTTCTTTCTATCTTCAATTTCTTTACAAAATCTCATAGTCATATCCTGCATCTCATTCTTTGTTGTACTAGTTTCTTGTCTTAGCTTGTTTATCAAATCATTAAGAGTTTCCTTTTCATTTTCCTTATTTTGCATCTTTCCATAAAGTTATCTCCTCTTGTTCCTTGCAATAGTAAAATTATCTTGAAGTGCTTGAATAATATCTTGAGCAGCCTTCAAATCATCCTCAAGTTTGATATTCTTCACTTTTTCTGCATCACAGTCTGTAAGAGCTATTTCCAATTGCTTTGTCAAGTTTTCCATCTCTACCAATGACAAGATCTTCCTCAAGCTGTTAGGCTTCTGAAAATAGAGGACCAAGCTCTGATACCAATTGTTAGGATTCCCAAAGATACTAAGAGGGGGGGTGAATCAGTATCTAACTGGTAAATTTACTTGACTTGAAACATGAAAAGCATATTAAACTATGTACCGGTAAACTAGAAATAATGTAGTAAACAAGAATAATAGTAACCACATGAGAAGCACACCATAACATAGTATTTTAATGAGGGAACCCGATGTGGGAAAAACCTTGGTGGGATTTGTGACCCACAATATTCGCTTACTAGCCAATAAGGGAATATTACTCTTACAATAGGGGCCTACACATGCAGGAAGGCCAAGTGCCTAGAGCTCATTACTCGATTACAAAAGAAGTCACACTAACTTACAAAAATAGATTATACTAATCCAATGTCTTGTACTACTTCAGATCAGCATATGCTATGCCAGATTTAGTACCGGTTTAAGCTATGCTACAACATAAATCCTTAACCAATATTTGGCATATTAGGTCTGCTTATCTCACATCCTATTTCACACACTTCCTATTACAAAATGATCTCATACATATATGAGTCACATTACAACTTGCCATGTCAGCTTACAATGATTTTACAATTAATTACAAAATACATTTTAAACAAAATTGAAGTCAACCAAGGTACTGATATCCTTCCTTTCACTGTCGGTGTTCTGTGTGCCGGTGTAGATTCTGTCTGTTGGTGCTGGTGCTGGTATCATATGATTGCAAGGTTTCCATCAATGGCAAAACCTACAATCACCTACAATTTCTCATTGGAGTGTGCATTTGCCAACACATGGTTCCCTGTAAAGCTTAACTTAATTTCCATTCACTGGGATAGTTGCATATGAAAGGTCTAATTGAACATTTCCCCCAATTGTTGCAGCCCATTGCCTGGATAACAACATTCCATAGTGAGGTTTAGTATCAGTCACTATAACATCCATCTTGTAAGTGGCTTTAGGGAACACTGCTATTTTTACCTCTACATCCTTCATTGTACCTACCACAAGTACTTCTCTATTGTCCATGGCATAGCATTTCCCATACACAGTACTCACTGATAATCCCAATTCCTTCATGACACCATATGGCATCACATTTGCAGCAGCACCGGAGTCTATCATACAATTTTTAATTAACCTATTATTGACTAATAAAGTTACATAAAAAGGATCAACCTGGGAAGGTTCTTGAGTGATTGTTGTTCCAACATATATCTCTAGAATTTGTTTCTCCTGATCCTTTTCATCCTTCTTGGTATCTACAGGTAAAGATTCATTATCATCTGATATATTAGAAAATAAAGAAAGAGCAACTTCTCTGTGCTCCTTTATTTTCAACAGTTCTACCAATGACACTATAACTTTAATTTGGGTCAAAGCTTGAGTCATATCAAATGTGGATCTAACAATTGACTCGGTATGTGCTTTAACCTTCTCTATTTTTGGCTGGCTTGCCTTTTTAGCTACAATAGTCCCTTGTAAAGTGCTAGTAGTACAGTTATCTACATTCTTTCCCAAATCTTTGGATCGATCTTCTTTTGCAGGGTCATCTTTGGGTGAAGTGTTATTGCCTGCCATCTTTTTCTGAGACACTTCTTTCATAAACATAGAACCAGGCTCTCCATTATCTCCATCCTTTTTGTTGCTTCTCAAATTGTAGTTATGTTTGGCTTTGGCTATAGAAACTTTAGTGAAATTTTTGACCTTTTCTTCATTGGGCCTTCTTAAATGAACATCTTCATCCTCGATTGTCACCACATTCAAAGTGGGGTGCTAGTCAATTGTTATCTACCCTTGATAACCTTCATTGTGACTCAGTGTATCATACATGTTGGCTTCACTTTGTGAGGACTCGTCATCACTTTCAACAATAGTTTCAAACATATTGACAACAGGCCTATCCTCATTCTGATACCTCAACTCACCATCACCCTTCATAGATTCATTTAATGCCTGAGCCACAACTCACTAGTAAGGAGAATGTGGCCCATCACAAGTTGTACACCACGAAGTGTTTTCCATATTGTGCACATTTCCACCTTTTAGGGGTCAGGTGTATCTTGGTTATGTGTGTTTTTTGGCTTATCTTGGATAGGTTTACCATCCTTCCAAGTGGTGTTATATGGAATGTCATGTAACCTAGGAGGCCTATCTTGCCAATTGTAGTGAGGTTTGCCATTTTTACTCACTTTGGCAGTAAGATCTTTCATGGCAATCATAAGATTTTTAATTTTATCCTCTTCCTTAGGAGCTTTATTTTGTTGAGGCTTTGGCTCTTGCCACAGTCTACCATCCATCCTCCTTTCCACCTTCCCAGATGCTTTCCTATTACTTTCTACATTTATAGCAATTATAAAAGCATCTCTTAAATTATGTGGGTTTTTATCCCTAAGGATGTAAGCCATTTTGGGATCAAAAGAATTATAGTAAGTAAGTAAACACACATTTTCATCTAATCTCATTACTTGAAAAATCCTGTGCATTGCCTTCTAAAACCTTGCATTGAAGTTTGTGATAGCTTCATTATCAGACTTCCTGATATTGTTGAATTTATTTAGCATAAAGGTCACATTGATTTTATCACCATATTTCTCTTGGAAGCAGCTTTTAAACTCTTCCCAAGAACCAATTCTATTTATAGGTAAGCCTCTATACCAATCCCTTGCATCATCCACCAGAGACTGTACAAACAATTTCATGATGACATCTTCGTTGGCAATCTCATAATCATTTATCATCTCACCGAAAGACTTTAAATGCTCCTCTGCACTTATGGCATTGTTACCAGCAAATTTCTGAAGCCTGTCCTTCAGTTCAAAAGGAACATGGTTTGCACATCCCGGGATTCCCTCAAAGAAAAGTGTCTATACAACTCTAGATTAATGGGTCTTCTCTGGAACTGGTTACCAGTAGGATTATTACCCATGTTCATTCTCATTTTAGGACCATGAGTTAGAGGGACTTGGTTATTTTGATTGGTAATAGGAACTTGATTTACTAGAACAATACACATAGGTAAGGTTGACTAAATTTTCACTGTAGGATGTGAGACATGCTGAGGTGTTGGCTTATTTGGGTCTGTTGAAGGAAAGATTATGGGAGGATCCTTTAAGTAATCAATTTTTCTTTTAACTTCTTTATTGGTTGCTTCTAATTCAGCTCTCTCCAATTCCCTTTGTAGATCTTCTCTTTCTCTTATCATTCTTTCTATTTCTGTTTCATGTGCAAATAATCTATGAGATATCTCTTCTGCAGTTTTAGACCCAGATCTAGTCTCTATGACCTTTTGTTTCCCTTTATCAATAATATTTCTAGTGGGTTGTGGGTCACTATGAACCTCTCTACTAGCTTGTACAATAATTTTATGTGTAGGATTGGTCCTAACAGTCAGATTTTCCCTAATAACTGGGCCTTCTTCCTCACTATTGGGTTTTTCTTGGGTAAATAGTTCAAGGTCTGCGATCTGCCTCAACAGCCTATCTCTCCCAATCAATTTAGCTTTAATCTAATTTTCTTTGTTCATTTCCTTTTGTGTTCTTAAAGAGATCAGATGATTAACTCTTCTATTAAGAACCTCAATTTCTAGGGATACTTCATTTGGATCTAGATAAACCTCTTCAAAATCTAATACATGGGCTTGATCAATATCAATCAAACTAATATTTCCATCTATAGTTCATGGTACAGAATCCATCCTAACATTAGAACTATTCCTATCTTTTCCAGAAATACTAGTATGAGAGACTCTTTGATGCAAAGTTTGGACATCCTCCTTATTGCTAAAGAGACCTGAATGAAAACCCATAATGTCTTGCTCAGATTTATGGGAAGAAGTATTGGAATTTGCATAGATGGATCTTTTAGAAGACTTACCCATATGATTACTCTTATGTATCCATGCAACGTTAGCTGGTTAATGTGTAGCCATTCTCCTTTGACCTTTCCGAGATTTCTCAGGCAAACCCTCCTGCAATCTCTCTTGGGGATTTCTCCTCATGTAGGACCTTGTGTTTCTCCCCCTCTGCATTATATGTGCTTCCTTAAATTGAATTATGCTTTGTTAACAACACTGGTTTTTTCTTTATCAGAGTCGCCACCAAAATTGGGAATATTAATAAATTATTAAGCTTGATAAATCATTCACAAGAGATAGTAGAATGGGATCACAATCTTTAAAGAGGGAGATGAGAAGACACAGGGATAAAGAAAACTATCATGAGGGCATGGGTACACAAATTTGAACAAACTTCAGCAATACAATCATTGATCTGCAATATAGATTTACACTATGGCTCTCCCCAGCAGAGTCGCCATTTTTGTTGCTCTCAATTTCTAATTGCTATGTTTTCTCTACTAGAATCTTAAAACCTTTATCACTTATGGAGAGAAATAACATGAAATAGAAACAAAAGACAATATTTAACAAGATTTATACAAAAACCTTCTTCACTTCAAGCTTAAACTTAAGCTTAGGTGGGTATACCTCTTAGATCACTTTATGCAATTGAAAATTTACAGAAGACCAGTGTCAACTCCTGCAAACCCTACACCTTTAAACATAACTGGACATAAAAGAAAGACTTGTATTCATTTTCATTGATCAACAAGAAAATCATAAACCTTAACAAGTTATACCAGTGCCTTATTCGGGCTTCAGAGTCACTCGGAATTGGGCAAGAACTGAAAAAAAAGATTTCACATACATGCCATTACATTTATTTAACCAAATCTACATATGCCTAACATACATAAACTCTCACCATGTGCATAAATCCAGTCATCAAATTCAAGTAAGAATCACTAGTTACCAACAAAAAGGGTTTAAGTAAATCTAATTTCTCTCCTTGAGGGAACAACCTAAACTCATTTTCGTAAATTGCCTTATGAATTATTCAATTAAACAATCCTAAATTATTTAAAAAAAAATGGTAGCCAATCATAAAGACATGAAGACAACAAGAATTAAGACTTAAAATGCTTTGGTCTATATAATAATACTTTCCATCAAATTCTACACAACTCAAGAATGATTTTCCAAAAACCAAATAAACCCTAAATACATTTTGCCAGAGTTTTCTTACATAATTCTTGTGATGATTTTCTAAATAGTCTTGGTATCCATTTATAAAGATATGATGCAACAAGCTTTTGACTTTCCTAGAAAATTTGTTATAACCATAATTCCCTCTCAAAAGAGGGTTACAATTATTACTAAAGGAAACATGAGGAAAACCAATTAGTTAACCAGCTGGATAAAGGAAAAAAGACCTCTCAGTATTCACAAGTTGAGTAACAGGTGTCTTTAATTCCTCAAAAATCTGATTAGCCTAAAACAAACAGTTACAAGAACTAACCACTTCCAATTTTCTTGAGGTTTGTTACAATGTTGCGGCATCAATTGACTATTCTTGAGCCTATGCTTCTTGCATCAAATATTTATCTTTCCATTATTTGAACACGTCATCACTAGGCCAAGAGAAGCTAACAACTTTCTTCTTCAACTTATTTAATCTTTTCCATGTATTCCTTAACTGTTTAACTTCAGTTTCCAGAAAACCATAATGTGACTTATCTTTTCAATTTCCTCAATTGTTTGAATGAATAAAGATGTATCATCTAAATTGATGACATCTTTTATCCATTATGACAATTTATGGCCTAACTCACCAAGCCACACCTCTTCATCTTTCAACTTGTTAGTGCCAATAAAGCTTCTAGGAAATAATTCAAGCTTCTAGTCATCATACTCTTTTCTATACAAGTTTTCATTTCTTTGTAGACCAACTCTTCACTCTACCAACCTAGACATACCTTTTACCAACTCACAAATGCATTTAATAGTGGCATCAACATCTGCCTCTTCATGGGATGAGTACATAAATTCCAAATCCACCTCCCTAGCCATCCATTTATTCAAAATTGGCTCTAGAATAGCCTTGTCCTCCTTTAAAGAAGTCAACATTCTCAAAACTCTTTTCATATATATATATACACAATAGAAGCTCCAACTATGTCAACAAACTTGAAAATTGTGCCCCTGATCTTCTCCTCATAATTACTTGCAAACATGGCCTGATCTTGCTTCAATTTTTCCATTTCTTTTTGGATAGTCTCAGTAGATTGGAAACTAGGAGTCATAAGGGAAGGAGCAAACTCAATGATTGGAATAGTAGATGGTGATTTGGCTATAGAGGAGGCAATCATCAAGGTAGAATATTCACCTTTCTAATGTTTCCTTGCTATTTGATTCTTCAATTTTGCAATTGTATTATCCTTTTGAGCTATTTCAATTTTAGCCTCATTCTAGGCTTTTAGGATTAACTCCAACTTTACCTGGAGATCAACCTTTTCCTTGGCCTCTTTCTTAGCTACAACCATATTGAATTTTGCAGATTCTAAAATTGTGCTAGCAGCCTCCACCACCCCTGTGTCCTTCACTCTCTTCACAATCATGCCTCTATAATAGCTGGCTTCTGAGGACTCTTTCCTCTTTTTTCTCTCCTCCCTTCTTAATGACCACATGACTAAGGCAACATGATCATTACTATAGGTCACTCCCTCCAGGGGCCCTATTTCCTTCCTTACTGCTTCAAGAATTAATGCATCTGCTATGTCCCATTCAGGGAGAATCAAAACTCCAACTTTTGCAATCATCTTCCTTCCTTGCTTTGGAGTAATGGTCTCAAATTCTATCAACATTTCTTTCTTTACATCTGCCTCAACCACAGATGTACCTTTGTGAGGACATTCATTTTTCCTCTTCTCACATCTTGCCTTGAATTGTTCTATAATTTTTCTCCAAACAAACTACAAAAAGGATCCTGTTTTGACAAAATTATCATCTACCATAAACTTCTCACTGGTCTGCTTAATAACAGGGTCCAGTTCTTTACCTATGAATTCCTCTACAGTCAAGGCCATTTGGGCACTTTTTGGTTCCTTCGATATTCCTTCTTGCAACTCTTCATATGTGTAAGCAATTTCCCCAAGACTTCCTAATTGCAACAGTTGCTTTGATACTACTTGCTCATCTGCTACATGTATTGGTGATTGAGAAGGAGAATACAAAAGCTCACTTGTCTACACTTCCTTCCCTACCCTCTTCCTTTTAGGGGAATCTTGAACCTCAACTACATATTCTATTACCCTTTTTCCTTTCGAAGTATAAGGCTCATCTCTTATCGAAATTAGTACACTATATTTTTACCTTTTATGCATTACATATTCACCGGGGGAATCACCTTGGCATAGACAGGCTTGGCTAAAACTAGTTTAGCCTTTTCAGGATTAAATTTCATCACAACCTCCTTCTTCTCCTTCAAGTTTTGCATTAAATACTCAAAATAAACTACCAAAAACTTGATCTTTTCTTCTAACGGATGAAAACTAACCAAGGAATCATAACTGTTGTCAAAATGGTGAATGAAATCCAAGGTTTTCTTGATTGATATCCATTTTTCCTTCCTGACTTCTTGCTTATCTAAATTTAACTCATTCCTTATTAAATACTCAGGGAAGTGAAACCGGTGGGCCTTACCTACACATCTAGCCCTCTTCTTAAACATATTATTAAAGAAATCCTTTGGATCAACAAACCTCGCCACTGCAGTAGATAACCTATATGGCTGAAATAAATTATTAAAATGTGTCCAACCACCCTTGCTGATTACAAATAGATATGATAGGGTAACACTTGGGAAAATTGTTCCCTTCCCCTTATTAGTCAATTCTGCTTCTTGCAAGCCTCCAATTTGTCTTAGGACCTCAACAATTCCTATCTTCAAAGGGACTTTATAGGGAAATAGATATGGGGTTCCTTTAAAACCATAAACTCTGAACACAGTGGAGATTGGGTACAAATACATATCACCCCAATTATGTACAATTTTGATGTCTTCAGCAAATTATTTAGGCCTAAAGAATTCAAGGAGAGCTTTAGGAATCATAGGGTTTTGTGGGCACAAAAGGATTCTAAGCCTAAATGCAAAACATCTATCAAAATTTAAGTAACTTGCGTCTTCTCTATCCCAAGACAAAATTGTGCTCCTTAACTAAACAAACATCTTCTCTCCATCCTTTTCCTTGAGCAAGTCCATTTCACTAGCAAAATATTCAGCACCTTTGAATAAAAACATGTGCATGAGGAGAGAATACTATCCAAAAGGTCTGTTCACCTTAGCATTCTTTACCCCTATCAATCCCTCGTGAATGGCATTAGTGTGATAAGGTGCAAAATCAAAAGTCACTACTAGAGATGGGTTCAAAATCTATGCTATCATGAGCATATAGTGGGTTGGTATGTCAGTTTCCGCATCT
Organism: Cryptomeria japonica; assembly: GCF_030272615.1. Lineage (NCBI taxonomy): Eukaryota > Viridiplantae > Streptophyta > Pinopsida > Cupressales > Cupressaceae > Cryptomeria > Cryptomeria japonica. The sequence continues at coordinate 548,899,037 of NC_081411.1, read as the reverse complement.
TCCCCAAGAATTTGACATAAAGACCAATACATTCCCTTAGCCCTCAAAGTAAAAAAATTTAAGGAGAAAGGTTCCATGGTGCTCGGGCCTACTACTGTCAGTCCTCCTATTTTGGCAAAGAATTCCTTCAAGGGGCCATTTCTGAAGTGATCTTTCTGTGCCTCATAGACCTTCGCCAACATTTAAATATTGGTAGGCTCCAAATAAATTGACACCTCACTAAGTCAAAAAATTCTCCAGAACTCATCATTAGTTATTTCAATTAGAGACCCACCATTTACATTCTTCATAGTCCTAGTATTGGGATCATAATTGTTTTCAATTTGGGTTAACAAGTCCACGCCCATGAAAACCCTAGGGACTATAAGCTTCACAACATCTAGCTCCCATATGCTATTAATTGGAGCAAGGGAATTTCACTGACTGAACCCCACTTTGAAGAGTCCCAAACCTACCAATCCTATTTGGGCATCTCTCAACCAGTTCCCTTTATCATATAGACCATCGCCAATTCTCAGGCAGGGAAACTTAGGCACCAATTCCTTTATTTTAGCTGAACTATTAGTGGACTAAGTTAATTGCTCTAGAAAATCATCACAAATGGCTCTCTGCTGATAATCAACCTCCCCTCTGAATTCTCTTCACGGTGCCATCTCAAAATTATACTTATTTCAATGGAATTTCAAACAAACTCTTTAGAAATTCAAACATCTAGTGACACCAAGCAAACTGTAATTGTTAAACAATTGCAAGAAACTTAATTGTTGCCTAAGAAATTTTGCCCTATGCACTGATGTTTCTGCAAGATTCCTTTAACATGAAAAAATCTTCAACTCATGTAAGGATTAATACGACAACTGAGCATTGATTAGAGTCAATTAAGCCACATGCTTCAGCAATTAATTCATAAATAGAATTCAAAAATTGGCTCCAATGGACAACAAAATTTCTCTAAGTGTTCTGCCTTTTGTCGCTAGTTCATGGTGCGAAATAGTTGATCTTCTCCTCATAGTGGTTCAGTGACAGCCATGAGATCATGTAAAACTTGCACGTCCTTTACCTTACTTGAGTCATCCTATTTAGAATGGGTCCCACCACCTTTTCATTGTTTCGCAAAGGGTAAATTTCATGCTACTTCCCTTTGCGACACAATGACATTCATCAGATCAACAACTAACTAATCGTTCTTTATTTTCCACTGTAACCATTTGCCTTTACAGCTGACTTTAACTACCACCGCTAATGGTTTGTCACTATTTTGCAAAGGGTAACTTTCGTGGACCTTTGCATTGCGAATCAACAACAACCGCTGATCATCTTTGAACGTGCCTAGTCATTAACTACCTTATCCTTCAAAGTGGGCCCCTTATGTAAATCCACTCGCCTACACACTTCCACCAGATGTCTCCATGTGTCTATCACTTATTCACTCAAGAAATCTGCTAGGCTCCACATTCTAACCGCCACGTGTCTCACTGAACCAGGAATTCCATCAACACTGCTACTTTATTAAACAGACCAGTTGAAAATCCATTTGGAGCCATGCGTCCTGTCGACAGATCACTCTCTTCTTCATCTGCACATCGAGCTGTTTCACAACCTAACCTGCCACGTAACAACCCCTTCATCTGCCACTGGATAGCCAACTCATCGGTCATTGTTTCATGAAGGGTAACCTTCATGTACCTTCGAATATCGAACTAGCGACAGTCGTTCGATCATCTGCAACCTGCTCGATCTTTAACTCGAGAGCCACTTACCTATCAAGCCCACCACCTTTTTCATTGTTTTAGGAAGGGTAACTTTCATGCCACTTCGAATAGCAAACCAACGACAGTCCTCTGATCATTTTTAAGATGCACGGTGTGAGGCCCTACCCCGAGCCATCATAGCATTTCAGTTATTTTCATGTTGGACCTATTTTGGATACTATATTTTGATGCATTTTGGACCCAAATTTTATATGATCTCGTGTTATGGATAACATTGATATGATTATGTCATTTACTTTTATTTGAAGTACTTCATTTTTATACTAGAAATTACGGATGCATGCTCTATAAATGATTTCATTCCATGTTTATAATTATGATGCCATTTAGTAGATGATTGTTTGTGGATGTTATCAGATAATTGGATACTTGATTTTTATAATCGAAATTTTATACGATGTTTGAATTGTATTCTTTTGATAATATTATATGTGATTTTTGGAATTACTGATGTGCAAGTGAGATGTGTAGGATAGTTATTGCATGTGACCATGGAAATTATTGGGAGAATCAAGCCTAGGCCTATGTGCAATTGTGAAGCCAGGGGTTGTCTATTTGGAGAGACAACCCCTCATTTGTAAATGTGTTTTAATTTGTAAATGTTATGCTTGGATGTGTGTTTAATTTGGAAATTGTTTAATTTATAAATTCTAAAAAAAGGGACATTTGCCATGTGTAATTTAGTGATGTGTAATTCTTTTTGTAGTGTCACTTGACACATGTTGTAGGATGAGTTGGTATTGTCATGTCTCTTTTTGAGGAAATTTATTTTACCAATGCTTATATTTTCAATTATCCTAAAATGGTCCCAAGTAAACCTTGGATAGGGAGCCATTAGAAAGGTCAACTCAGGGTTGACCCGTAGGTAAACTTTGGGTGGACTTCTAGGGGGTTAAACTAACTCCTGGGGTCAAGTTAGGGGCATTTTTAGTGGGCCATATGATGTACCTATGGATGAAGGCCAAATTTAGCAATGTGTTCACTCCCTAGGGCCTGTTTAACCTCCCCAAAAATTGAGTTTCCCAAGTTGGCCAAATTTCATCTTTAGAAGAGCCTTCCTAGGTTAGACAACCCTCCTCATGAGTGGCATTTCTCTTCCCCATTCCTTTTACCCTTTTAGAGGTGCCTTGGTTAGGGAGTGTGTAAGGTATTGGGAAGACCAACCAATTAACATCCTTCATCCTTCCCAAGTGGGTTGGAAAGAGTGAGGAGTGTCTTCATAGGGAATAGTTTGGGAGGGAGAAGTTTGATCACCCACTCTCCATTTTGGAGACTTAGATTTTGGAGGAATTTTTGGTAATTTTTGGGAATTTTTTGGCTAAGTGTTGAAGGAGAAAAAGTTGTGGACTTGGGTAGCTCTCCTACAACTTATTTTACCCTTTTTGGCAGATTTAAGGTTGGTTGAACTCCTATCTCTTGTATGATGTTGTTTTCTTTTGAAAGATTGTGGTTGTAATTGTTTTCCATTGTCGTTGTTTTTTTTTATGTGTAGGAAGATGTAGAGTTCTTCCTTATGTGTTTTGGTTGATTTTTTATGTTTTTTGTTTTGGGAGTTTTCAAGGCCAAACACACCCTGGGAGGGTAGAGTGGTCTTGGGGTGAAGGGTTGTTTGACAACGTTTGAGTGAGAGGCTCTCCTTGAAAGAGAGTGATTCTTAAGGGATTTTGTGATCCTTGTTGCATTGTGATTTATTTATGCAATGGGGGTCATAAGGGGAGTTTTGTTGGCTTGTATGTCTTGGGGGGCATAAGGGCTTATAAGGACAAGTTTGGAACTTGTGGATGTGTTTATTTGCAACCTTGTTATGGCATTATGTTCTCTATTTGCAGAATTCACCTCAAGGTACATAGTCCACCTTCATCCCATTTGAAAAGTCACATATGTGATGTTGTTTAATCCTTGGGTTGGGAATGTCTTTTGTTGTTATGAGTTTTCTGCTTATATGTGTTTGAATGTATGTTTCCTGTCTAGCCTTGATTCTCCTAGCTCGGGGGTGGCTTCTAGTAAGCCTAGGTTGGGAGGTGAGCCTCCATGGTCACAACCTTCAATTTTTATTGCAAGTTTTGCTTGGGAAAAGATTGGAAAGGAAGCTTTTGAATGATCCTATTGTTGTATTTAGTTGCAGAAAAGAAAAAGATTTCCTATTGTATTTTAGTTGCAAAAAAGAAAAAAAGAGTTTTCTTATTGTATTTATATTGTAGAAAAGAAAATGTATTATTTGACTAAGTTTTACCATGCAATAAAATGTTTTTTACTTGAAGTATTTATCCTTTAAATGAGATGAATGCATTTTTTTGGTTTATTTCTATATTGGTATAGTTGCTGGAAAAAGATTGGAAAATGCTATTTCATTTTGTTTTAATTATTTAATGGAGAAAGGAATGAAATTATTGTTCTGTTTCTATGTGTTTTTAAAAAGGAATGCAGAGTTAAATGTTAATAAAGTAGTCACTTTAATATAGAAATGAAATATTTTCTTAAGTCAATAGTTCAGATACAAAGGAAAAATAAAAAGACATCTTAGAGTTAATACTGCATTTTATCTTACTGTTTTAGTGGATTCTGAAATAATTAGTTGCAGCCATAAATATAATATCACTATCATTTCTTTACATTATGTAAAAGCAGTAAATAAATCTAGTTATAGTATTTAAATTAAATGTTAGCTATTTGTCATTGAAAAAAAAGAAATAATTTACCCTAATCTGTTATTGTGGAATAACCTGCTTAAATGCTTTGAAAGTAACAAATTTAAACAAAAAAAGAAAGGATTTAGTTTTAATGCCTTTATAAAAAAAAGGGGGATTCACATATGCATATATACATATATATATATATATATATAGTATTTCTTTTTTTACATATATATATATATTTATTTATTTATATATACATATATATACATATGTATACATATATAAAAAAGAAATAAACTTAAATAAAAATAAATAAATAAACTCAAACCCTCATCCCTGGAGCCGAAGCTCCATGTGAGTAGCCTGTTGGTATTTTGGTATGGTTTTGTCATTGATGTCAACACCTACTAAAACACTAGCACTTTGGAGATCAAGAAACATTCACTGCCAAGAAAGTAACTATTGCATAGTTACTGGTATATGGTACACTGGTAAGATATAATGATCACCGACACTTGGAATGGCATGGAAAACACTTGGTAATGTCGAAGACATAGTTTGGACATCTTGTCCTAGAGTTTTGTTCATTGGTATATTCACAGTTGCATATTTGTTGTTATCGATAAATAGGTCTAGGGTTACACCTGTCTACCGGCATACTTAACTGGTTTATCGATATTAAGCATTAATTTGGTTAAATTGTTTTTGGTTTAAATTTATTTGACAACTGATTCACTCCCCCCCCCCCCTCTTAGTTGTCCCCAGGACCTAATAATTGGTATCAGAGCCTAGTCCTCTTTTGCAGAAGTTTAACAGCTGGAGGAGATCCAATGTCTACTAATTATTTCAGGAAGGACAATCCTATACTTGATGGAACCAACTATGGAATATGGAAGATTAAAATGGAGACACATCTAAATTGTATTGGAAAAGACATTTGGGAAGCTACAAAGAATGGTTATACTGCTGCTATACCAGGACAGCCCAATCCAGCTAACTTGACAAAAAGATGAAGAAAATGATTGCAAAGTAAGAGAAGCACTTTTGAGCGCATTATCAGATCAACAAATCATTGGACTATCAGATAGTTCTACTACTAAAGCTATTTGGGATTATTTGGAAACACTGAATGAAGGAGATTCCACAGTCAAGATTGCAAAACTTGAAAGCTTCCGAGTCAGGTATGAACATCTAAAAATGGAAGAAGATGAAAGGATTTCTGCTTTTATGGAAAGAGTAAATGAAATTGTTTTGGGTATTAAATGTTGTGGAGGAACATTAAGTGAGGATTAAATTGCTTCAAAAGATTTAAGAGGATTTCCACTGGCATACAAAATGAAAGTCACTGCTATAAATGAGTTAAGAACAATGCCTAATACATCAGTTACTAGGGATACATTGATTGGGAAACTTTCAGCTTTTGAAATTGAAGAATTGGGTCTTGTTGCTACTATAAATATAGATTTGGCCTCTAAAGCATCAACATCTATAGACACCTAAAAATGGTCAACGCTTGCGGAGTCATACTTTAACATTTGCGCATTGCCTCATTTTAAGTTTTTGCGTCGCATTAGCATTTCTCCTATGATTCGTACTTGGTTTTAATCATTTGCAAACATCGAGTCATTCTTCTACATTCTTCATTTATCTCGCTCTCGAATTTGGTCTTGTCGACAACACTATCAAGTCATGATTTTGATCGATTTTATCTTATTGCATCAATGAGCGTGCTTATTTGTCATCATTTTGGACATCGTCAATCCTAATTAGGGTTTTGTCCTCCTGTCAATATTGTGATCAATTTGTCATCGATCATTGTCCTCTTATCAATCTTGTCATCTGGCGATCGATTTATCATCAATCCTTCAATCTTGTCGTTTAACGATCGATTTGTCATCGGTCGTTGTCATGTTCGATCTTGTCATTTTGTGATCGATTCATCATTGATCGTGGTCATTTTCAATATTGTCATTTTGCAATCTATTTTGTCATCGATTCTTGTCCTCTTGTCAATCTTGTCATTTGGCGATCGATTTGTCATCGATCGTTGCCTGTCTCAAATATGTCAATTTGGATCAATTAGTCATTGTTCCTCGTCAATTGGCACCTTTTTCTTAATCAAATCATTTATCACATTGGTCATTTATCAATCCAAAATCAAATCATGATCAAATCGATATCAATTATCCTTTGTCAAGACCTAATTGTCATTCTCGCATTGCTAATTCATCTTCTAGGGTTTCGTGATTTAATCATTTAACCTGGTTTGTTATTTCCTCCTTTAGGATTAATAAATTATTTATTTATCCTAAGTCTTCTCATTGCAATTAAATGTTCATTTAATTGGCTAATTATTCCTCTTTGTGAATTAATTAATAAATGACAAATTATTAATTAATTTACCTAATTCCTAATTTCCTCATTTCCTAATTTCTTAATTTTTTAATTCCTAATTTCAATTTCCTCCTATTTCTCTCCTAAATTCATGGAAATGACATGTCAATTTGTCATAATTGACAATCAATCAATTTTGACATAGAAGTTGTCATAAGTTGTCATAAATTATCAATCAACAAATTTTGCATAGAAAGTGCATAATTTGTCATAATTGACATAATTGATTTGCAATTTCCATTTGAATTGAATCATGCTAATCTTGTCATCTCTCCAATTCTTCTATAAATTGGATGATCTTCATCAATCAAAGCTAATTGGTAATCAGACTATCGAATTTACGCTTCTAGTACTCTTGATCAAAAATCTCATCTACTTGCTTTCAATTGTGTGTGTGCACTTGTAGGTGAGATCCACAACCAAACTATTTGAAGAGGAAAGAAGAACAATGGAGCTGCATGAAAGAGCATTCAAATCATACCTATGGTTTGCTTAATTTCTAGTCTTGAATGCTTTTATTTCATGTCTCTATTGAGTGTTGTTTAGGATAGATCATTGCAATGAATGCATTTGTGATTGAACTATTATGTTTATCTTGTTTTGTGATGATTTCCTATTTCCTAACGTACATTAATTGGTGAACCCGATGTGAACACTAACCTTCTAACCTCTTTATGGTGTTTTGAGTGCTTTCAAGTTGATTTGCAGGCCAAAAAAACCCAAAAACAGGGTCGTGCAGGGTTTTCTGGAGACTTCTGCGCCTGTGTCCTACATCCTACACCTGTGTTGAGCATTCTGCGCCTATGTTGAAGACATTCTGTGCTTGTGTCCTGCATTCTGCGCCTGTGTCATGGGTTCTGGGCCTGTGTAAAGTCCAGAACAGGGGTAAAAATGCAGTGTTTTTTTTGAAATTTGTTTAGTTTTTGCATTCTGTTTTATGTGCTTTGGATTTTGGTACTAATTATCTATGCAGAATCTTGGCATACACATGGAAAAGACAATAAATCAAACTACTAACATGTGTTATGCAGAATCGATAGTCAAAGACAACAAATCAAACTCCTAACTTGGGTTTTGTAGGTTGCCTTGGAGAAACAACTAAATTTGGTGTTTGTCTTTAAATGTTTTAGGCACCTAGTGATTTTTTAAATAGGATGGAATGAATCTATGCTTGATTTGATTGTTGAGTGTGACATTGGAGTAGGAGAGTATGCTCTCATCATTTTAGGCTTTTGTCTTTGATTGTGTGTCTCCTTTAGAGGGCCTGCCTTCTCGACCACTTTGCTTTTGCAAGCAAGTGGTAATTGTGAGAAGGGAATGACCCAAAGTGAGTACGGCTATAATTCCTTGGCATTCTAACTCACTATAAAAAAAATACCCGATGAGCGAAAGCTTTGAAGGAAGTATTACGTGGGAATTGCAGTTACTTGGGAAGTGATGACCCTTGGACTCTTTCTCATATCAACATCTAAGTAGGGCCTCTTGGTCTAAATCATGCTTGCACGACTACATTTGTTTGGTATCTTGATGGGCTTAATGTCTCAATGACGCTTGCATGACATGAAGGAGTAACGCTTAACAGAAATCCTTACTAAACACCTTGTTTTTAGAGGCCAAAAACCCTTCTAGTTGCTTGAGAAGGACAAGTTTGCATACTTGGAAGAGATACTAAGTTCGCCATGGGGAGATTTCCATGGGGACTGATGCTTGGCTGCCCTGAGAAGTGAGTGCCGTGGAGGGGAGCCCGTGGGGTCAAGCATCTATGTATTCTCCTTGAATCTCATAATGAGTCTACCTCTCAAGTACCTAATGTCTTTGCCTACCATAAGAAATGTGGAAATGAGCATGATTGTCTTGAGTCTAAGTTGCAATATCTTGTATTCTTTGCTTGTCAAAAGTTGAATTGCATCCCATTTCAAAAGCAAAAACAAATTGATCCAACATAAGATTAAACACAAGAGACATTCATCCAACAAAGGTTCAACAAGATTCAAAACTCATCTTCAAACATGGTTAGCAAACATTGTTCAAAATCTTGTCTCAACATTCATGTCACTTACATTTAGGTTCATCCTAGGTTGCATTTTGCAAAGTTCATTGTCAAGTACCAAGGTTAGGTTTCACCTAAGTCATACTCTTATCAATAAGGGTCATCCATTTGCATATGTCCTCTTGCATTGAAGTCATACCATTTTCATACATTCATATTTGCATACCCTAGGTCTCTTCATTAAGTTTAGGTCATTATCATATCATATTAGGGTTATTTGCATAGTAATTATCCCTTTGCATATAGTGCCAAAACTAGGTTTTGTCATACTTGAGTAATCCAAATCTTTGATAAACCCTAAGTTATTGTTAGGAAGTCTTGACCTGATCAAACTTTTGTCTTTTTGTCATCAATGTCATTTCGTCAAACCTAGCTTAGTATCCAAGCATATAGGGGAGACATTGTCATCTTGTCCTTTGTTACTTAGTTCTTTTGTCCTTTGAGGTCTAGATATCATTCCAATTTCCTAAGGGTCCCTCTCTTAGATTTGCATTCAAAAAGTTTGTCAAAATCTTCAAAAACAACCACAAACATAGATTGCATTTTCATCTATTGAAGTTTGCATTTAGTTGTATATCATCCTTTTAAAATCAAAAAATCCAAAAATATTGCATTTGCATAGTGACATGTCTATTGAAACAAGGTTTCAAGCACCAATGATGCAACAAAGTTTGACATATCAACCAACAATGCAATCACAATTCTATCCAACCCAACAACAAAGCAACATTGATCAAACTTTTTATGAAACAAGTCTCCAAATACAAAAACTAGAGGAGAAACTAGCTCAAGAAAATGAGATTTTGGAACAAAGAGTGAAAAACATTGTGAAGAATAGATCACAAATGTCCAAAATGTTTTGAAAACTTCTAGGTTGAAATCCAAATATTGAGCCAATTGATGTAAGGTCTCTTATCGAACGATCAGACATACCAGCTCTCCTCTCCCAAATAGAGATGATGAAACAATTTCAAGAAAGGAGACAACATCAATTTCAACATTATGTGCCTCCACAACAAGAACAAGAAGGTGTTTACTATCAATCAAATTTTCAACCAATACAACCAATGGTTCAACCAATGGTCCAACCAACACAACCTATGGTTCAAGTTCAACAATATGTCCAACCAGCTATACAATGTCCACAAATAGTTCAACCAATGGTGGAATATCAACAAGTTCAATCAACATATCAATGCCAACAACTACAATCACAAATTCAAAAACAAAACTTGCAACACACACCAACCCAAGTTTCAAACATGTTAGAACAATTGAACCAAGTCCAATATCAAAACATGACATCAAACCAAAAACAAGTTCAAATTCTAGAGTCAACCATGTCAAAACCTCAAAAGAAAGGTGGCTTTATTGCAATGCTCTTAACTACCAAGTGTGTTCTTTGAAGAAGATAAAGATAATACAATTATGTCTAGCAATGCCTCATCTCCCCACAAACAAATTGACTCTCTAGTGGCATCTATCCCTACACCTCTAGAAGTTTCACAAGAACCTTCCATATTATCCTCATCAAACAATACCCCCAAGGATGCAATTACCCAAGGGCTATCCATAATTGATTGCCATGATAATCCAATTCATGATGCACATCCTTGTCATGTTTCAGAAATACAAGACCCAATGCCACCATGCACTTTATTGCCATTACCTATTTTAGAGGACCCCATTCGAAGTCCCTCTTCCTCATGTTCAAGCATTGATTCCTTGCCAGAATCCATCACAAATGTTCAAAGTGCATTTCCTTCATGCCAAAATATTGATTCCTTGTCAGAATCCTCCATGCATATCCAAAGTCCAACCCCATGTCAAGAGGATAATTTAGAGCACGAAGAAATATGTCTTGAAATAGATGAAGATCAAGATCCCGAAACCTTATCATCCCATCCAATTGTTGACCAGGACTCCATGTTCCCAGACACTCACGATGATTCCCATATTCTTGTCCATCCTATCCAAAGTCCTATTGACACTCCATTCCCTGAGCAAGATCAAGATATCCCAGTTCATCCAATCCCAAACAATCCCCTTCCATTTCATGAAAACAATGTCCTTTCAAATCCCATTGACATTCCACTTCCTAAGAAAGATCAAGATATCCCTTCCATCCTTTCCAATGATCCCATTAAAAGTCAAGAGCAAAGCAATTTTAAAGAGGAATCCAATGATCTTTCTCCTTGTCAAGATCAAAGTATCCTTCCAAATTCATTTCCAACACAAGACCCTATCATTCCTTCAGATCCTCCACAAGATTCACTTGTTCCTCCATTTCCACGTCCTAATCCAGCATATCCACTCCAAGATCGCATTTCTTTTGATGATCCCATTATTTCTCCCATTCCATATCTTGAAGAGCTTTTCATTGAACCATGTCCACAACATGATCCTAATCCCCTTCATGATTCTAACATGTAAGTGCAAGATGTTCATGAACCCTCGACATGCATAATGGGTTGTTCCTCTTTGGTGCAATCTGATCCACTTCAAGATCTCATTATTTCTCTCATATCATATCCACCTCATAATGGACTCGCGTCTTCTTCCCAAAGAAAAGAGTATCCTACAAGTCAAGATATTCATAAAGGCAAAGGAGTAGACCTTCATGAGAAAGAACCCCTTCATATCAAAGAATATACTAATGGTCATGGCTACAGAGCTCACACTCAAGGCGTTGGTATCCCTTCAAAGTCAAAATCCAAATGTCCACCTTCCCCATCATCGCTTCCATCCATTCTAGGTCCCTATATCCCTCCATCTCCTATGCAACATCAGCAAAGGCACACATCTTGGAGAACCATCCATCCATCCCACATGCCTCCATATCATTCCCATCCACACCGACATTCATTCCTTCCTCCATGCAATTTGGATGCCAAGTATAAAAGTCATAAGTCTAAAAATCCACATGTATTCAAGGATCAACATGTCCAATCTAATCAACATGTCAAAGCAAAGAAAAATATGATCCAAAAAGAAAAGGAAAAATCCAAAAGGTCACAAAGGCCCACTGAGCAAAATAAAGCAAAGTCAAAATATATATGGGTTCCTAAATCCCTTGTGCAAGCCATGCACTCCAAGGAACCACAAAAGCATGAAAAATCAAAAACCATGTGGATCCCTAAGCGGCTCCTTGAAGCACGAAAGCCTAAAGAAACATCAAAATTGGCATTTAAAATTGCTATTCCTTCATCCAAACATTCCAAGTCTATTCCTCCATCACCTTCTTCATCCATTTTGGGTCCTTATGTCCACAAATCCCTAGCTATTCCTTCATCAAAATCTCCATATCCAAAACCCACTCTTCCTCCATCAGTCCATCACCCCTCAAGGTGTGTGCCAATGTTGATCTTGCCTTCATTTCCATCCATTGAAGCCCAATTCTTCCAATACCCTATCCATTATCCAATGCATATTTTTCATCCTTCCATCCCTTTGATCCCATCCTTTGCATAAATCCTTGCCTTAGTTTCATCTCATTTTCCATGTCCTTATCCTACCAACGTCTTTGAGCATACTTTTAAAGATCATGGTCCATTTATTTCAAGGCTACTATCCAAACAAAAAAGACACTTGAGTCCTTCTTCCATCCCCTATCATGTGTCCATCTTCTATTGAAAAAGTCAAAATCCAAAAAAAAAAAAAAGTGAAAAAATTGAAAGAAAAAGAAAACAAAAAAATAAAGCAAAAATAATTCATTCACTGGTGAAAACCTGGCAAACAGGCGCCTTGGGAAAGTACCGTGATGAAAACCTAGCAAACAGGCATCATGGGTAATTTATGAGCTTCTTGCACACCACACTTGGGGGCAGGTTTTATCCTATCATATCCTATTGCCCTTCATTATCCTATCATACCATGTCATTTCCCTTCATGTCCTATCATCCCTCATGTCCAGTTTCCCTTTCCACCTTTGATCTTGACAAGGTTGAGGATCATCATGAGCATCATGCATCTTGTTTGCAGCTTTTATTCCACCATAGCTTTTGGTCTTTATCCATTTGCTTATTTCAACCTTTCATCCATATTCCCTGGCTTATTACAACTTTCTGCCACTGTCCCTTAGCCAATCCCGACCTTCAGTCCATGTCCCTTATCCATTATTGGTCTTTCTTATCCTATCCATATCTTATCACTATCCATACACTCTTTTTCATTCTTTGATCTTGATCTAACATAAGGACGCAAAATTTAAACATGGTTTCAAAAACCTCTTGACATGTCCCTCATGCCATGTCACTGCTTTACGTTGTCATATCCAGTCGCTTGTCCCATCATGCAATAGCCCTTGAAAATTGCATCCGTATTGTCTCCATGATAAAAGGCCTTTGTCTTCCCTCTAACCACCATCATTTCAGCAAGCCTATTTATTCACCTGTCATATTCCGTGCCTTGCTAGACACTGGGGGCAAAATCATACAAGTTGAAAAATGTCCTAAAATAATTCAAAAAAATTGAAAAATGTCCTAAAATAATTCAAAAAAAATTTAAAAATGTCCTGAAAAAATCTCTAAAAAATCAAATAATGTCTTGAAATAATTCAAAAAAAGTCAAATAAAGTCCTGAAAAAAGTATCTAAAAAAACTGAAAAAATGAAAATCCCTAAAAATCATAAAAAGTGCTGAAAAAATGAACACAAAAACATTTCAAAAACATTAAAATCCAAAAACAAGCATTTTGTCCATAAAGGATCTCTTTTTGTGTATAAGCAAATCACTGAGCATACATCCAACGACACGCAATCCAACGTTGTGCTTTAATGAAATCATGCTTAAATAGATGAACTTTTTCATTCAAACTGATCAAATTTGTCTTATCAATCAAACGTTACCATCGAAATCATTCGTCCTTGGCACACTATCATGAGTCTTATACAGGGTGTGGTATACTCGAAACTAGACTGTGTCCTATCTTAGATGAGGTACCGCATTCCCTGAAACCAGACAGCATGTCATCCTATCAGCACTTTCAACTTTTGACAACGAAGATCAAGGTGTTTGTTTGATTTGTTGGAATTTGTGCATCTTATCTTTTTATTGATTTATCTTTAGCTTCGGTCATGTTCCTATGTTGCTCGATGATGTCACTGAGTGATTTAGAGTGACCAGGATGGATCATGGTCCTTTTCTTGATTGTGATTGTTGTTTGTCTGTGATGTGTCTGTCTTTTGCAAAAAGGGTTGCATTTCAGCTCTGGCCTTCAATGCCATGATGCTATGCATCCATTTTGCTACATAAAAATAAAGGTTCTCACCTACAAAGTGCATTACTGAAAGCAAGTTTTCTTCATCTCTCACTGTCTTCTGTCTCATTTTCTTCTTACTAACATTTCTTCTGTCAGTTCAGATAGTCAGTTCGGTCTAGTGCTCCAATTTCCCTGCACACATATACTGCATCCTGCATCCATTTGGTTAGTACATTTGCATTACATCGATCATCACATCAAGCATCTTATCCATTTCATATTATAAATGCATCAAAAACGCATAAGCAAACAAAAAAAATAAATGCATCCATACATATTCCATAATGATACATAAACAATGCATAAGTCATCCATACATGGAAAATAACATAAGTCATTTGCATCCCATCATATCGATGCATATCATATCATCCGCCACAATAATATCGGAGTACAAAATCGGACTATCTGTCCTAAGTATGGCCCGCAGGCTGACTACAAACTGTCAAACTACATAATGTCCACTGTCTGTCTAAGGAGCACGTGCCTCTATCACTAGGTACTCCCTCGGTCCTCCTCATCCTTGCAAGGTCTTGTGGATGATGTCCCTCCTGGTCCTGGCTATGGTGGTCTCATCGGTCCACTCACCCCCATGCTGCTCAATGACCTCCGAGAGCGTGCCCTGCTCTCTGTCCTCGATCGTGCCCGATATGAAGGTGCTCTCTACTCTGGTGGAACTGCATTCTCATATAGTGACCTCCAATGGCATATCTCCTCTCTGATCTCTACCAGCATTTGTCCTAGCTCTCGTACACTGGCATCCCGAATCGACCCAATATACTCAGTGACTCTTTGTTCCTCTCGCTGTGCCTAAGCAATCGCTGCATCTCGAGCTGCTGTGAGTCTGGCTATCTCTGCTCTGAACTGATCCTGCTATCTCTCTAAAGTCATAATGTGATCCTACTAACTCGCTATGGTAGCCCTGAATATCTCCATCTCCTCTGTCCTAGCCGTCTCTGGCTCTATGGGTATGTCCTGCAATGCCTCATGCTCACCTGAATCTGACTCATCCTCATCATCCCCACCATCCTTGTCTCCGTCCTCATCATCCTCCTCATCCTCATCATCCCCACCATCCTCATCTCCATCCTTGTCATCCTCCTCATCCCCGCCCTCCTCCTCCTCATCCTCATCATCTCCCTTCTCCTCTCCTATGAGTGGGAAGTCCTCCTATCTCCTCGGCACTAGAATATCCGGATCTATCAATGGCACTGGCCATCATCGTGCAAACCATCTATCATACTCATCTATCATCCCGACATCTGCCACATCTGATCTCCAATCCCACTGTCTTTGTTGTAGCTATGAGAAGTCTGCATATGCTGTGTGTGGCTGAATCATACTCCCCCACTGACTCATCTCTCTGTGAGATCGGGCAAAATGTGCAGTCCTCCTGGGTACATCCTACCTCTGTCCAAACTATCATCTGACTCTCTCTGGCAGGTACAACTCAATTACTCTCTAGCGATTCACTGGTTGCCCAATCAGGTACCTCTCCTGTCTACAATATGGTAACTCCTCACTGTCATCTGACCATCCCGGACAATCACGATATGGCCTCCATATGAACTCTCTCAGTCGATCTAGCTCATGTCGCTAGTATAATATGTATCCAAAAGGACCCTGTCTCAGTGCTCCCCCATAGTAGTACACATATGGTCAGTGTGGTACTACCTATCTATCTATAATCGGTTGACATATAGCTATGTGCTCAAATGCCCATACCTGTAGCAATGTAACTCCACAGCTCAAAGTCTAAACTCCTTGATATGCTATCTGATGCAGCTGAAAATAGAGCATAGCCAGTACACATGGTCCCCATGCGTACACTATCCCCTCTATCACCATCTGCTCTAGCACTCTTCCCCATCCAATAGGGAATCCATGTCCTCATCTGTCTCCTGCTAGTAGACATGCTATCACCACGGCTATCACCACGTATCATCGATCATACTCCGATGCCATAGTCTCCCAGCCAATCTCCCTCTCAATGATATCCAGATCATCTGTGTCGCACTCAAATAATCTACACAATGCATCTCTCCTTGTCATTGGGTCATACTCTATCATCTCTCCATGAATCAGAATGCGGAGGATACGCCATACATCCTCCAGTGTCACCGTCACCTCTCGAGTCGCCAGATGGAATGAGGAAGTCTCTGAATGCCATCGCTCTGCCAATGTGGTAAGCAGTCTTGTGTTTGCCCTAATCTTGGGCATGAATGTGACATAGTATATCCCAAGTCCTGCTAAGGTATCTCTCTCTGTGCTCCTGAGTCTATGTCATAGCATGAAGCAATCTGGTCGGTTTTCCCGTGTGATCAACGGATACTGTCAACTCTGCATCACAATTGGGGCAAATTTTGTCAGTTTTAGGGTTTTCTCCTACGAGTTGCATTTCCTCTTTTTCATGTCTAATCAGGGTGTTTTTCATCTAATTTGACCTATCCTACCCTTGTCCCCTTTTTCCGGATCATTGGCATGTCATTTTGACCACAATTAGGGTTTGCATTGCACAATTGCACCTATGTAAGGTAACCTATGCCTATGTCAGGTAACCTGTGCCTGTGTCTCCCTACACAAGTGCAGAAGACCCTACACAAGCGTAGAAGTCCTTTTCTGCATCCCCTGTGGGCCCCGCAATGTCCCGCAAGCAATCAAAATTCATGAAATTGAAAACATGGGTATTTGAGATCCATACCACTGCTCTTGCGTCATCCAGTCATCTGAATGTGCATACACGTTCCTCGAGGTGATCCACCATTGGAATGTTCACCATCTCTCTGCAAGTGTTCTTGTCCAGAGCAACAAATTCTCCTCCTTGGCTAGTGCAAATGAAAACTTTTTCACTCTCTTGGCCTCATTTATAGATCTTTGTCAGTGCATAGATGGATGTGCACTCTCTTCATCTTATGTTGGTCACGGTCTTTTGCATCTTCAATTGCTTGTCCTTCATGCATCTGGTATCCGATTGTCAGTCTGTTTGATCCTATCCTTTTTATCGATCAATTGGCCTATTTTCTGCATGTTTCCGGCCAATTCCTCGAGGGGGCATGCATATGTCATTGTCATTGTCTGGGGCATTTTCATTATTGTTCTTTGAAACAACGCTTAAAATCTCATTGTCTCAAAGAGGGGCAAAATGTAGACACCTAAAAATGGTCAACGCTTGCGGAGTCATACTTTAACATTTGCGCATTGCCTCATTTTAGGTTTTTGCATCGCATTAACATTTCTCCTATGATTCGTACTTGGTTTTTATCATTTGCGAACATCGAGTCATTCTTCTACATTCTTCATTTATCTTGCTCTCGAATTTGGTCTTGTCGACAACACTATCTAGTCATGATTTTGATCGATTTTATCTTATTGCATCAATGAGTGTGCTTATTTGTCATCATTTTGGACATCGTCAATCCTAATTAGGGTTTTGTCCTCCTGTCAATCTTGCGATCAATTTGTCATCGATCATTGTCCTCTTATCAATCTTGTCATCTGGCGATTGATTTATCATCAATCCTTCAATCTTGTCGTTTAACAATCGATTTGTCATCGGTCGTTGTTATGTTCGATCTTGTCATTTTGCGATCAATTCGTCATTGATCGTGGTCATTTTCAATATTGTCATTTTGCAATCTATTTTGTCATCGATTCTTGTCCTCTTGTCAATCTTGTCATTTGGCGATCGATTCGTCATCGATCATTGTCTGTCTCAAATATCTCAATTTGGATCAATTAGTCATTGTTCCTCGTCAATTGGTGCCTTTTTCTCAATCAAATCATTTATCACATTGGTCATTTATCAATCCAAAATCAAATCATGATCGAATCGATATCAATTATCCTTTGTCAAGACCTAATTGTCATTCTCGCATTGCTAATTCATCTTCTAGGGTTTCGTGATTTAATCATTTAACCTAGTTTGTTATTTCCTCCTTTAGGATTAATAAATTATTTATTTATCCTAAGTCTTCTCATTGCAATTAAATGTTCATTTAATTGGCTAATTATTCCTCTTTGTGAATTAATTAATAAATGACAAATTATTAATTAATTTACCTAATTCCTAATTTCCTCATTTCCTAATTTCTTAATTTTTTAATTCCTAATTTCAATTTCCTCCTATTTCTCTCCTAAATTCATGGAAATGACATGTCAATTTGTCATAATTGACAATCAATCAATTTTGACATAGAAGTTGTCATAATTTGTCATAAATTATCAATCAACAAATTTTGCATAGAAAGTGCATAATTTGTCATAATTGACATAATTGATTTGCAATTTCCATTTGAATTGAATCATGCTAATCTTGTCATCTCTCCAATTCTTCTATAAATTGGATGATCTTCATCAATTAAAGCTAATTGGTAATCAGACTATCGAATTACGCTTCTAGTACTCTTGATCAAAAATCTCGTCTACTTGCTTTCAATTGTGTGTGGGCACTTGTAGGTGAGATCCACAACCAAACTATTTGAAGAGGAAAGAAGAACAATGGAGCCGCATGAAGGAGCATTCAAATTGTACCTATGGTTTGCTTAATTTCTAGTCTTGAATGCTTTTATTTCATGTCTCTATTGAGTGTTGTTTAGGATAGATCATTGCAATGAATGCATTTGTGATTGAGCTATTATGTTTATCTTGTTTTGTGATGATTTCCTATTTCCCAACGTACAACATCATCTACTCCATTATTTGACAAATCTGATTGGAAAGTCTTTTATGCAAGAGAACTTGAAGAAAGTAGGAAAGAAAATGAAGAACTTGAAGAACTTGAAGCACTATTTGCAAGGAAAATGCCTAAAGGTCCAGTTGGAAGTAAGTATAAGGTAAAGTACCCTTTAAATGTTTTAATTGCAATAAGATTGGTCATATGGCTTCAAGATGCCCTGATAGACATGCTAGACTAAGAGAAGAAGCTAGAAGAACATACAAGCCTAACCCTGAATATCAGAGATATAGATTTAAGAAGAATAAAGACAAATCTTGTTATATTGTTGATGAAGGTGTGACTGATGATTTTGATGAGGATCCGATAGACAATGGATGGGTTTTTGTTGCTATAATAGAAGATCAACCGAAACCTACTGCTCAACTGGTAGTACAGGTCTTGGTAGCTAAAGTTGAAGTAAAGGATGAATGGATCATTGATTCAGGATGCTCACATCATATGATAGGAGACAAAGGTAAGCTCTTGAACTTTCAAGAATACAATGGAAGCTTAGTGATATTTGGAGATGACAAAGCTTGTTCAATCAAAGGTAAGGGTACACTATCTCTTGATGGTAAGCATAACACTGATAATGTTTACTATGTTGAAGGATTAAAGCATAATCTTTTGAGTGTTGGTCAATTAGTTGAGAAAGGATTTTAGTTACAATTTAAAAATGGAAAATGCAAAATCATGAACAAAATTGGTTTGAAAATTGCAACCGGTAATCAGACTAGAGGTAATATCTTTCATTTGAATAACAATGAAAAGACATGCTTAATTGCACATATAGATGAAAGTTGGTTATGGCATAAGAGACTCTGTCATGTAAACTTTGATTGCATGTTAAAGATAAGTACTACTAAGGTAGTTAGAGATTTACCTAAAATTATCAAACCTCAGAATATAGTATGTAAGGAATGTCAATTTGGAAAATAAGTTAGAGCTAGTTTCAAAAGTATTCAAGAAAAATCAAATAATGCTCTTGATTTGATTCACACCAATTTATGTGGTCCAACTAGAACTAAAAGCTTACAAGGTGATAGATATTTCATGCTAATTATTGATGACTATTCTAAAATGTGTTTGGTTACTTTTCTCAGAGAAAAATCAGAGGCACTTGGAAAGTTTAAACTGTTCAAAGCAATGGTTGAAAATGAAACTGGTAAGAAAATCAAATGTTTAAGATTAGATCAAGGAAGCGAATTTACATCTAAGGAATTTAATACATTCTGTGAAGTAAATGGAATCAAAAGACAGCTATCAGCACCTCAGACACCACAGTAGAATGGAGTTGTTGAAAGGAAAAATAGAACTATCTTGGATGTAGCAAGAAGTATGTTATCAAAAGCAAACCTACCACATGTGTATTGGAGAGAAGCAATTAGCACATCGGTCTATATATTTAACAAAGTTCACATCAAAGGTGAAACCAGTAAGACCCCTCATGAATTATGGTTTGGTAAACTCCTACTCTTAAGTATTTTAGAATATTTGGAAGTAAATGTTATATCAGTAGAGATGAGTATATTGGAAAATTTGATCCTAGAAGTCATGAAGGAATATTTCTTGGTTATTCATCTAAGAGCAAAGCATATAGATGTTTTAACAAGAGATTGCAGAAAATTATTGAAAGTACAAATGTAAAGATTGATGAACAATTTAGAGGAACTTCAAGGTATATAGACTTTGAACTGGCAATAGAAATTTTGACAAATGAATCTACTCTATCCACCGGTACAGAATGAAGATCCAGTTACCCTGGTACCATCTGAGGATTCCATAGTAATTGAGGAACAACAACAAACTAAGACACCCCGATATGTAAGACTGAATCATTCTGAAGATCAGATAATTCGAAACAAGTTTAAAGGAGTTATGACAAGAGGAAGATTGGCAAATGAAGAGGTATGTCTTATTTCTCAAATTGAACCATCATATGTTAATGAGGCATGTGAAGATAAATTTTGGATTAAAGCTATGGAAGAAGAATTAGAACAAATTGAGAAAAACAACACTTGGACATTAGTTCCCTGGCCTAAAGATAAAAACGTAATTGGAACCAAATGGGTATTTAGAAACAAACTTAATGAAGATGGTAACGTTGTCAGAAATAAAGCAAGACTAGTGTGTAAGGGATATTCTCAGAAAGAAGGAGTCGATTACAATGAAACCTTTACACCAGTAGCTAGAATTGAGGTAGTCAGATTATTTTTGGCTTTTGCAGCACACAAGAACTACAAAGTTTATCAAATGGATATTAAATGTGCATTTTTGAATGGAGATCTTAAAGAGGAAGTCTACATTGAACAACTTGATGGATTTTCTTTGACAGATGACAATGATATGGTATGCAGGTTAAGGAAATCTCTGTATGGACTAAAACAAGCTCCAAGAGCTTAGTATGCAAGATTGGATAAGT
Source organism: Cryptomeria japonica (assembly GCF_030272615.1). NCBI lineage: Eukaryota > Viridiplantae > Streptophyta > Pinopsida > Cupressales > Cupressaceae > Cryptomeria > Cryptomeria japonica. The sequence continues at coordinate 548,877,790 of NC_081411.1, read as the reverse complement.
ATCTTTTAAAGATTGGTTTTACTAAAGGAAATGCAGACAACAATTTATATTATAAAGTAACTAATGATGACATCTTGATTATAGAAGTATTTGTTGATGATATAATCTTTGGAGGAGAAGATGGATTATGTAAGGAATTTTCTATTAAAATGCAGCAAGAATTTGAAATGTCTATGATTGGAGAAATAAAATTCTTTTTAGGTTTCCAGATTTCACAGACTGATAAAAGTATATTCTTGAGTCAATCCAAATACTTAAAAAAGTTACTAAAGAAATTTGGGATGGAGAACTCTAAACTGGTAAGCACACCTATGACAACAAATGACAAATTATCACAAAGGGATGAATCTACACCTGTTAATCCAACTAGATACAAATCTATGATAGGAGGTTTACTATATTTGACACAAACTAGACCTGATATTATGAATGCAATTTGTATTGTTTCTAGATTTGAAAGTAATCCTAGAGAAAATCATGAATCAACAGTAAAAAGGATTTTTCGGTACTTATAAGGCACTATAAATCTTGGATTATGGTATCCTAGAGATGAAAACTTTGAATTATCAAACATAGTTGTACATCTTTATCAACAGCAGAATTAGAATATGTTGCAACAACAACTAACTATACACAGGTACTATGGTTTAAGCAAATGTTGAAAGACATAAAGGTAAAATGCAAGGAACCTATTACTATCTATTGTGATAACACTGCAACAATTGATATATCTAAGAATTTGGCATTACATTCTAAAACCAAACATGTTTCTATCAAACTAAATTTTCTAAGGGAAAATGTTGAAGCTAAGGAGATAAAATTGGTTTATGTGAATACTAAAGAGCAGATTGTAGATATTTTCACTAAACCTTTGCCTAAGGAGACTTTTAAATATCTTATAGATCAGCTTGGAGTCATACCACCACTGGTAGAGACTTAGATAGTTGATGATTGTCATCAACTGACAGAATTAACAGAGAAATCTTTTTTCCGGTCTTTGATGAGGAAGCTACTTCTCAGGGGGAGTAGTTGGTATATTGAATTGATTGGTATTTTGTAAATAAACTTGGTTTTATTGTAACTTTGGCATTTGATGTCAAAGGGGGAGAGATATATATGTAAAAACACATTATCTTTTGGAGAGATTGGTATTGAAAACACATGTTGCTCCTAGGGGGAGAGATTGTTGTTTAGGAGAGATTATTACTCTCTGATTTCTGGTTATGATCTGTTTGGAGATTGTTGGTTTTTGGTACTTGGCATTTCTGTTTTGGCACTTTGATGGCTTTTCCATCTTGTGTTGCCATCAATGCCAAAGGGGGAGATTGTTGGTATTTTGGTATGGTTTTGTCATTGATGTCAACACCTACTAAAACACTAGCACTTTGGAGATCCAGCAACATTCACCGGCAAGAAAGTAACTATTGCACAGTTACTGGTATATGGTACACCGATAAGATATAATAATCACCAACACTTGGAATGACATGGAAAACACTTGGTAATGTCGAAGACATCATCTGGACATCTTGTCCTGGAGTTTTGTTCATTGGTATATTCACAGTTGCATATTTGTTGTTACCGACAAATAGTTCTAGGGTTACACCGACAGGTTTATCTTTTCCAGATCAACATCGCACGCTATGGAGATGATTAATTATTGTTGTAAATGCATTAATCCGACATGTTCAATTGGTTATTGCATCAGATATTATATTGTTTGTAAAATTTTTTTATTGTAATATCTTATAGAGTTGGCCTACTAAAACCTACTAAAATTGGTCTTAGGTTATGGTATAAATGTAAGATCTTATTTGTAAGATCAAATGTGAATGTGAAAAAGGATTATGTGAAGGTATATGCGAGATTAAGAAGAGCTATACATGAAGACATCACTTGAAGGTGAAGCTAGGTTTTTGTGAAAGCATATCAGTATTACATCGGTATTGAATCCAGCATATGCAGATGCTATTTAGTGCAGTACATTCTTATTGGATTTAACCATCCAACTGTAGTGAGTGTGACTCCCATTTTGTGATTGAGCAGTGAGCTCTAGGCTGTTGGCTTTTTTGCATGTGCAGACCCCATTTATATACACTTACTAGCTATAGTAGTATCATCTAATTGTGGGTAAGGTTTCCCACCATGGTTTTTCCCCTTACAGGGTTTCCACATACAAATATTGGTGTTATGTGTTGTGGATGACTTTGTGTTTATGTTTCTTGCACTAATCCTTACCAGTATAGCAATTAACTATTATAACTGTCTAATGACATACTTAACTGGTTTATCGGTATTAAGCATTAAGTTGGTTAAATTGTTTTTGGTTTAAATTTATTTGACAACTGATTCACCCCTGCCCTCTCAGTTGTCCCCGGGACCTAACACAACCATGGGTGACTCGGACCCCTCTATGGGCTGTGACCCATGGGGACGCCTGCAACGCCACTGCAGGCCGCAACCCGCAGGAGTGGCCTCGGCCGCCACTATGGGCCATGTCCCATAGGGACACCGTAGTGCTGCTGCGGGCCATGACCCTCAGTGGTGGCCTCGGCCACCACTACAGGTTGTCACCACTACAAGAGGCGTCGCTGCCTTATGCATTATGTCGGCCCCTCCTTCGATAAACCTATGGCCCCTTGCGAAAAGTATTTCACCTCCATTAAACCTACACACACACACATTCACCAAGGGCAAACAAAAAAAATAAAAAATGGTATGATAAATAAGAAACCCTAACCCATTTTTGGGTTAGGGTTAGCATTAAAAAAGAAAAATAAGAGAGAAAAGTTAAACAAGCAACCCTAACCCTATTTTGGGTTAGGGTTTGCTTAATAATAAAGAAATGAAATATTAGGTTAGTATATTAAAAAAAAAAGGATAAATCAACCCTAGATAGGGTTTATAATAAAATATTAATAAAATGAGAGTAGGGGGAATTCTTTTTAAATTTTGAAAAAGAATTTCCCCCCCATTTGACTATAGTTATGTGAAGAATTTTATATAGTTAATTTTTAATATAGTCTTTATTATCAAGGTTTAATTAAAATTGGGGATTAATTTTTATATAGCTATATTATTCTCATAATTGAATAAATTTTATTAACAAGGTTTGTTAATGAGAATATTATATAGTTAATTTTCATATTTATTTAAATATGGATGTTGGGTTAAAATTCCTTGGGTAATTTTATTATTGAAATTTACTATAGGCATAATGTAAAATTTTAATCCCACAAGGTCATTATTGGTCAAATAATTTATAGCCGAGATTTAAATATCCAAGGGGATTTAAATTTGAATTTAATATAAAATGAATTAATTAGTCTGATATTATATTTGAATTAGGTTAACTTTATTAATTTAATTAAAGGCATTTTCGTGTTCGTTCAATTAATTATTTTAATATGAGATAACATTATCATTATTTTATTTAGCCTTCAGTATTTTAAATTCTATTGAGATAATTAATACCTCTCGATTCTTGTTGGAGAATTTTAATTAGGAGAAATTACTTAGTTTAATTTGATTAATTAATTAAGTTGAGTTGACCCCTTTTAGGGAATAATTAGTCTTCTCTAAATATTGTCGCCATATTGATTTAGATAATCAAATCAACTTTAGTAAACCATTCTTTAATCCTGAGATTAACCCTTAGTTAAGACAAAACTTATTTATTCCTTTTTCAATGTAGATTATTTAATCTATTTATGTTGTTTTGAAAAAAAAAAAAAAAATTGTTGTTCCATTTTTGCCCAAAAGTTTGGGCATGACACACGGTCTTTATTTTACTTTTCCACACGTGGTTTTTTCATTGTTTTGCTAAGGGTAACCTTCATGCATCTTTGCATTGCAAACCATCGATAACCATCAGATCGATAGGAAATTGCATGAGCATTACGAAACCCGACAGACAAATAAAAGGGAAATAAAACTTAGGAAAAAGGCGACAAGTCAATAAAATATTATAACCCGCCTAGGCCAAGACTTTAAAAGGGGCCCCCTTCTAATGACAGACCGACCCTTCCACTTAAGTGGAAAAAGGTAACAAGGAAACATAAAAGAAAGGCTTGCATAATGAAAAATTAAAATTGCAAAACCCTGAACCCTCAGAACTTCAACCTTTAGAAACGGATATAACTTTGAAAACCTGAAAAAATTAGGGATTGCAAGGAAAAACTCCCAATACTCAAAATACTGACAACATCCATCATCATCAATAAGCATCTAGAGTCTAAATAAGATCATAAGTGTCGATCAAATATCATCAAAGCATCAACCATAAGTCTAAACAATTCTATCATAGCATAAATTATAATATGAGTCTAGGAGGGACACTACAATTTCAATAGTGGGTCTAAAAGAGAAAAATTTCCAAACCAAAGTATTCTTCATTGAAGAAACAACTTGGTCCACCACCAAATCTGATAACACAATGGCAGTGCCTACCTATATCTGTAAGCACTTCGAGACTATATTAAGGTCAACTTGACTATGCATCTCACCAATAAGCGCCTTCTTCCATTGGATGGAATGTGTGTTTTTGTTTGGATTCACATCCTTCCAATTCATTTTCTCTAACTTATTGGAGTTATCAACATTATTATTACTATCTAGAATGGGGACAACAAAGCTCACATGCTGAGAATCGGTTGCATCCAAAGTGGGGTCATTGGAAGAAGACACTTTGGCGACAACCTGAGAGGATTCCTTTGTGACTAGTACAATCTAGTAGCATCCGAAGGAGGATCCACAAGTTGGGGGGCATGGTGCCCACCCTCCACGGGCTCCACATGCAAGGATTAGAGGGTTTGAAATTTGAAAAATTCGAGAAAAAAATTGTAAAACAGAGCTTACCAGAAAGAACTAAATGTTAAATGTATATTGACTATTTTATTTTATTTTTGAAATATGATAAATCGTAAATGTTATTATTTATATATATTTTTGTTAAATACCATAATTAAATTTGATACCCACAAATGATTCCTTATCGATTTTTAAAATTTTACTTAAAATACAATATTTATCAAATTTTAAGTGCAAACTAAATGTTTTGAATGCATTTAAAAAAGACAAATTTTAAAAATTATTTATAATTTATTTTTAGATGATTACTACAATTTAATTTGATATGCACAAATTATTCCTTATATTTATAATATTTTTTATTTTACTTAAAATATAAAATTCATCTTTTGATTGCTTTTAAAAGTTTAAATGTTTTGAATGTATTTTGATTATTTATTTTTATTTTAAAAATATGATAAATCATAAAATTTATTCTTAATAATTTTTTAAATACTACAATTTGATTTGTAGTATATATGCATTTTAAAAACATTTTCTTAGATTTTAATAAAATGTATGTTTTGAATTAATAAAAAAATAATAAATCATAGTCTAAATGTGAACTAAATGTTGCATATTTTTATTCTATAAGTAATCATGACTTTTAAAATTAGACTCATTCCTACAAATGATTGAAATGTTATTCAATTATATATAACTTAATATATCTTTTATTTGTAATATAAAATAATATTTAATTTTTTCTTATTATTGATTTAAATCGTATAACTCTTCATAAATGGAAGTAGTCAACCAATTTTGACAGGACTCAGTATTGTAATTTAATTTATCTCCTTATTCTTTTTATTATCAAAGTCATATAACTCTTCATAGGTGGAAGTAGTCAACCAATTATGAGTGGACTTCGTATGGTATATCTTATTTTCCTCCTTTTTCTTTTAATTCATTGACATATATTTGTTTCATTATCTAAGTCATATAACTCTTCATAGGTGGATGTAGTCAACCAATTATGACTAAACTCGGTATTATAGATCATATTTTCTCCTTATATATTTCTGGGTAAGGTGTCATATTTTATGTATCCATCAATATTTGGATCATATTTCATTGTATCGATATAAAAAATTTATAAGTAATACTAAGTGTGAACTAAATGTTTTGAAGAAATTTTAACTATTTCGTTTTATTTTTAAAGAATGATTAATTATAGAAGTTATTATTTATATATTTTTGGGTAAGTTGTCACATTCTATGCATGCCTCAATATTTTAAATCATATATCATCATATTGATGTAAACATTTACGTGTAATTTGAAGTATGAACTAATTTTATTAAAAAAAAATTGATTATTTAAATTTTTTTAAGGTATGATCAATTATAAAAGTTGTTATTTATATACTTTTGGGTAAGGTGTCATATTTTATGCATGCATCAATATTTTGGATCATATTTTTTCATACTGATGTGAAAACGTTATATGTAATTTTTAGTACTAAATGGTTTTAACTTTTTTATTTTAAAAATATAATAATTATAAAGGTTGTTATTTATTTATTTATTTGATAAGTAAATAGTTTCTTATGGGGCAACACCCTTTGTATTAATATTAATAGACTACATATGTTTAGTTTCGGGTCATTGGAAGATTACCATAAAAAATCTCCCATATCACTATCTATCATACCATACTCCCACCTATTTGTTGAATACAAAGAGCACCCTAAGCCCATTATAACAAAATTAGATCGTCTATCAAACAAACCATAAGATTAAACTACTACTACCCATCTATATGATTTGATATTCTAATTATCCCATTATAATAAAATTGAGCTTAGCAACTTATACAAATATATACCAACAAAAAAACCATATAGTAGCTGAGAATGAACTAGAGTTTAGATTAAAAGACTTCCTTAGAAGCCATGCCTTCATACTCTTCTTGCTCTATGGCTCTCATCTTCCATGTTGCAATAGCTCTATCAATTATTAGGCATTATAGACCATACTCCACATGAGAATCTGAGTTAGCTACCTCTTCCACATCCTAGGGGTCATCTAACACCCATTCTTCATGAAATCCTAGCCCCCACTCATCCCCATTCTCCAATCCCTACAGCACATCCTTCAACATTTCCTCCTTAATTGATAGAAACATTTTCCTCCTTCATGTAGTTCTTAACCCAACCTTTAGGAGTCCTTAGACTCATCTTGGCTACCTTCATGAAGAAGTTTATGCTCCTTATTTTGTCATTCCAGTTTGCTTCCAACAATTTCAGTTCCATGACTCATGTAATAATTTTGAGGTCTGGGAGTTATTAAATTCCCATCGATATTAATGTCTAATGCCACATCAATCTTGTCAGAATCCAAGAACACTGAGAGGGGGGGTGAATCAGTGTTCTGCCAGTATAATCAATTTTAACCTTATTAATAATGCAATTTAGTAACCGGTAAACATGAAAGAATATAACAGCAAATAGAAATGAAGCAACCACAAGAGCATACACCATAACACAAAGATTTATACGTGGAAAACCTCAAAGAGGAAAAACCATGATGGGATTGGAGACCCACAATATCTATCTACTGGCCAGATGAATAAATATTACAATAGGGGCATGCACATGCAGGAAGGCCAACAACCTAGAGCACACTACTCATCAAAAAAGGAGCCTCACTAATTACAAACACCACATATGGAGTTACAAACAAAATTCTAAACTTTAAGAGTGCATATGGTATGTTGGATGAGTTCTCGTTAAAGCACAGTCTATATCGGTTTACACTGTATCCTTCCTTACCAATATATTTCTTCGCTTCCCATACCTCTAAACCAAAATCCAAGACTGACTACAAAATATTACATTTGCATTTTGTCAATCAAGATTTCTCATACAACACTATATTCCATTACCTTCTTATGCATCCTTATTCATTACCATAATTAACCTAACCGAACTAACTTAAATACTCTTCCCAAACACAAACATAAATGCCTTATGTCAACTTACAAAGATATTACGATTTATTTACATGTCAGCCTAAGAAAAAATAAATTCATTAAACTTCAAGAATGATGCCTTGATCATTGCCATGTAGACCTGCCAGATCAATCTCCTATGTTGACCTCATATATCAATTCCTAGATTGTTGGTTTCCCTTTCTTGTCAGTGTCGGTTCCTTGTGTACTGAATGACTAAATGTCAGTTGCCAAACAATGAATACCGGTGAGTACTAGTTAAATGACCGACCCAAAATGATGTGTGTTGCCAAAAATGACAACACAACTAAGCCAGATGAGTACCATATGCCAACAATCTCCCCCTTTGGCATTGATGGAAACACTCATGTGAAAAATGGATCACTTAAGTGTTGTTTGGATTCCCTGCCAAAAACTCCAAAACTGATCTCAAAAACTATTTGAAGACTACTCCCCCTGAGCTATACATTACTTCTCATGTCCCTAGACATTTTTCACATCAACCTCTACCCTTTTGACAATAATGCCAAAGTCAGGAAAAATGAATGAAAGAAATGTAATTTTGTACAAACCAAAATATGACTACCGAATATAGATATACTTGAAAGTATCCAAATAAGCATTCTTCAAAAATCCTAAATATGCATCCCAGCCTGTCTTCAATGTGCTCAAAATGTATACAAAACCATTAAGACTATATGCATGAAGCTCTTCTTCTAATTGGTCTGTCGGAGTAGGTTTATTCATTAAATCTATGCTTTCCCTATTGTGAAGTAACAAAGTGTTCAACTGGGGACTCACCAAACCTCTTAATTCTCTTTCACACCGGATTAGCTTATCCATGTCTTTCTCTAATCTAGAAATCTCAGACTTTGTAAACAAAATCTAACCATCAATGGTAGTGGTCAGTGTTTGAGTACCATAAAAAATGTTAGCCAAAAGATCTAACCGGGCCTTTTCGCCTTCAAATTCACCTCAAAGTTCATTGTTGGTTTGTTGGTGTTAGTATAGGACCTATATATATTGCTACACTCATTTAGAGCAACATCAATAATTGATATCTCATATGTCAGCTTGGCCTTGTCAGATGAAATCATGTTGTCACAAGTGACTTTTTGGCTGCATTATACCACTCAATCAACTATCAGTTTGATACCTATTGAAGAGTTCTAAACTCTTTGGAAATATGCTCAGTCAAAACTTTTAGTTTATCAGAGGGACTACCAATTTGATCTACCTTATATTCTAGTGTAAGATGCTACAAAACTAGAATTGTCTTCTCAATAACCTACTTGTCTTCAATCCCTTCCTTCCTCAACTTCTGAGCTACAACATACATGAACTCAATACTACTCAGTTACTCAATATTATTTTGTGCAAAATCAACTTGATTGGATGAGTCAAGTGCCAACAATGAATGATTATCCCAAATCTTTCATGAAGATCCAGCCTCAAGACTTGCACCCGTGGCTTCGCCACTTGGTGCAGTAATCATTTCAACCTTAACCACTTCAGTATGTACATTTGGTGCCGAAGGTTAAATATACTCAACCTGCTTATTTTTTGTTTCCACATCAATGACCTCTATATTTGGAATGATCTATTTTGGTGTATCTTTCTTAACCTGTATAGTATCAATGTTATCTATCAGTATCTCTATATTAGGTACAAGTGGTTCTACCGAAGGAATACCCTTAGTTATTTTTTGATCCAAAACTGGTGCATCCATTCCCAATATACCTTTCCCCTTATCATCTACCAGGATATTTGGCGTGTTATATATTTGAGAGACTTCTGGTGATGTAAAGAATCCTAGTTTATCTACAAATAATTTTACCCAAGCCTCATGTGTCTCCTTAACTATCTCATTTACTCTACCTACCATGAGACTCACATGTTGGTGTTTACTTCGGAAAATTGATTTATTAGCAAACTCTAAACACTGCTGCATCTCTTCATCAGTTATAGCACCACACACAATTGAAAATTCTTGTATCTTTATATGTCTATCCTCTTCAACCACAAATAACCTTCTAGCATCTAGTTTACTATACAAATTTGTCGGTATCTATTTTTCAATCTCTAAAAGTGCCTTCTTATACTCTAACCAAATTTGAGAGCAATATCTACATCTGATTTCTTCTTTATAAGGAGTAGAAGTAGACTCCTTAACCGATTTCCTCTTCTCTATGGGCTTCCTCTCCTTCAATATTTTCTTTGGTGTTGCCGAAGGGGTAACCTTCACTTTCTGCTTCTTTACTTCCCCAGCCTTCTTCCTTGGTATCCTGATAAAAGTTTTAGGAATTTGTGAGGGCACAACATCAGTGTCAGAACCAGATGTAATAGGGGCAATATAAGTTTCTGGTTTCTTCCTCTTTACTACATCCTTGCCAGTTGTTGTTGTCGGTGGAGCCTGTACTGCTGTCAGAGATGACCCTTTAGCTAGTCCAATAATCTTCTTTATCTTAGTGGACATCTTCTGCATAATTTCCCCAACCTTCTTGATCTTTCCTTCCCTTTTCTTCTTACTGAATCCAATTTCAACATCAATTTCTTTTTTCTTAGCACTCCCAAAGGCTTTCTCTTCTTCATCTACTGGGGCATCAATAAGAGTCTTGGCATATAGGTCCAAGATCTCAGCATCTACCTCATAGCCCATTTCAGTTATCTAGATCTTCCTAGGTTGTACTGCCTCCATCAGTGTTTCATCCTTTTTCACCACAAAATAGATTTCAGTTGAGTACTTATGTATAATATATTTTGGAACTCTTTCTCTCTTCTTCATTGCCTTCTGGAATGATTTGAAATAAACCCAAAGAATGGATTCCCTATCCTTTTCCTATCCCGTATTCCTTATAGTATCTTTTATTTGTTTGCTATCAGTATATCAAATGCCCATTGAGTCTTACCGATTCTGGGTAACTCATTCAGAAAGAAAAGCATTAAACAAACAACAAGGTTGCCATACCGGAAAGTACCCTTCTTCTCACCCTTAATCTTCCCAAAGTTTATTATCAACTTATCACACATCTATTGACATATATCTAGCTTTTCATTCTCCTTAATCATTTTGTGAGCATAGAAAATGCATGAACTAAAAACAAAGTTCAACCAATTTGATTGGGTTACCTTGTAACTGATGATCATTCTTGCAAATTGAACTGCTTTGTCTCTGATAGTACTGATTCTCATCGACCGATTGTCAGATGTTGCACCAGTCAACTTTTCCACCTCATTGTTAGATATCTTCTTCCTTCCAGGGGTTGGACCGGTCTAGGGTAAACTGGTGATCACATAAATAGCCTCCTTGGTGATCTTGTGGGGCCGGTCTATCGATATAAATTTACCATGGACTCGGCTTAGTGCATACCGGATCAATTCATCCTCAAATTTTGGCATCTCCAAAATGTCGATAAAACCATGATCCTTCAAAATTTGAATTTCTGGTTTCATCGACCCATATTGGCTCACCAAAGTGCCAATATACATTTTCTTGATCTCAATAGAACCAAAATCCTCCAAAGTGTAGTGAATGTATGCACAAACATCTTTGACATACACAACTCCTTTAGGAACCCTAGAAAATACGCCAACTGAATCATTGACCTTTGCAATCTAAGGGCATTACTTGAAAACAGGGCATGGACGGTCCTTGATATCGACAACAATAGGGGTAGCCACACCTGTCAGAGTAGAAGACAATTTAGAAGCCATTGCAAACAAGGATAGCTCGAAAAAAACTAATAAAATACCTCACAACCTTCGTCGATGAAATCTCTTGAAAATTTGCTTAAGAATGCACTTGAAATGATTTTGATCACCTTAAATCGCCTTGAACTCACTCTAAATATAGTCTGATAAAAAATGAACCAATATTTCCCTTTTTTTCTATCAAAATCCTTATTTCTCATTGACATTAATGCATGCTAACATATCATACCAGATTCAAAATCCATTATCTCAGCATCAGTGAATCTCCAGTCCATCTTTACCAAGATCTGAAGTAGGCTTTCGAACCTCTACCGAGGGCAATGCAATATGTGTCAATAATTTGCCTCCCCCTAAGGCTAATGCCTTAATTACCAGATAATTTTCTTGCTGGTGTAGGAACATTCTACTCTATTGATTGAGTAACCAGGTTGATTGTCTCTATCGGGTGATCTTTAGATTTCCTAACCCATTTCCTCTCATTCTCTTTTCGGATATCTTCAACCTTTTTTTTTGCTTTCTCATCATTTCTTACCGGATTGTTCTTGCTTCTGCAATATTTGGCTATATGTCCTATTTTGTTGCATGCATAGCAAGTGACATTATTCTTCTAAATTGCCTTGTTGAGTCCTTGACCATTCTTTGACCTACATTGATTAGCCATATGCCCAAACTTTCCACATGCATGACATCTGACATTCATTATGCAATCTTCTATCCTATGACCATACTTATGACATTTTGAACATTGACTGGGAACTACATTGTTATTCTGATTTGCTCTATTTCTGCATTGGCTTTCTCTATGACTAAACTTATTACAAACAAAGAATCTACCATTAAATTTATGTGCATTGGGTTGCCTTATCGGTGATTTATGATTCCAGTTCTCTGGTGGATTTCCTTGATTTGCAGTATTGGAGCTTTCTCCATGCTCAAACCCAGGACCTCTAGTGTCTCCAGTGTCTCTTTGATCCTTTAATAATTCATCAAGCCTTGCAGAACTAACCCTGAACTTTTCTTTGTATTCATTTGCAACATCCAGATCACTTTTTAGGATTGCCATCATTCTTTCTAGCTCTTGTTCATTATTCAATTATTGTGCCAACTCAGTCCTCAACACATCATTTTCATGTGCCAACCTAATGCATTCCTCATATCTGTCTTTCAAAGATCTGCCAAGATTTTCTTCATTCTTCTTTTGGTCTTCAATCTCCTTGGACATCCTCATACTCATGGATTGCATTTCATTCTTCATCACACCATTCTCCTAACTCAGTTTTTGACATTGTTCCTTAAGGGCATCCTTCTCTTCATCATCCGGTTTTTGCAAAAAATCCTTCCTTTTAGCTTGAACAGATGACATCCTCTCTTGCAAGGTAATAATGAATTCCTTTACAGAGTTCAATTAATTTTGCAACTTCAAGTTCTTCATCCTTTCAGCATCATATTCCTCAAGTGCTACTTCAAGTTATTTCTGTAGACTCATCTCCATCGATTCCAAATTCAGGATCTTCCTCAAGTTGTTAGACTTACTCCAAGGCACCAAGCTTTGATACCAATTGTTGGAATCCAAGAACACTGAGAGGGGGGGTGAATCAGTGTTCTATTGGTATAATAAATTTAACCTTATTAATAATATAATTCAATAACTAGTAAACAAGAAAGAATATAACAATAAATAGAAATGAAGCAACCACAAGAGCATACACCATAACATAGAGATTTATATGTGGAAAACCTCAAAGAGGAAAAACCATGGTGGGATTGGAGACCCACAATATCTATCCACTGGTTAGATGAATAAATATTACAATAGGGGCCTACACATGCAGGAAGGCCAGTAGCCTAGAGCACACTGTAATACCCTAAAAATGGTCACCTAAACCATGGGCCCCTAATCTCAACAACATCACCAAGGTCCTAACCAGAAGAAATTAAATCAACTTTGAGCACACAATTAATTAATTCTTCAATCATTAAATGTCACATGGCAAGTGAATTGTTCTATATTAATTAAATATTTATTTAATTAATTAAATCATTCCAAGAAAATCATTTTGATCAATTATCCTATTTAATTTATTAAATATCCTAGCATATTTAATTAATTAGTAAATTTGCCATTTAATCATGCAAAAAGGAATTAATTTATCATAAAAGAGGAATTAATCACAAAGCAAGAGTTAAATTGAAAATAAAATAAAACAATTGAATTGAGAGAAATCAAACATGAGATATTATTTCTTTCTTCTAAATTGAGATAACTTGAAATCAAAAAAACAATTAAAAGGAATTTAATCATTCTCTAAAATTAGAACTCAAAGCTTTTGAGAAAAAGAAGTTCAGTGGCATTGAAAAGACTCTTTTCTTGAATAAATAAAAGAATTACCTATTTTTATCTCAAGTGTGTGGAATTAATTAATTCTTATTTATCTCTAATGAAAACTTGAACTTATAATCTAAATGCATTTCAATTCAACTATAATTGGAATCTATCTCAAGGTTAACTGAGTCTGATTTCTCAATTATTTCAACTAATCCTAAATTGTGCTTTTTCTTGATCTCTCTTGTGAATTTCTATAAATTCAGCCTTTAGCTCTCATTCAAAACACCCTGGAGATTTATTATTATACACTTTTTTCTTTGGAGTCATTGAAGATTTTGTGCTTGCTTTTTGAGATTATTGCATCTTAGTTTAGCTTTTTTTTCTATATTTAGTTTACTCCATATTGCTTGAATCCATATTTGCTTAAATTCATGATTGCTTGAATCTTTCATCCATCTTGCATCCATTTAGCTTAATATCATGCTCATATAGATTAAATCCTTCATCTTGGATTAGTCTAGTCACTGGTATTGCTTATACAAATCTATGAGCAATCTTATACTTGCATCTTTTAGAAGGCAATTAGTCAATTTATTATGGTTTTATTATTCATGGTTAATCTGTCTAACCATACATATAATAACTTAATTGACGTGTTGTGTCTTGCAGCTTACATAGACTTATTCCACTTTTTCACACACACTGCTCATCACATAAGGAGCCTCACTGACTACAAACACCACATATGGAGTTACAAACAAAATTATAAACTCTAAGAGTGCATCTACTATGCTGGATGAGTTCTAGTTAAAGCACAGTCTGTATCAGTTTACACTATGTCGTTCCTTACCAATATCTTGCTTCGCTTCCCAAACCTCTAAACCAAAATCCAAGACTGACTATAGAATATTACATTTGCATTCTATCGATCAAGATTCCTCATACAACACTATATTCCATTACCTTCTTATGCATCCTTATTCATTACCAAAATAACCTAACCGAACCGACTTAAATACCCTTCCCAAACACAAACATAAATGGCTTATGTTAGCTTACAAAGATATTACAATTTATTTACATGTCAACCTAAGCAAAAATAAATTCATTAAATTTAAAGACCGATGCCTTTGATCATTTCCATGTAGACCTGTCCGATCAATATCCTCTGATGGCCTCATATACTAGTTCCTAGATTGTTGGTTTCCCTTTCCTTGTGTTCCAGATGACTTCATGTTGGTTACCAAACAATGAATTCTGGTGAGTACCGGTAAAGTGACCAACCCAAAATGGTGTGTGTTGCCAACAATGACAACACAACTAAGCTAAATGAGTGTCAAATGCCAAAAAATCTCCCCCAAGTAAGCATGCATAAAAATCATTTGGCATAATTTCTTAGCCCTGGCCTTACTAACCCCATATAAACTAGCATGTCTAGAAACATGGCTGCGACATCTGAATTCACTCTGTATCAGTGATGGTCCTTAATGAGCTCATTGTTGGGAAAAATGGTGTCTCAACCTTGCATTTATGCGAGGTTACTATTTATAGTAAGTTTTCATTTGAGCACGAAATGGTGTGAAACTCTCCCTGAAGCTTCTAGTTGGCTAGATAAGCATTCCGGTAAAGTTGCATCGCAAGGTCACAGCTAGTTTTGAAGATATTAAAGTTTTCATCTTGGAGGGGTGCAATAAAATGTTTAAACTTAATTTTGGGGACTTTAGAGGCTCCGAAATTCCCTGAAAAGTGGTCGTAACTAGTGAAGCAGGTTACAAGGTGATAGAGCACTTCGTGAGCTTTCCGGCGCTTCAAACGGTTCGTCAATCGGACACCCGGTTCTCAAGTTATGGCCTCCGGAAGTTTGTACTCCTAAAATAGGAAAAAATAATTTGTATTGGATACATAAATGAGCTGTAAAAGGGAGCGACACATGTTGATGTGTGCTTTAACATGTCATAGGGCATCTAGAAGGGAGATAAGGTCGGCTACACCTTATTGGGTGGTTTTAGCCCATGGTTTTGTAATACCGTTTGACGGTTTCTTGTATTGTATCTCCTATTTATGAGGTGTGTGAGATAGAGGTTGTGTGTAAGAGTCTTACGGCTATTGAGTTGCCTCTAAATCTCTGATTAGTGGTACTCCTGTGAAGAGCTTGCTCTGCAAGTATGTTGTAATCTGTTTTTGATTGCTGAATAAAATATTGAGCTACTTTTGGAGTGTGGGGTTTTTCTCCCGAAAGGGTTTTCCCCACATAAATCACTGTGTTGTGGTATGAATGCTATTATATCTATTTCTATTTTCTGTAACTGTTGTAACAATCTGAATAAGTTTTGCATTACCCTCCTCTCAAGGTTAGTGTAGGAAGTTGTTTCCGCTACTTAACTTCCTTACAAGTGGTATCAGAGTCTGATCACCTTTGGTTTCAATTGTGGGCAGTTGGGTTTTTTGAACTAATCTAGATTTGAGTGGGAGCTTGTGCAGAAGACACTTTTGATCTTGTTGCAGGATTATTCAGATGGCGAGTTCGTCAGGGAGAATAGAGTTGGAGAAATTTAATGGAAGTAATTTTGAGATGTGGAAGCTGAAGATGGAAGATCTGCTAATAGATCGAGATCTTTGGGATGCTGTTGATGCGAATGTCCAAAGGCCCTCAGATCCTACTGCGGCAGCTCAGTATGATGTTATGGACCGGAAAGCCAAGGGTCTAATCAGACTGTGCCTGGCAGACTCTGTTCTAATCAATGTCCATGAAGAAAACTCTGCAAAGAAGCTATGGACTAAGCTTGGTGAGATGTATCAAGTGAAATCTTTATTAAATCAAATTTTCTTAAGAAAGAAATTGTATTCCTTGAAGATGGAAGAGGGTGGACGAATTGCGGACCACCTGGAAGCATTCAATATGTTGGTGGCTCAATTAGTATCCGTCAGTGTTAAGATGGACGAGGAGGAGAAATGTCAGATCTTGCTTTGTTCTTTGCCTGATTCGTGGGATTCTCTTGTTATGGCTATCGGTAGTACTTCTATTGTTTTGAAATCTGAAGACATGGTGGGTGCCCTACTCGGTGAAGAGATGCGAAGGAAGGTATCCATCAGTTCAAAGGAAGCCCTAACCGTTCATGGAAGACCTAAGGAGAAAGGCAAGAAGAATGAGAAGCGTGACAAGTCCAAATCCAAAGGGAGATCGAAATCTCCTGGAAAGTCCAAAGTCATTTGCTGGAATTGTGGTAAACCGGGTCACATCCGTAAGGACTGCAAAGAAGAAAAGAAGAAGAAGAAAAAGAAAAGGTTCGATTCTGATTCTGACTCCGACAAGGAAAATGGCGATGCATTTATTGCGGCTTTGGCGACTCATGCAGGTAATGATGCCTGGCTAATTGACTCAGGTGCATCTTTTCATATGACTTCCAATAGAGATTGGTTTTCTGAATATGAAGGATTTAATGGAGGTAAGGTGTACTTGGGTGATGATTCATATCTAGACATTGTTGGTCGAGGTAAAGTTAGAATCAGGTTTTCTGATGGTAGAATAAAAAGGATTAATGGTGTGCTGCATATCCCTAGATTAAAATGAAACCTGTTATCTGTGAGCAAACTGATAGATGCGGGTGTGCAGGTAGTCTTTTCTGAAGCAGGATGTAAGATGATTAAGGGTGCTATGGTAGTTGCTAGAGGTGTCAGGTTTGGCACTTTGTATAAGCTTGAAGCATACACTGTTGAGTGTAATAGCACTTCTGTAAAAAGTAAATCTGCGGATACTTCACTGGAAGATTTGAAGGTTTCACCTTCAACAGATGGAAATGGTTTTTGGGTACCTAAGGGTGCTCTTTCGTTTGAAGCAAAGTTACCTGCAGAGAAGACTATGTTATGGCACCAGAGACTTGGCCACATTGGAGAAAAGGGTCTAAGGACCTTGAAAAATAAAAACCTTGTTGAAGGTTTGAATGACTGTAATCTTGACTTTGATTTCTGTGAGCATTGCATTTATGGAAAACAAAACCACGTTCAGTTTTACTCGAGTTCTCATAAAACTTGTGGTGTTTTGGATCTTATCCATTCTGATGTGTTTGGTCCAGTAGATGTCTCTTCGATTGGAAAATCCACATATTATGTTTCATTTATTGATGATTTTAGTAGAAGGACATGGGTATATTTTCTAAAGAGTAAATCTGAAGTTTTTAGTCATTTTAAAGAATTTAAAGCAATGGTTGAGTTGCAGACTGGAAAGAAAATAAAATGTTTGAGAACTGATAATGGCGGTGAGTTTGAGAACTGATAATGGTGGTGAGTTTTTCTCTAATGATTTTGATAGATTTTGTAAAGACTGTGGAATTAACAGGCAGAAGACAACTTTGTATTCTCCACACCAGAATGGAGTTGCAGAAAGAATGAACAGGACACTGATGGAGAAGGCTAGGAGTATGTTGAGTGGTGCTGGTCTTGAACAAAAGTTTTGGGCTGAAGCTGTTGCCACTGCTTGCTACCTGATTAACAGGTCTCCTACATCAGCTCTTGTTGATAAAACGCCTATGGAAGCATGGTCAGGTCACAAGCCTTCATTGAGACATCTTAGAGTTTTTGGTTGCGAGGCATATGCACATGTGCCAAAGGAGAAGCGAACAAAGTTGGAGAACAAGGTTGTGAAATGTATCTTCATCGGGTATAGTTATGGTGTGAAAGGATACAAGCTTTGGGACCCTGTTGCACAAAAGGTAATTCACAGTAGAAGTGTTATTTTTAGAGAAATTAAGTCTCCTTCTGTTACATTGCAGCCAGAACAGACTAAAAAAGAAGATGTGATTCAACTTCCTTCTACACCTGAAAAAGTTGAATCGAGACCCCTAGATAGGCAAGAATTTGAGGAGAGCTCGTCTAGCTCTGAATCTTCAGAAGAGGAGGAAGAACCTCCAACTCAGCTTGTTCGAAGGTCTACAAGACATAGACAACCACCTGAAAGGTATTCACCTGATGATTGGAGATGTATTTTTGCTCTGAATACTAGTGTGGATGAACCGAAATCTGTAGAAGAGGCATTAGGTATGAATGATGCAGAATCCTGGAAGATTGCTATGGAGGAAGAAATGGCAGCTTTGAAAAAGAATGATACATGGGATCTTGTACCATTGCCTGAAGGACAAAAACCTGTTGGTTGTAAATGGGTGTTCAAGAAAAAGATTGGTTCAGATGGAAGCATTGAGAAGTATAAAGCAAGGTTAGTTGCAAAAGGCTACTCTCAGGTTGAGGGTGTTGATTACGGTGAGATATTTTCTCCTGTTGCAAAAATGACGTCTATTAGATTTTTGCTTTCTATTGCTACTGCTTATGATTTAGAGGTTGAGCAAATGGATGTGAAAACTGCTTTTCTTCATGGTGATTTGGAGGAAGATATTTATATGACACAGCCGAAGCACTATGTGGTGAAAGGCAAAAGTAATTTGGTCTATAAATTGAAGAAATCTTTGTATGGCCTCAAACAAAGTCCTAGGATGTGGTACCAAAAATTTGATACATATGTGTTGAGTTTGGGATTTGAACGTTCTAAATCAGATCACTGTGTTTATTATAAATCTGATGGTGATCATTTCTTATTCATTGCATTGTATGTTGATGATATGTTATTCATTGGTAAAGGGAAAGGTATGATTTCAGAACTGAAGTCTCAGCTCGCTGCTAAATTTGAAATGAAAGATCTTGGTGCAGCAAAGCACATTCTTGGGATGGAAATTAGAAGAGATAGGGTAAATAGAAAGCTATGGCTAGGCCAGAGTAAGTATGTGAATTCAGTGTTACAGAGGTTCAACATGTAGAATTGTAGACCATTGAGTGTT
The DNA here is from genome assembly GCF_030272615.1 of Cryptomeria japonica. NCBI lineage: Eukaryota > Viridiplantae > Streptophyta > Pinopsida > Cupressales > Cupressaceae > Cryptomeria > Cryptomeria japonica. The sequence continues at coordinate 548,858,128 of NC_081411.1, read as the reverse complement.
TCTTTTACAGTTGGAACGAAACTATCTGTTTCAGATTGTCCTACATCCCCATTGGAGATGGAAGACATGAGTAGAGTGCCTTACCAGAGTGCGGTTGGAAGCTTGATGTATGCTATGGTCTGTACTAGACCAGACATTGCCCAAGCAGTGGGAGTACTTTCTAGATATATGTCTAATCCTGGTAGAGTTCATTGGGATGCAGTCAAAAGAGTCTTCAGATATTTGAAGGGTACTTCAGAGTATTCTTTGTGTTATCATGGTAATTCAGTTGGAGACATGACTTCCCTTGATATCCATGGTTATGTGGATTCAGATTGGGCAGGTGATATTGATAGCAGAAGATCCACCAGTGCATATGTGTTTACTTTGTTTGGTGGTGCAATTATTTGGATGAGTAAGCGACAGGCTGTGGTTTCTTTATCCACTACTGAAGCAGAGTATATGGCAGCTACTCATGCTTGTAAAGAGGCCATTTGGCTTAAGAGACTATGTTCAGATATTGGGATAAAACAAGGTATAGTGATAGTTTACTGTGACAGTCAGAGTGCAATTAGCCTAGCTAAGAACCCGACATTTCTTGCCCGGACCAAACATATTGATGTTCAGTATCATTTTGTTAGAGATATGGTCGAAGATGGTAGGGTGAAGTTGGTTAAGGTGGAAACTTTGATGAATGTTGCAGATGCTTTAACTAAGGCTGTGAGCATAGAGAAGTTCAGATGGTGTTCAGAGTCTATGGCCCTTATGGCCCCTAGCAATTGATTCATTGTGTTGACATTCCCTTCCGCTCATGCAAGGTGTTCGACAAGTGGGAGATTTGTTGGGAAAAATGGTGTCTCAACCTTGCATTTATGTGAGGTTACTATTTATAGTAAGTTTTCATTTGAGCACGAAATGGTGCGAAACTCTCCCTGAAGCTTCTGGTTGGCTAGATAAGCATTTCGGTAAAGTTGCGTCACAAGGTCACAGCTAGTTTTGAAGATATTAAATTTTTCGTCTTGGAGGGGTGCAATAAAATGTTTAAACTTAATTTTGGGGACTTTAGAGGCTCCGAAATGCCCTAAAAAGTGGCCGTAACTGGTGAAGTGGGTTACGTGGTGATAGAGCACTTCGTGAGCTTTCCGGCGCTTCAAACGGTTCGTCAATCGGACACCCGGTTCTCAAGTTATGGCCTCCGGAAGTTTGTACTCCTGAAATAGGAAAAAATAATTTGTATCGGATACATAAATGAGCTATAAAAGGGAGCGACACGTGTTGATGTGTGCTTTAACATGTCATAGGGCATCTAGAAGGGAGATAAGGTCGGCTACACCTTATTGGGTGGTTTTAGCCCATGGTTTTGTAATACCGTTTGACGGTTTCTTGTATTGTATCTCCTATTTATGAGGTGTGTGAGATAGAGGTTGTGTGTAAGAGTCTTATGGCTATTGAGTTGCCTCTGAATCTCTGATTAGTGGTACTCCTACGAAGAGCTTTCTCTGCAAGTATGTTGTAATCTATTTTTGATTGCTAAATAAAATATTGAGCTGCTTTTGGAGTGTGGGGTTTTTCTCCCGAAAGGGTTTTCCCCACATAAATCACTGTGTTGTGGTATGAATGCTATTATATCTATTTCTATTTTCTGTAACTGTTGTAACAATCTGAAAATTTTTTGCATTACCCTCCTCTCAAGGTTAGTGTAGGAAGTTGTTTCCGCTACTTAACTTCCTTACACTCATCTCCCAAAACATTCCTAATAGAATGTAATACCAAAGGTTGTCTAGAAGAAGTCATAAACAATAGGCACTTGTTTGTTAATATCCCTAATAAATCCACCTATCTCTCGATGGACTTCAATATTATTGGCATGTCAATTCTTCCTAGGGCCTCCTATTAGCGCTACTTACCAAATTGAATGAAACAAAATGAATTGTATTTAACCATTATTTCCTTTTAAATCCCACTTGATTCCATGATGTCCACCTCAACATCATAAGTGCATTTTCCTATTATAAAATGATGACAATACATCTTCCCTTATGAGTGATATGTCACTTATTCTAAATATTATGGATATGGTCAGGGTGATCCACAATGTTATTCCACTAAAAACTTACTAGCACTATCCCTTTGGTACTTCCTAGTTTCCAAGTATTTCACCATTAAGTATAATGATGCCAAAATTATCTACCCCCATTTTGGCCAAGGCTTCCTTATTCTAAAGCTTTTGATCCTCATTCTAGGAGTTAACATTCATGATGTTAGATGATGTCACACATTTGTTGTAATAATGATGTTGATGTGAATGATCGAATAGAATTGCCATGTCATCATTTCATCTCCACTCTCAAATGCTTGAATTATTTTATCAGGACATCTATTCATTGATAGCCTTCTTGGATAATTGATATTCTTGCCCATTGCCTTCTTCGTAAACATGGGTGACCTTGAATTCCTAAACTTTCCTAATAAGGTTCCTCATCAAAACAAGTCATTTGTTTAGTTTCCAATTAGGTGCCTTGCCTTTTCTAATGAGATTAATAGTAATTAGCAAGTCTCCTTCTAGATGAATTATCTCCACCCCCAATTCCTCCTCTAATTCCAACCCTCTTAGAGAAGCCCTAAATTCATCTTCATTGTTGGTAGCCTTACCAATGAATTCTAATATTTCTGCCAAGGTTCCTCTATCTTTATCTCTCACAATTACTCTAATCCCACTTTACTCAAGGTTGTCTTTAGCAGCCCTATCAACATTAATTTTAACCTAGCCATCCTTAGGGGTTGTCCAAACAGTGTTCCTTCTAGCTTCCAGGCTCTGATTGACATCATCATTTACCTATATATTTGGAACAAGTTTAGGAAATTTCTTCATCAATTCTTCATCCCAAATTGTGGAGATGTTTTTCTTAAGAGGTAAGTTTCTGGTTGTTGAATTGACTAGTTTTGTAATTCTTGTTTCTAATTTTTGAATAAATACTTTAATTGGCATAGTTGTTTCCTTAAAAATCATTTTATTCCATTCTTCCCATAGCCCCCAAATGATTGTGGAAGGAAGACATTTACAAATACAACCAAAAACCCCTTTAGAATATTTCTTTTACCATATAGTAAACCATTCTTTTAGGGCTTGAGAGAAGGGCCTGCTAAAGTTTAGTTTACTTGTGAAATGTTTCCAACATCTTTTTGAAAAATTACAAGTGAAAAGGGGATGATTAGTATTCTCTTCATTATTCTCACACAGGGGACATCTACTTGGTCCACATATCCCAGTTTTGTTAAGTTTGTCCTGTGTGAGAATTTTATTCTAAATTGATAACCATGAAAATACCCTTGCTTTAGGTAAAAAAATACTTACCCCATAAAAAACTAAATTCAGCCACTACTCATCTTCAATAATAGCCTCTTTTACTTTGTAGCCAATCTTCACCCTTTATTCACCATCCTTGGAAGCACACCATCCAATTTAATCTTCCCCCTTTGAGAGGGAAAAAGATGTTGGAATCCAAGAACACTAAGAGGGGGGTGAATCATTGTTCTACCGATAAAGTGAGTTTTGAACTTATTCCTTATTAACTGCTTAATAGTAAATAAAATTAGAATGTATACACAAAATAACACAATGAAAGGCAACACCATAACACCAATATTTATACGTGGAAAACCTTACAAAGGGAAAAACCATGGTGGGGTTGATACCCACAATATCTATATGCTTGATCAAGGTATACAAATATTACATAAGAGGGTTTGCACATGCAAAAAGGCCAACCGCCTAGAGCTCTCTGCTCAAACACAAAATATAGGAAGTCTCACTAACTTAAAAAAAAACTTACAAGTGTTTACAAATGAAAATGAAATTATAAATAGCATCTGACCATGCTGGATAAGTTTCAGTGTCATCTCATAACCTCCTCTATATACCAGTTCTTTGATACTTTGTTCTGCTACCGGTTAAGTTGTGCACGTGAAACTACACATAATCACTTCTAATCACATACCAAAACTTACTGAAATATTCGCAATCAAAATATCGCATACCATCTAACATATGTCTGATCTATCACTGAGGTGATCTGATGGACTTTTAAAGCACTGAAAGGGGGGTGAATCAATGACACCAAAAATAATACTACTTTAAACACTGACCGGTAGATAAACTTAATAAGTTTGTTAAATAGTATGTATGCAATCAAAAATGATATAACAACATCCACAATAAGTAAAAAATCCACCATAACACAAGTGTTTATACGTAGAAAACCCAAATAGGTAAAAACCATGATGAGATGGGACTCACAAGTTAACTATCTACAATAAAAGATAACTGACCGGGTAGGGTCTACAAATGCTCTACTAGGAGTGAACCCTATTAAGGATCCCAAAGCTTAGTTAAAAGCTATACCATGTAAAAGGTAGTACCCTGTAAGGAGTAACCTTGGTGGAGGATTTCTAAATCCAAACTAATGGATCACCTAGTTAGAGGATTTGAACAATGAATCTTGTTAGAGCTTACCCGGTTAGGGGATTTGACTATTGTAGTGATTAGAAAACAACAAGTGATGTGATCTAGTGATAGCACAAATTGCTTGTATAGATCCTCTTCTGTGCACTTAACTCCTCTTTACCAACATACTCTGCAACTTAACACTTCTACCTTTACACATAGCATATTACTTTCGCTCATACAAAATTATTCACTGTGATGTCAATATATAGACATTTTAGCTTTCATGTTGGCATCTAGAAATCATTACACAATTACCAAGGTGCATTTTATCTAGTCAAGTGATCATAACTCATCACAAAAATACTGCCAAATCTTGTCGGTAAGGATAACTCGTCCCGACTTGTGATAACTCATCACATAATTAATGAATACTAGTTGGAGTTAAACATATAAACCATTATCCTTGATGCTCCTATGATAATCTTTGCTTAATCTTTATGTTTCCGCCGAGTTATGTTGATCCACTGGTTTTCACCAAGTACCGGTTAGAAATAAACCTCTAGTATACTAGTTGTAGTATACACAACTTGAAGTTACACGAGTAGACAATGTGAACATATGCGTGCATGTGTTTCATCAATGACAACATATGATGAACTCGTTACAATCATCATCAATCCAACATGATCTACTTAAATATGCTTCTAACTTAACCTTGTCGGCTTCAACAAGAAATATAAACAAGTCGGCTACTGGAACATAATGAAAATCAAACATAAATCCAATGACCATGTCGGCCATCACACGTTACCACCAAAATCCATGAAGACATAATCGAGACCAAAATATTTCCTTAGTTGGGTCCTATTCATTATCGGGTTCCATATACACATTACCATGATCTGGACATGTTACTTGTATCGGGACTTAGCTGGGTATAAAGTGAATGCCGATGCTGGTGTCAGTGTTAGTGTAAAGCAATGTGAATACCAATACCATCTAAGTGCAATGTACACCGGTTAACCAAACTATGAAACCATTTACCCTGAGATGATGAGTTGCCATAAATGACAACCCATAATGTCATGAACCTTACTAGATGAGTGTCAATTGCCAACAATCTCCCCTTTTGGCATTGATGGCAACAGTCATGTGAAAAATGACACCATCTATAAAATTGACACTGAATTCAAATTTGTTGATCTATACATGTGTCTGCTATATACATTTGATGCTCCCCATGAGAAATATATACATTTTTCACTTATTCCTCCCCCTTTGACATGAATGGAAAAGAGGAGTGCCCACAAATAATTATGTACAATTATAGACATGAGCCAGTTCTATACAAACTTCAAAATATGTGCATATATATTCTTCAAAAATGAAAAGTATCCCAACCATTCTTAAGAGATTCAATAATGGAGATGAATCCATTCAAGATGTTGGCATGATATTTTATTTCTTCTGAAGTAGTGGGATCCTCCTTTTGCAAGTTAGAAATATACTTTGTTTTATGAAATAGCAGATTATCAAGCCAGGGACCAATCAGATTTTGGAGCTCATTTGTTTTCCTTATTATTTTGTCCCCATCCTTCTCCAATTCAAAAATTTAATCCATAACCGTCAAAATTGGACCATCTAAAGAATTTTTCAAATTACCTATCGGGTTGTAGGAGTTAGAAATTTGAATTAATTTTTTCCTATAGTCAGACAGTTGCTTGTCTATGGAGATGGTTAGCTTATCAAAATCTAGACAAGTCTTATAAACATTATCTCCTTCAGCCAAAGTTGCATCAATGGACTACAAACAAGTCTAAAGTTTCTCCTTACCCATATCAATCATTTGCAAAAATGTTAACTTCCAAGCCAAAACAAAACTTTCTTTAGCCTCTGTTAGTGAAATCTTTAGTAAAGAATCATAACACTTAGGGATAAAATCAATTATTTCCTCTAATTTACCTAAAGAGCTTGCATCATTTGGAGCTTGAATTTTCAAGACTAATTGGTTCAAAACCTCAAAACTGTGCTCAATCAATTTCCTATCCTTTGACTCTGCCTGAGCCAATTCTTGAGTAGTCTGTGTCTAAAGAGCTACCACTACCAAAATCTTCTATGTCAGTGGCATCATATGGTATATTTTATCAAAGTTGATGGAAATTTGTGGTAAATTCCCTTTAGCTATGACAAAAGTGTCAATTGCCAAGCCAAAGGAGAGATCCACCATAGTCTCCTTACCCTTATCAGCCAGAGAGATAACCTTTGTATCCTTTAGTTCTTATGCACTGGTGGCTTCACCACTTGGTGCCTCACCCAAAACCTAAGTATCCTCTGCACCTATATCCTTATTTATATCTACTTTGCATCCTCTATTATCTGTACATTATCTATCGGGATATCCTCTATTTTAAAATGGGACTCAGTAACCGGTACAATGATATCTAGTTGAGTGCTTGCCGATTTATCAGTATTTATAGTTGGTTTGTCAGCTGGTTTCATATCCTTAGGTAACTGAATGTTCTGTGATTGTACAAAACTAGAACTTAACTCATAGCCAAGACCCAAAAGAACTCTCACCCATTTATCAATTGTCTCCTTTATGATTTCTTCAAGTTTATCCAACATGAGACTGTTAACTCTGAATTTGGGATTGAATTCTAATAATCCAGTTTTATTGATTAAATCATCCATTTCCAGAGGGGTTATAGAAGGACAAAGGTTGACCAATTAGGTCTCCTTAATCCACCTATCCAAAGACTGAGTGTGTATCTTTCTGACCTCTAATCTATCAAATAACTCCTTGGGAAAAACCTTTTCTAATTCTATCAATGCCCTACTAAATGAATCAAGATATAAAAGAATAGCCTCTTCTATTTTCTTCTTGTCCTCCTCACCACAATCATCAAACAATGTAGAAATGTTATCTAAATTACCATCATTTACAATATGTTCAATCAAATTTTGTGCATTCATCTTTTTCTTACCAGTTCTCTATTTAGATTCTAGTTTAGTTTTCTCATCTAAATTGGATTTTCTCTTATGTAAAATGGTGATCTTTGGCCTCTGAGGAGTTTCCTTGACAGGTATGATCCTTTCGTTCTTCTTTCTTCTCCCTTAATACTCTAGTAAAAATGCCTTTGCCCTTGGGAACCTCCTTGATCTCGGTATCTTATTCTGTTTCGGAAGAAACAATCATATAATATCGAGTTGCCTTAGGTTTCTTCTTGGGTGGCTCTACTAGTGTCTGACTAGTAGGCTCATCTTCTAGTTGTTTGGATGTCTCAGATGTAACTAAGACCACATTGGGTGTGTCCTGAGCTACTTTCCAAGATTCCCTTTCCTCTTTCCTCTTCTGTTTTAACTCTTTCTTCCTCTACTCTTCCAAAATTTTAACATGATGCTCAACCTTATATCTATCTGCACCTTCACTTATCATTGACTCTAATACTAGCCAGGTCATCTTCTTTTGGATTTCCAGAGCTACCTGTCTTGGATGAACTTTAAGTCCTTTCTCCTTAGCAGTTCCAAATTTCTCCCTTTTCATCTATCGGTGTTTGCAAAAGGTGTTGTACATAGGCAACTAGAGTAGCTTCCTCAACCTCATAACCCATAGGCATTATCCATATAGTCCTCAGTTGTACAACTTCCATCATACATTCATCTTTATCTACCATAAAGAAAATTGTGCCCTTGTATTTCTCAACTATAGATTTAGGAATCCAAAACCTATTCTTTATTTCCTCCGTAAATGTTTTTAAAAATGGCCATAGATTGGCTTTCTTATCCTTATCACCTTATCTATCCAAAATTTGAGCAATCTTAGTTGCTAACAAGTGGTCAAAAGCCCACTGAGTCTTTCCAAAACTGGGAACAGTGCCCAAAAAGTAAAATACTAGACAAATGATGAAGGAGCCATACTGGAAAGTCTTTTTTTTGTCTTGCTTGATCTTTTGTAGGTTAGTCATGTGTTCCTTTAGTATTACACTACATAGATCATAATGGACTTCCTCCTTTACCATCTGATAAGCAACCAAAATTTTGTTGCTTGCTATAGAGTTTAATCAGTTTTACTGATAAACCTTATAACCAATAACCATTGCTGCAAATTTAACATCTATGTACTTGACATCATCTATCCTCATAGACCTTCCATCAAAATTTTTGCCAGTAAGTTTATTAATTTCAATGTGAGATAACTTACATCTAGTATCAGGAATGCCTCCGATTTTGTGAAGACATGCGACATTCTTGATAAATTCCTTAGTAATCTTGTACGGCTAGTCCAACGAGATGAATTCTCCATGAATATGGCTCAAAACATAGTGTACCCATTCTGCCTCATCAAAAGTTGGGAAATCCATAAATTGCATGAAACCCTTCCTCTGCAAATGTGCCAATTTCGGTTTTAGTTGGTTGTCAGAAATTAGCTTTTTAGTGAAAACACAGGACAACTCATAATCTCCAAGTTCTTCAATGTTGCAATGGATGTATGCCCTAGTATCCTCTATATGAAGAACTCCATGATAAAGTTGTGAAAATGCACCTAATGGCTCATCCAAAAGGGATTTATATGAATGCTTCTTTAAAATGCGACGAGGGCAGTTCTTAATCTCAACCACCAAGGGAGTATCAATCCTAGATGAAGATGAAGCCTTTGAAACCAAACATGAAAGCTAGGGTTTTTGAAAACACTAAAATACCTCGAAAATGTTTTCGAGAGATCAAATTGTTCAAAAGAAAGTGCTTGCTCAATTTTCTCTAGAACTCTGAAATGCTCTGGATATTCACTCGCTTGAATACTTGATTGTTGTGTGAAGAAAATAAGTTAACTTTCCTCTTTTATCGTCGTTAACCCCAATTTTCCATTGTAATAAATATTGTCGGTTAGGCTTGACCGGTTCACATGATCTACAAGTGGATTCTGGTAAACCACTAAAATCTCCTTAATATCCATCTGCAATCAAAATATTCTGACTACCAACCTAATCTGGGGTATCTGCATGATCTTTAATCAATTGCCTACCCCTAAGGTTGAGTACCTTAGTTACCAGTTGAATCTTCTATCGGTGTAGGACCTGATGACTCTGTCGGTTGTTCTACCGGTGGTGTATCAGATCTTCTCACCCATCTCATGTCATGTTGTTTCCTGATGTCTTCCACTTTTTCTTTTGCCTTCTCATCTACATTTCCATTAGTTTCCAGTGGATTCTTACTTCTACAATATTTAGAAATGTGCTCAATCTTATTGCATGCATAACAAACTATATTGTTTTTTTGCACTGCTTTGTTAAATCCTTGATTTAATTGATTTCCTTTTGATGTGCATTGGTTAGCCATATGTCCAAATCTACTATATGCATGACATCTTACATTTCCAAGATTGGTGAATGATACATTGTTATGATTATTTCTATTTTTGCACTGACTAGCCAAATGACCATATTTATTGCAAATAAAGCATGTACCATTGAATTTGTGAGAATTAGGTTGTCTTACTAGTGATTTTTGCATCCGTTTGACATGATTTTGCTTATGTCTGGTTGATGTATCTTGTTGTGCAGTACTAAAGCTTTCTCCTTCTTCATAACCAAGATCTCTTTTGTCATTAGCATCTCTCTGATTCTTCAGCAATTCATCAAGTTTAGCAGAGCTATCCTTGAACTTGTCCTTGTACTCATTTGTAGTAACCAAATAATCTCTCATGATAATAATCTATCTTTCAAGTTCTTGTTCATTTTTCTGGGATTGGGTCAACTCAAGTTTCAGCATATCATTCTCATGAGTCAATCTATTGCATTCCTCAGATCTGTCCTTCAATGCTTGAGCTAGGTTTTCTTCATTTTTCTTTCTTTCCTCAATCTCCTTACACATCCTCATAGTTAGGGCTTGCATCTCATTCTTTAAGATAGTGTTCTCCTGAGTAAGTTTCTAACAATGATCCTTCATAACATCTTCCTCATCACTACTCTGATTTTGCAATTGATTACAAAGTTCTCTTCTCAAAGCTTTCCTTGAAATGAAATGATGTGTTCATGAGATTTTTTCAATTCATTTTTTAGTTTACTGTTCTCCATCTGATCATTATCAAGATCCTCAAGAGCAATTCTAAGTTGCTGATGTAGACCGATTTCCATTCATTCCAAATTTTGGATCTTCCTCAAGTGGTTAATTTTTTTCCAAGGAACCAAGCTCTAATACCAATTGTTGGAATCCAATAACACTGAGAGGGTGGGGGGGTGAATCATTGTTCTACCAGTAAAGTGAGTTTTGAACTTATTCCTTATTAACCGGTTAACAGTAAATAAAATTAGAATTCATACACAACATAACAAAATGAAAGGAAACACCATAACACCAAGATTTATACATGGAAAACACTGCAAAGGGAAAAAACATGGTGGATTTGATACCCACAATATCTATATACTTGATCAAGGTATACAAATAGTACATAAGAGGGTCTGCACATACAAAAATGCCAACCGCCTAGAGCTCACTGCTCAAACACAAAATATAGGAAGCCTCATTGATCTACATAACACTTAAAATTGTTTATAAATGAAAAGGAACTTATAAATAACATCTAACCATTCTGATAAGTTTCAGTGAATGCTCTGATAACCTCTTTTGTATACTAGTTCTCTAATACTCTATTATGCTACTGGTTAAGTTGTGCATGTGAAACTCCACACAGTTGCTTCAAATCACATACCAAAACTCATTGAAATATTCACAATCAAAAGCTTGCATACCATCTAACATATGTCTTATCTATAGTTGAGGTGAACTACTTAAATATCTTTCTTACTTAACCATGTCAGCTTCAACAAGAAATACAAACAAGTCAGCTGCCAGAACATAATGAAAACCAAACATAAATCTAATGACCATGTTGGCCGTCATACATTACCATGAAAATCCATGAAGACATAATCGAAACCAAAAGATTTTTCTTAGCTGGGTCCTATTCATTATCGAGTTCCATATACATGTTACCACAATCTAGACATGTTACCTGGATTAGGACTTAGCTAGGTATGAAGTGAATGTCAGTGTTGGTTCTAGTGCCAATGTAAAGCAATGTGAATACCAATACCGGTTAAGTGCAATGTATGTCAATTAACCAAACTATGAAACCATTTTCCTTGAGATGATGAGTTGCCATCAATGACAACCCATAATGCCATGAACCTTACTAGATGAGTATCAATTGCCAACAAAAGATATGTCTTTAAGGATTGCAGCTAAGTGCTCCTTTTCTTCTTGTGGAGAATTTAAATTATTGAAACCTTTCCATCTCCATTTGGTCAGGTTATTATCCATATAGATTTCCCTATAATTATGAATTTTGGTTCCCCATCACCTAATAGTTTCTATATCTTCCATGTTAGGAATAAATTTGAGAGCTGAGAACCCTTCCCATGAATCACCCTAAAAGGAAGTTGTTTGTTTATTTCTGATATCCCATGTAACATTCTTAGAAATGATGTCTCGACTATCCATCATGAAATTCCAAATTATTGAGCCTTTGGGTGGATTTTTGGAGGTGAGGATTCAACAAGGATAATCTAAATCCAAGTACTTTCTCCTAAGAATCTTTATCAATTTATGATTTTTCTTATACATGCTCCAAACTAACTTGGCACCCATAGCCATATTCATTATCCATAGCTACTTCACCTCTACCCCTCCAACATCTTGAGGTTTGTATATTTTTTCCCAAGAGATTAGAGGTATTTTCTATGATTCATTCGGGCCATTCCAAAATAAAAATTCCTCATGAATTTCATGATAATATGTTCCACTAGACCAGGGATCTTCATGCATGACATGGAGTATATAGGAATAGATGACAAGACAACTTTGATCATCAAGATTCTACCCATTGAGGTTAACCATTTTTTTTTCCAAGATTCCATCTTCCTTCTCCAATTCTTGATAAGACTATCCCAATAGTATTTTTTATTAATTACCACAAATAAGGGCATACCTAAGAATCTCCCTGAGAAGTTGGCCATTCTCAACTCAAGGATTCAAGCTATATCTCTTTAGAACCTGGGTTGAACATTAAGGAAGAAAACTTCTAATTTTCTCCAATTTATGCCTTGTCAAAGGCTTTTTTGTAATCATCCAATAGTTTCTTGATATTATTGGCTTCACACCTTGAGGCATCTCCAAATAGGATAGTATCATCAGAAAATTGTTGGTGAGTTATTGGCTCTACTTCAGGAGTAGCTATAATACCCTTCCACAAACCTTCTTCCATAGCTTTGGTAATACTCCTACGCAAAGCTTCTGCCATAATAATGAATAGAAAAGGAGACAAGGGATCTCCTTATCTTATTCCTCTAGTAGAATTGAAGAAGCCTTGCACCTTCCCATTAACCAATACTAAGAACTTAGGATTCAAGATGCAACTTCCTACCCACTCGATCCATTTTTCAACAAAATTAAACTTGTTTAGAACTTTGAGGAGGAAGTGCCTATCTACCAAATCATATGCTCTCAGGATATCTATCTTGATGATCATGCTTGGGATTCTATCTTTCTTGGCCATGTTAATAGTTTCATGCACTATAATAATGCCCTCATCTATAGACCTTCCTAGCAAGAAGCCACTCTATTCCTCAAAGATGACATCATTTGACACCTTCTTGAGTCTGTTTTTAATAATCTTAGTAACTACTTTATACACTATATTGTAGAGAGAATGGGTCTAAAGTCACCAATGTTTTGTGTCTCTTTTTTCTTGGGGATAAGGGTCGTTGAAGGTGCCCAACATTGTCATTTTCCTTCTAGATTATTCTATAGCTCTAAATAGATCCTCTTTTACTATCTCTCAAAAGGATTGAAAAACTTTGGCCGTGAACCCATCTAGCCTTGGGGCCTTGTTTTCTCCCATATGAAGGACTACAAATCTAACTTCTTCCAAAGAGAATATAGCTCCTTATTTTCTTCCTTCTTAATGATTGAGGGAATATTATTAAAAAATATATCTTTCTTCCTCATGATCTAGAGCTTCTCTGCTTAGAATAGTTTGAAAGTATCTAACAACTTCAACATTAACTTCCTCAATGGATTGTGTTTTGGATCCATCTCCTTTCTCCACCTCCACTATTGTATTCCTGATTCTATTGCTTGAAGATGAATTATGGAAGAATTATATGTTCATATCCCCTTCTTTGAGCCAAATGTCTCTTGAGTTTTGCCTCCAAGAGAATTCTTCCCAAGCTACAATTTTTGCCAATTTTGATCTAAGGCTTTTTTCCTTTTTCACACTCCTCTGCTCTCATTCCTTTCTCTATTATTATCTCATTCAACAATCTCAATTAAGTTTGTACCCTTTCTCTTTCTTCAAAGATATTTTTGAAGTGATTTTTGTTCCATTATTTCAACTTATGCTTAGCATAAGTTAGCTTCTTGCTAAGTTTGAACATATGAGAGTGATTCCTTATTACAGGCCTATTGGCAACAAAAATGAAGGAAAAATGAGGGCAGGGGGTGAATCAGTGTTCACCAGATTATCAAACTTAACCACAATAACAAATCTAGTAAACTACAACAATAACAAAGATAAGCAAATATATGGTAGAACACACAACACCAATTTTTTTACATGGAAAACCCAGTTAAGGGAAAAACCATGGTGGGAACCTACCCACAATAAGATGATACTCTATAGTAGTATATGTAAATATTACAATGGGGAATGCACCTACATTCAGTCTCACTACTTAAAATATAATAACCCAAAAGGCTACAACCCTCAGGGAAGTCTCACTGACTTACAACAATATTCAGACTACAATCTGGAAGGAGTGAACTGAAAGAATACCATCTCCAAATGTATCTTGACAATTCTGGTTAAGCACATATGTCTTCTACAACCCTCCAAAACTCCTCTCAATCACACCGAAGGATGAATTCCTTTGTTCGCACATACACCATTCTCTGATAATGCAAACACAACACTCATAGACAAATTACATGAATATGATAGCTATTTATACAATTCATCAACCTTGACAACAAGGTTGGCTAAACCCTCAACACCTAATTACAAAATTGCATTACACGATACAAAGATTGACCACCGTACCAATAACATGATATACATGACATAACATGATCCTAAATCAAATCTCCAAATACGCAACACCACCAGAAATCTCACCAAGATCAATTGCAACACTCTACACCACCAAGAATATTGTATAACATGAAGAACATCATTGGATCATGAAAATCACCAAAACATTGCATAACAATCAATGTGGATCATCAAAACAAATAGGACATAATTAGAGAACACCAACAAGCACATTAGAATCATCAGCAAGAGTTGCACCAACACCACTTATCAAATCTTCATCGATCAACATCTAAACCTCAAAAACACTCAAACCACAACAACTGTTACAAAGAAAGATAGCCCGTGGAGCACCAAATCATGAACCATCTACATCTACATCCCAAGCAATTTTCCAAAATCTTAGTTGAAGATCTAATCACACCAGAATTTACTAGATGAAAGATCAAACTCTGCAAAGCACTAATCAGAAAAACCTCTACAAACCGGATCATATGATATGATCAATTAAGATTTATGGATCACTAAAACCAATACAAAAAAATGTATTGATACTAGAAATACTCCAAACACTAATTCATGAAACCAATAAACCAATTTACAATCACTAGAGTAATAAATCACAGGAATATGTTGACATCAATGACAACAATATATCCTAGCAGCAACAATGGCCAACAATCTCCCCCTTTAGCATTGATGTCAACATATGAATTTGAAAAACAATTAATGCAAAGAAAGAAAACATCTCCAACAAACTCCCCCTAATATCAAGTAGATAAAATAGTTTTTCACATGCTTCTCTTCCCCTTTGACATCAATAACAAAGGTCTTCAAAATAGAAAACCAAAACTCTCCCCTTTGAACAAATCATGATTCTCTCCCTCAATCCAATCTCAAATAGACTACTCCACTAGAGGAGCAGCATAAACTCATCAATCTAGATAGAAGAGAAGACTATGAGGTCCAATGGATTGATGCAACTTAATGCATCTACTTCCCATTAGGAGGGATAGATACCCCTCACTTATCTCTCAAGTAAACAAATGTATCTGCAGGCAAAGGCTTAGTAAAAATATCAGCAATTTGTTCCTTTGTAGACACATATTCTAGCTACACTTCATCTTCACTAACTTTTTCTCTTAAGAAATGATACTTGTTTGATACATGTTTAGTCCTTGAATGTTGCACTAGGTTTTTTGACATATTAATAGCACTAGAATTATCACAGAATATGATAGTAGGCTCATCATAGATAACTCTGATATCCTTCAACATTTGCTTCATCCAAACTACCTGAGTGGAGTTACTAGCAGGATCAATATACTCAGCTTCAATAGTAGATAGGGGCACTAAATCTTATTTCTTACTTACCCATGAAACCAATTTCTCACCCAAAAAGAATGCACCACCGGAGGTACTCTTTTGGTTATCAACATTACCAAACCAATTAGCATCAGTGTAAGCATATAACATGAAATCATCATTCCTCGAATACCACAAACCATAATCCACAGTTCCTTTCAGGTATTTGAATATTGTCTTTACAACAGTGACATGACTCTCTTTTGGATCAGCTTGATATCTAGCATCCATGCACACAACATGCATAATGTCAGGTCTAGTATGAGTTAAGTATAGAATTCCACCAACTATAGATCAGTACAAGGTCTGATTAGCTTTCAGAGATTCATCATTTTTAGACAATTTTTAGCCAGCCACTATAGGAGTTCCAAATAGTTGAGAATCTTCTAACCCAAACTTCTTCAAAAATTCCTTCACATATTTAGCTTGAGATATAAATATACCTTTTCCAATCTATGAAATCTGCAATCCTAAGAAGAATTTCATCTCTCCTATCATAGAAATCTCAAATTATTTCTGCATATCATTGGCAAACTTCATGCTCAAGTTATCATCTCCTCCAAAGATAATATCATGAACAAAAACTTTAATAATTAAAATGTTATCATTCTCAATCTTTAAATATAGATTACTATCAATAGTACCTTTATTAAATCCCAATTTCAGCAAATACTTATCCAATCTAGCATACCAAGCTCTAGGGGCTTGTTTCAATCCATAAAGGGCTTTTTTTAGTTTGCATACCATGTCTCCATCATCTGATAATGATAATCCATCAAGTTGCTCAATGTAGAATTCTTCCTCAAGATCACTATTCGAAAAAGATGACATCCATCTGATATACCTTAAAGTCCTTATATGCAACGTATGCAACCAATAGTCTAACAACTTCAAGTCTAGCTACTAGACCAAATTCTCCTCATAATCAATTTCGTCTGATGCGGGAGCATCCCCGGTTGATGAGAAATCTTCCATCAACCAAAAATATTTCCTTTCAGTTTTGCTCTTGTCGAGTTCTTTATGCAGTTTTTTGTGTTCTTATCGGTTGGTACCGATAGTTTCTTTCTTTTCATGGCAGATCTTATTTTCAATTTCCAAGCTAGTTCATGTGCTTAATTCCAAATTTTTTGTTCATTTGGGTTTTTTTCCGGTTAGTTGTCACTTACAGTTGATTATTTCTGGGTTTTGGGACAATTCTTGTGCTTACCAGTTGGTTTTCCTTCATTAGCAGGGTGATTCTTGGCATGTGGATCTATTTTGGGTCTTGTTTGATGTTCTTTGGCATGTGGTTGACCTTCCTGCTGAATTGTACCTCTTGGTTGTTATTTTCCAGAAAGATTTCTTTAATTCTTAGGGTCGACCTAGTTACACATTTCATTTTCCTGCATTGATAAATGTAATCTTATGAGGTTGACTCGGATATGTTTTGGTGAGTATAAATATGTTATTATATAATCATTTGTAGGGGCAGAGGAAGTAAAATTGAGAATAAGGATTGAGATTCACATTTTGTGATCCAATTGATTCTTAGAGTCTCGGTTGGATTTATTTGGCTTGAAGCCTACATGTAACTGGTTAACTACTAGATGTTCTGAGATGATTATATGATGATAACCGATTGGTTGCCGGAAGGTCTAAGGCATTAATATGACCTATTTATGTAATATTGCTATGTTTTCATGTTTCTTTCATTGTATTGCTCTTGCTGCATAAGCCAGTCAATTCTCTTTTGAGGGTTTCACCGGTTATGGTTGCATCAAGTGGTATTAGAGTTGGTTATGGGCTGACTGGTGGAAGAGTTGTTCAAGAATATTGAGGCATTCCTTTGGGTGGAAAAATCACCAATTGGAGGTAGGTTGTGTGTGTGTTCAATAGATTGTCGAGGGGAGGCAATTAAAACCGGTAGTTAGATCATCGAGTTGAGGTAGTTTGTGAGACCTCACCTCGACTCAGCCTGACATTCAGTGGATTTTATACTTAGACTATTATGGATACTTTATTTTGATGCATTTTGAGACTTAGAACTTATATGATTTCAGGATTTGGTTAACATTGCTATGATTTGATGATTTACTTACATGCTTTATGAGATAGAACACTACATGATTGTTAGATAGAATGATATTGCAATGATAGATGTCGTTATTTGAATTTGCAGGACTTTCTTTGAATATAGAACTATGATGTATGGTTAGTTTATGTGAATTGGGATGAAATTGCTTATGTAAAATTGCTTGGTAAAAGTTGTATTTGATCTGTGCAGATGAAAATTGTATGCAAGTTATGATGTGCATTGTTATATTATTGAATTATATTATATATGGATATTTGGAAGTACTAATGTGTAAATTGAGATGCGCAGGGAAAATTTACCATGTGACCATGGAAAATTACGGAGAATCAAACCTAGACTTATGTATGTTCATAAGCCAGGGGTTGTCTATTGGGAGAGACAACACCCCGTTTGTGTTGTATTTTATTTGTAACAGTATATGCTGCATGAGTGTTAAGTGTTATTTAAATTTATTGTGTAAAAACCACAAGAGACAATTTCATGTTTTATTTGTGTCACTTGACACATGTGTGGATTTAAATTTAAATGTTTTATTTGTGTCTCTTGGTGGGAAAGTGTTTAATTATAGTTTTTCTTCTTAAATAAAATAATGTGTTGTCATAAATACTTTGGGAATATAATATTTGGGGTGGTCAACTTATGTTTGACCCGAAAATAAACTTCAGAGGGGTTTAAAATGGGTTAAATGAACACCTAGGGGTAGTTTAATAGGGTTTCCTAAAGCCCATAAGGTATACCTAGGGGTTAGGGGTAATTTTAGGCAAGTTTCTACTTTATAATGATCTTTTTAACGCTTTAAAAATTGGCTTTTTTGAGTTGAGCGAAAATTGAAAATTAGAAGTTAAAACTAATTAATATTTTTCCTTTTGGAATGAGAGTCTTTTTGCATTTTTGCTTTCTTTCCTTTTTGGTTTTTAGAAACTTGTGAGAACTCAAAAAGTGAGCTTCTTAAGCAAGATTTTTGAGAATTGGAGGGTAATCACCCACTCTCCATTTTTGGAGACAGAAGAAAATTTGAAAAGAAAATAATGTTATGGAATAGAAAAATTGATTAAGGGTAGAAGGAAAAAAGGATATGTGGATTGGGCAGCTCTTCATCAAATATCATAAAACCTTTGGGCAGATTAAGGTTGGTTTCAGTTATTCATTTTAATGTCTTCTTCTTGTTTATGTCTGGAAGTTGTTGGTATAAGAAATCTGTGTTCTTGAAAGTTTGTGTTAGAAAATCTTTTGGTATTTTTGCTTTATGAATTGTTGTGATTTGGGAGTTTTCTCAAGATCTCTTACTCTTGGGAGAGAAGAGGATCTTGAGGGTGGTAGCAGTGACAACCTTCGCATGAGAGACTCTCTTTGAGAGTGATCACAAGGGATCTTTGTGTGACCCTTGCTGCATGGCCTGTTTGTGCAATGGGGGTCATAAGGAGGGATATAAGGCTAGAATGCCTTTGGGGGGCATAAGGAATAAGGGGTTGAGATTCTTGATATTATTATTGTGCCATGAGGTGGCTTCTTGTTTATTTCATACTTGCAGTTCTCCTCAGGGTATTGGTCCACTACCACCCTTTGAAAATGTTCATCACCAAAGTGTGGTGTTGTGAAAGCCAAGTTGGGAATGTGTCTGGAATATCTGTATGCATTGCTTTCTATGTGTTTGCCTATTTGTTACCCGTCTAGGAATTGGTTCTCCGAGCTCGGGGGTGGCTACCAGTTAGCCTAGGCTAGGAGGTGAGCACTCCGTGGTCATATTGTGTTTATCTATTATGCAGGAAAGTCAGGAGAAAGAGAATAGGATCCATGAAAAAGATACAGAAGATTATTATTGAAGATACTTGAATCCAGTTGCAGATATTTGTTTAAATTTGTTATAGAAGTATGCCTCCTTCATAGAAAAGAGAAGCAAGTTGTAATTATTGATAATAGACTTGAAGTTTTACTGTTGTGGCTATTCAAGAAACATCCTATAAATTGGTAGAATATCTTAGAGTTGTTAAAGAAAAAAAAAGGAAAGCTTGTTTTATTTCTACTTCTGGTTTTTAGTAAAAGAAAAGTTATTTTGAGTTGCATGCAAAAGCTTCTTTGTATTATGGAAAGAAAAAAAAAAGAGAATAGCTTTCAATTAAAATTTATCTATATTTTACTTATGGCAAAGTAGGAGTTATTTATGCTGAAAAATCTTAAGTATTTTAAAGAAAAAAGATGTTTTATGTAAATATTTTATTAGGAAAAAAAAATCAATGAATCTTTTTATTCTAGAGAAGTATATTGTATTTCTTGAAATGTATTTCTAAATTGTATCTTTAGTTAGTGTTGATTAAAGAGCTTCTCATATATATATATATATATATATATATATATATATATATATATATATATATTTCTGAATAAACTTAATGCTTTTCCCTTTGTCATATTAGTTTAAAATTTTTGCATGTAAATCTCTTTTTAAAAATATATATATATATATATATATATATATATTGAAATATTTTCACCCTTTTTAACTTTGGTTATAAATTTATATAAATATAAATATATATATATATAAATATATATTTATATATATATTTATATATATTATATTTTTTAAAAAAAAAAATTAAAAAAAAAAAGGGAATTGTTTTTGGGTCCACGCAGACCCCACTATGTGTACGCACAGTGAGGGCCGTGCGGCGCCCACTGTGTGCACACACAGTGGAGCCGTTTCGGCTCCCACTGTGTGGACACACAGTGGACGGCCGCGGCCGCCACTGTGTGGCCACACAGTGGGGAGCCGCTAGCGGCGCCCACTGTGTGGACACACAGTGGTGCCGTGGTGCCCACTGTGCGCCCACACAGTGGCGCCACGACCCTCCCCACCTCCACTTCCGTAACCTGCAACAAAAAAAACATGGCTGCCTTGGGGTCTTCGACCCAGCAAAAAAAATTTCTGTTAAAAAGATATGGGTTAAACCCTAGCCCGGGTGGGGCTAGGGCAAATGGATTTTAAAAATAATATGATAATTAGATTTGAAAATATATATATGAGAAAATAGAACCCTAATTAGGGTTGGGGAAATATGGATTAATATTTAGAAAGTTATTGTGCTTTTGAATTAGAATTAAAATATTTAAAATATATGTAATATATATATATATATATGTATCTATATATATATATATATGGATATATATATATATATATGTATATATATATATATATATATATATATATTTATATAATTCTGGTTATAATTTGAAGCAAGTAATAAAGAGAAATTTAAAAATGGTTGGTTAGGCTATATAGTCATATTGGAGATTAAATTAATTTTTCTCTCTTATTTTTCTTTAACGTGATTGATTTAATAAGCCTAATGGCTAGGTATCTCGAGGAGATAAAATTAAACCAGTTAGTTTTTTGCAAATAATATTTAAACAAATTATCGATGCTTAGTTCATTTCAGAATTAGCTCAAACATAATTATGAAAATTTCTTTAACGCTTGCCGTGTGAGTGAACTTGTTAATTAATTAGTATGTTTTAAAAAAAAAAATTGTTTCGTTTTTGCCCTAAATTTTGGGCATGACATAGTTCACTAGAGTGGAAGAGGAGATGTCGCCTAGAAGGAAAAACCCTTAGAGAGTAGAGCAGATGATGGAAGACTTCAAGAATGAAGTGATGAATGAAATCCAAAATGCTTTGGCTAGTTTGTGGAGAAACCCTAAATCTAAGGATGAATATGAAGAATTTGTTGGAATAATGATACATTTGTCATTAGTAAATAACACTTAGTGAAAACACTTATTCGATTTTGAATGCTTACCGAGCTCATCACTCAGTCTACAGCCTATACCGAGCATTCAGTAAAGCTCACCGATTAAACAGTTCAAATCGAGCAGTAAGACTGTCACCGAGCATATGAGACAAACAGCAGTTACCGAGAAGTCAGTTCTCACCGAGTCACCAGTGGTTACCGAGTGACACTATATCTACCGAGTCACCACAGCTACCGAGTTCCAAGCTACACTTCGGGACTAGTATGAACCGAGCTTCTACTCTTACCGAGAGCATGACAATGTCGAGTACTATAGTGGACGCCGTGTATCAGAAGATCACCGAGCCAGCTTGTGGAACCGAGTATCTACCGACTTAGTAATATTTTGTTCACCTATGTAAGGCTGACTTAAGAATAAGTTTATGTTATTAATTTGTATGAGGCCGACTTTATGAAATGTAAATGTAATTATGGACGGTATATATATGTGATGTATTATACCATCTGTAATATGTATGATGTATGTAAGATGTATGGATATGCGAAATTAGAAAGAGCAGAGCAGAAACTACATTAAGGCAGCAGACTAGAACATTTTCGCAGAGTCAGTAAAGGAGCAGAATCGACATATCTATCTCAGAAGGAGATCAATACTCAAAGGATCTTATCAGCAATAAAGTTGTAAGTCAAGATCTACTGTTTCATCCTAACAGTTGAATCAGTTTGTAAATCCTTTTACCGGGTAGACTTAACAGTCTTTTGTAAATCTCTTGACCGAGTGCATACTTCATTGTATGTTTGTAAATCCTCTAACAAGGTGGACCTAGCAGTCCAAATTTGCTTCTAACAGGGCAGATCATCAAAAGTGATCATTGTAAGCCTTAACCGGCCAACTTTTACTGCAGTACCAAAGTTTTGTGGGTACCATCCCCACCCCAGTTTTACTTTCTATTTGGAAGGTTTCTGGGTCACCAAATCTTTGTGTTAAGTGTTGTGAATGAGTATACTTTCATGCATACAGTAGATTAAATGAATGAATGGTTTAATATATGCAAGTGCAGAAATGAATCTAAAGTTTTAAAAGTTACTGATTCACCCCTCCCCTCTCAGTAACTTGGTTAGTCCTGAATATTTTCAACAATTGGTATCAGAGCTTTGTGGTTCTCAGAATAAAAGTTTGACAGCTTGAGAAAAGATCAAGACAATGGAGATATTCAGACTTGACAAAGCTATTGAGAATGAAAAGCTAGATCTGGAAATTGCCATAGCACAACTCAAAGAAGCAAGAGAACATCTTTCCCAATCCCTAAAAAGAAGAAAGGAACTAGCAAAAGAAATAAATGATCATGAGTATGTTGAAACAAAAATTGAAGATCTCTTTCCTACAAGCAGTTCAAATGAAGTAGATGAAGCAAACAATGCAATCAAAGAACTCCTAGAAAAAAATGGATTACTGCAAAAAGAAGTAAGGATGCTAAGAAGAGAACAGGAAATTCAGTCTGCAAGATTTTGTGAAATCTTGGAACAAAGGAATAAAATGCAAAATGAAATAGAAGGAAGAAACAATGAAATTGTACAGCATGAAGATCTCACCGAGCAACTCTCCAATGCAAATGAAGAGATCAGAATTCTCAAAGAACAGAATGAAAGTTTGAAAAATGAGCTAGATATTCAAAAGCAAGCAAATGAAAGGACGATGAAATCTCAAACAGATCAATTAAATGAGCAAAATCTTCACAAACAAAAAGGTAACGCTGGTCTTTGTTACAATGAAGAAGGTGAATCTTCCGAGCAAGGTAGCCAAAGAAATCAAAGACCTACATGCAATTACTATGGTAAGACAGGTCACGCATCAAACAAATGTTGGAGCAATGGAAAGACAAGATTCAAAGGCAAATGCTACAGCTGTAATCAGCATGGTCACAAGGCTAGTGAATGCAAGGAAAAACCAAAATTTGAAGGCAAATGTCACAAATGCAAGAAACAAGGTCACAAGGCATCAGAATGTAGAACAAAGACATTCACTCTAGCAGAACAAATTGTCAAAGCAATATTTGGTTGGGATTACAATACCTGGTGCAGATGTCATTATTGTGGAGAATATGGACACATTGGGATGAATTGTATAAGGCATCATCTAAGGAAGAAAGATACAACTATAAGATGTTATACATGCACTTAACTCGGACATATAGCAAAGAACTGCATGAACACAAAGAAGGTTGAAGATGAAAAGAAAGCTAAAGCTGACAACATTCGGAAATAGATGAGACAGTAGTGGGTTCCTAAATCTACCGAGCAGGATAATCCAAGCAATGGTCCTGTCACTCAAGAATTGGGTGACCCCACCATTACAAATTAGATCCATTAAAGAAGATAAGGAACTGCATCTTCAAAGCCTTACCATAAGCAGTTCCAAAATACAAAAGCACAATTGATGAAATCAGTATTTCCGATACATACAGAAAAGTCACTTACCGAGTTGAATGTTACCGAGCATGGTAAAACTGCAGACTTTATCGAGTTAGGTCAGAAATAAGAACACCGAGTTAGGTCAGTCTTACCGAGCAATCGCTAAAGTCATTAAGTCATCTCACCTACCCACTTATCAAGCATTAATGACAAAATTTTAATAAAAAGGGCAAAATCGACTTCATTCTTCACCGCATTATTCAGCATTCGAAGAGCTTAGGTTTTCAAAGTGCTTAAGGAGATTTAAGACGAATTTGCAGCGAAGGATCTAAAAAGAACTCGTTCCATTCAGCAATGACTTCCACTAGCACCACCAGCAGGAGCAAGGCGAAGAAGACTTCCAATATGTTAGTGAAAGGAGTTAAATGGACAGCGCCGAACTTCAAACTCGTTCCAGCGATCGCAGAATCACTCGACCCAAGTGGAGCACAGTCCAGAATTCCTTCCAAGGTACTTCTTATCAATGACATTCGTACTCATTTCAAATGCACTATTCAGGAGTTAGGGACTTTAGAAATGGACAATGCCCTAAGTCAGCTATGTGTTGACAAAACCCTAAAACCCGAGCATAGACATTTGGAAATCAAAGGTTTGACCCATATCCCACACCTACCAAGAAATTTTCAAGTCAAATGGATTAGGTATGTATTGAGCCATGTACATGATGGGCAACTATGGTTAGATCAACCTATCTTAATAACAAAGAAGATGATTCATAGAATCACAGGTTTACCGATGTCAGACAAAGCAAAATCCACCAAAACCCTAGGTCGGGACGAACTGCAGGAGTTAACTCTTGCCGAGTGGGATGGCAGAGGATTGAAAATTAACAATGTATCTGATGTTGAACTTAAATTTGGTATTATTATCATTGCATATAAGCTGTATAGTTCCAGTAGGCTAAATAGTGTGGCATGTGAGGCAGTAGACCTTGCCTACAAGGTAGTAAAGAAGAACATGGATTTTGACCTACCAGAGGTTTTACTAACACAATTCAACAAGAACATGGACAGTATAAGGACATCAAAGAATAATCCATGCAAATTTGGTTCTTTGTTGATTTGTATATTTTTCTATGTACAAAAATTTTTCCCTTCTAAAGGCACAGTAGTATGGAGGAAGGATACTCCAATTTTGTATTAGATAAATGAGTTTATAGCAGAAATAGGTCAGAATTTTGAGACAGTAATGGATAATTATTTTGAAGAATTTAAGGACAAAATGAACAACAGTTTCAGGATTCCTCCTAAGTTGGTAAAAGATTACAAGGATGATATATGCTTCATGGTAGACTATGATAAAGTTTACATCCAGGCAGCCATACCCCGAGTGGCATGGGTAAAACCATTGCCCTATGAAATTAACATAGATGAAGCAAGGGATATAATAGAAGCCCTGATAAATGAACCAGCCATTCCCAACACCCCTGCATTTGGCACTTATGATGAGGCCAAAGCCAGAATTGAGCTTGAAATCAAGCTTCCAAAGGCCATCACCAGTACCAAGAGAAAGGCAGCTAAAGGAACAGAAGAAACAGAAGAGGAATCAGAAGAGGAAGCAGAAACACCAAAGAAGAAAGGCAAAGTAGTAATCACCAAGCCCAAACCTAGAACTGCAGTGTTCACAAGGAGAACCAGGAAAGGGCAGAAAGAAAGTGAAATTGTATTCAGGAGACCCCCTCCTACCTTCGAAGAAAAATTGAAACAGTTGGAACAAGGATCTGGCATGTCTAACTTCAAGGCACTAAAGTATGAAAGCAGATCAGATGCAGAAAAGATGCAGATCGAGGAGCTTTTACTGAACAAAATGGGTAAATGGAAATATACCCCAGATGATATCAGTTCTCAAATTCCAAATGAGCTTCTGGTCAGGATTAGACCAAGATGGACTTCAGCAGTGCAAACTGTCAAAGACATTTATGCACAAACCTTAAAACAGTTGTTACCGAACCTGACATATAAAGAAGTAAAAGAGGCATTAAAGGAGAATGAACACCAAATGACACTTAGGTTTCATACCTTCTTAGTTCTCTCCAAGCAGATAGAAGCAATAGTAAATCATGCCACAATTGTGTGGAAAAGGATATATAAGCTGCCAATGCCATCTGACCCCACGGTAACAATTGAGGGTGATAAAGATGATGAAGAGGATGAAGAGGAGAAGGAAGAAGAAGAAGCAGCTGAGGAAGAAGGTGACACGGTAATAATAGGTGATGAAGAAGACACGGTGATAATAGGTGATGAAGAAGATGATCCTGAACAGGTAGCAGCAGAAGTCATTGCATCTCTTCCTCACTCACCGCAGAAAGGCGTTGCATCATCAGCTTCAGCCAGCAGGATTGTGAGCACAGTAGCTACATCTATTGCTCAATCCTTGCCAATCACCTCTCAGCTCCAGACCCCAACAGTTACCTCATCCACCGAGCTGCAGAGCATGTCATTATCTATCGGGATGCAGAGTGTTGCCTCTACCGAGCAACAAGTGACTTCTTCAGTCACCGAGATCACAACTTCTCCTGCAGCATGTATAGTAAGTTTTGCAACCTCTCCAGTTTTGACACATTCTTTAGCACAAATGATCACACCAATCAGCACTCCTGCATGTACATCAATTTTGGGAACAGTCGGTACATCCATGAGTCTTCCTCTAGTAAATCCCATTCCAGTTATAACAGCTACTCCAACCTTATCAACCATTGTAACTACATCAAAGGGTAAGGAAGTAAGCACAGAAGTAATACAAAAGACACCTTTAAAACTTCTGCTTACCGGCAAGGCTATAGAGGATGATATAGATCTGGATAAAGAGATTGTCATTCCACAAATAGACCTCAATACTGCATCAATTGATGAAATGAGATTGATCAGCCAGTTGTTAGAACAGAAAGCAAAACAAAAACAACTAAGAAGTGAGAGAGACAGGGAATTCAACATCATAAACGGTGCAAAGACCATTCTCACAGATGCCTTAGGTATAAAAGTTGATCCCTCTCAACACATCTTGCTACAACTCGAAGAGGCTGTGAACAGATTCAATGAGGACTCATCAGGAGAAGAGAAACTGATAGAAAGAACCGAGAAGAAATTTGATAACAAGGTGCTTGAGCACATTTCTCAGCAGATAGCAATAAAACAAGTTGAATTGACCACTATTTTGGCCAAGTTAGAAAATTCTTTTAATAATATAACTTCATTTTGTGCAAAGTTATGTGATGTTACCGAGTTCACAAAAGGAATCAGAGATCAACTGAAGAAAATTGATGATGATCTGAAAGTAAGTGCACAACAGTTGCAGCTTGACCCCAGCTCAAGCTCAACTCACCATTCAAACATCAGATTCCTATCAGATAAGCAATCAAAATTGCTCAGGGAAGATGCAAGGATCCGGTCTACATTGTTAGATATTCAGAATATGATCCTCCCTAACATGGATACAATGCAGAAACACATTACACATTCCAAAACATTGATCCATGATAACAGTTTTTCAGTTGCAGAGCATGTAATTGAACTATCAGCCAAAGTTCAAGTTGCATTGTCTATTTGCACAATTTTGCAAGAAAATTGGGATAAGACCTTGGCTCATATCAAACAAGTACACTCAGAGTTTATCTCACACTTTAATATTTCTATTTGAGTTATCTATTCTTTGGCATTATTGTCAAAAAGGGGGAGAATATGGAACATATTAGAGACAAAGGGAGAATGATCAAGGGAGAATGTAAATAACAATTGGTATAGAGATAAGTGTATAGAATCATATGTATATTCTATGGGGGAGTTATGTACAGTGAGATATATAGGTATATACAGCAATCTACAATTGGTATCAATTTTGAAGAATCAAGTCAGCATGACAGATTCATGTTTGTCTCATAAGTGTTTTTGTCACTAATGCCAAAGGGGGAGATTGTTGGAATAATGATACATTTATCATTAGTAAATAACACTTAGTGAAAACACTTATTCAATTTTGAATGATTACCGAGCTCATCACTCAGTCTACAGCCTATACCGAGCATTCAGTAAAGCTCACCGATTAAACAGTTCAAACTGAGCAGTAAGACTGTCACCGAGCATATGAGACAAACAGCAGTTACCGAGAAGTCAGTTCTCACCGAGTCACCAGTGGTTACCGAGTGACACTATATCTACCGAGTCACCACAGCTACCGAGTTCCAAGCTACACTTCGGGACTAGTATGAACCGAGCTTCTACTCTTACCGAGAGCATGATGATGCCGAGTACTGTAGTGGACGCCGTGTATCAGAAGATCACCGAGCCAGCTTGTGGAACCGAGTATCTATCGACTCAGTAATATTTTGTTCACCTATGTAAGGCCGACTTAAGAATAAGTTTATGTTATTAATTTGTATGAGGCCGACTTTATGAAATATAAATGTAATTATGGACGGTATATATATGTGATGTATTATACCATCTGTAATATGTATGATGTATGTAAGATGTATGGATATGCGAAATTAGAAAGAGCAGAGCAGAAACTGCATTAAGGTAGCAGACCAGAACATTTTCGCAGAGTCAGTAAAGGAGCAGAATTGACATATCTATCTCAGAAGGAGATCAATACTCAAAGGATCTTATCAGCAATAAAGTTGTAAGTCAAGATCTACTATTTCATCCTAACAGTTGAATCAGTTTGTAAATCCTTTTACCGGGTAGACTTAATAGTCTTTTGTAAATCTCTTGACCGAGTGCATACTTCATTGTATGTTTGTAAATCCTCTAACAAGGTGGACCTAGCAGTCCAAATTTGCTTCTAACAGGGCAGATCATCAGAAGTGATCATTGTAAGCCTTAACCGGCCAACTTTTACTGCAGTACCAAAGTTTTGTGGGTACCATCCCCACCCTAGTTTTACTTTCTATTTGGAAGGTTTCTGGGTCACCAAATCTTTGTGTTAAGTGTTGTGAATGAGTATACTTTCATGCATACAATAGATTAAATGAATGAATGGTTTAATATATGCAAGTGCAGAAATGAATCTAAAGTTTTAAGAGTTACTGATTCACCCCTCCCCTCTCAGTAACTTGGTTAGTCCTGAATATTTTCAACAGAATTTGGTGAAGATATTGAAGAAGCTGAAGGACTAAAAGATGAAAGGGAGGAAAGATTCCTGAGAGAAGTGGTGCAAGCGAGTAAAATTCATAAAGTTGATGTTTCCAAGTTTTTCAGAATGCTGAACCTGAAGGATCTGATCGATTGGACTAGAGAGTTGGAGGATTACTTTGAGTTTGAGGATGTCAATGACCCACAAAGAGCCTAGCTTGCACAAACTAAGTTGAAAGGGCATGCTACCTTGTGGTGGAAAGAATTACAGAAAGACAAAGTAGAGAATGGTGAATTGAAGATCACTTGGTGGAGATAGATGGTTGCAAGATTGAAGGCCAAGTTCATATGGGGCGACTATTAATTAGAGTTTTTCAAGAAGTTGCAGAACCTGAGATAGAGAAACATGACTATGAAGGAATATACTAAGGAATCGTACAAGGTGGTGATTAGATTTGGACATAGAGATGGACAGAGAAAAGATGGCGAGGTACATAAATGGACTTGCTTTTAACATTCAAGATGAAATAAGTATGTTGAGGGTTTCCAAAGTTGAAGATGCTTACTAGTATGCTTTGAAGGCTAAAGAGAAGATGAGAAGGAGACAACCAAGTAGAGAGAAGAAGAAATTCAAATGGTAGATGAGTACAAAGAAGCAAAAAGTTGAGGAAGAATCAAAACCTAAGTAGAGTAAAGAACTGAAGCAGAAAACACAGAGGAAAGGAAGTAGTAGTTCCGGTAGAGAATTTCCTAGCAAATGTTTTAAGTGTGGAGAAACTAGATATAGATTCTATGAATGTAAGAAGGGAATGACAAGAAGTTGTGTGGAAAATGAGGAACCAAAAGGTGAAGGTACCGGATCTGACTGTGCACTAGGGAAAGGAGAATCCCTTATGTTCAGAAGAAAGGATACTAGATCTACTCAGAGGAAGAGTCTTTTCTAAACTATGTGCAAATTAGGTGATAAGTATTGCAAGGTTATTGTGGATACCAGGAGTACTTAAAATTTGGTATCTAAGGAGATAGTTTTGAAGCTTGGATTAAAGAGGCTTCAAAATACTTGTCCTTATGAGGTGATTTGGTTATAAGATGATCAAAAGATAGAGATAAAGGAGTAGTGTTTGGTGAATTTTAATATTGGACCTTTCAGGGATGAGGTTTTGTGTGATGTTGTATCTCTGAGTGCTTGTCATGTCTTGTTGGGAAAACCTTGGTATTTTGATAGAGGAGCTATTTATGACTGTAGAAGAAACCTAATCACTATTGATAAAGATGGGGAGAAGTTTAGTTTGACCTCTTTGAAGGAGAAATAGAAGAAGGTGAAGAATCCGAGTCCTAAGAAAAGTTACAGTACTGAGAAAATGGTGACAGAGGTTATATCAGAAGGTTTGTAGAAAGATCTAATAGAACCGG
This sequence comes from Cryptomeria japonica, assembly GCF_030272615.1. Lineage (NCBI taxonomy): Eukaryota > Viridiplantae > Streptophyta > Pinopsida > Cupressales > Cupressaceae > Cryptomeria > Cryptomeria japonica. Next base: position 548,827,468 of record NC_081411.1, on the reverse strand, counting down.
TTGCAGAGGTTATACTAGAGGGTGACATGAGTTTACAGAAGGATATGACAGATGAGTCTGATGGATAGATGGAACATGATGACAAAAACCTTGTGGAAACAAACTGGATGAAGTCTTGTCGCAGAAGAAAATCAAAGTTGCAGAAGAAGGAAGGTAGTAAATAGAGACAATGTGCAAATCTAAAGAAAAGGAAGAGAATCAAAGAGAGTTAGGGGTTAGAGAAGTCAGTTGAGGCACTGGAGGAGCTAAAGTAGAGGTTAGCAGATAAAGAAGATGTTTGGATAAAAACTGAGCATGGGGTCTTTGTTTGAAATCCTTTTACATGTTCATGAGTTGCCTCTCATGGAACATCTTCTTTCTACCTAGGGTGTCTGATGTAGGAGCATCCCCGGTAAATGAGCAATCTTGCATCAACCTAAAATATTTCATTTCAGTTTTGTTCTTGTCTAGTTCTTTATGTAGTTTTTTGTGTTCTTATCAGTGGGTACTAGTAGTTGCTTTCTTTTCATGGCAGATCTTATTTTTTAGTTTCCAGGCTAGTTCATGTGCTTAATGTTGGAAACTTGGAGGAATTGATTATGTGTTGCATTGATGTTTTTTCTTTGATGGTAACACCAACTATTTTGGTTGTTTACAAGTTTCCCTTTGGTTCTGGTAGAGTGGTTGGATTATAATATTGATCCATTTTTCTCTCGTATGCTTTGGTTTGTGGAACTGATTTGGATCTATAATTCATGCTATTCAGATGTGTATCATGATTAGTTGGTTCAAGATTTGATGACTCGGGAGCTATCATTTGTTCTAGTAAGCCTTTTGGTCACTGGTAAGGGTTTCACTGGTAGAGCTTTGTTGAAGATATTTTGATGCATGTGATAAGTGGTGTTGGTGAGACTTCTAGATGGCTTTCAGGATGCTATTGGTTATCTTGTTCATGTTACTATTGATATATGGTGTTGGATTTGGTTTATGGCGACCTATTTTGGGTCCAGTGTTATCTAGGTTATGGATCGGTTTATGTAACATGTTGGTGGATGATCCCGATGCATTATTGGTGGATTTAATGATTGGTTTACATTGTTTTTGGCCTAAGCCGACTTGGTTGATCATTGGATTGTGGTTTTATGTTATGAATTCACTATATTATCTTTTAGTTGGCTGACTTGATTGTTTAGGTCCTGAGTTGGTATAAATACGATGGAAGATCTAATCATAGTTGATTGAATTGGGTTAGTAAGAGAGGCTTAAGACCTCTGAGACTAAGCTTAATTGGAACTATACTCAGGCATAGGAGATGCTATCTTTGTAGTTCACTCTTCTTTCCAGATTATGGTCTAGATTTATTTTGTAGTCAGTGAGGTTCCTTTTTGTGATGAGCAGTTCACTCTAGGCCGTTGGCCTTCCTACATGTGTAGGCCCCTCATTTTGTAATCACATACTTACTGTCGAAGTATTATCTGACTATGGGTAGGCTTCCCACCGTGGTTTTTCCCTTTACTGGGTTTTCCACGTACAAATTTTGGTGTCATGTGTTTTGGATGGATGGTAACTATTATGTGATTTATGTTTATGTTTAATTACTCTATCTATTATTCTAGTACTTGGTTTATGCATTATGGTATTGGGTTTATGTGTTCCGATAATAAGGATTTGAATGCTTAAAGTTTTGTACTTTTTTGACAATTGATTCACCCCCCCTCCCCTCTTAGTTGTCCTCCAGTTAACTGAGTTGTCTAACAATTGGTATCAAAGCTTGGTTCTCTTTGCAAAAGCTTAACTACTTGAGGAAGATCCTATGTCATCTAACAATTCAAGTTCATGAAATACATCTGCAACTATTTTCTAGAAAGAAATTCCTAGGCTTGATGGAACAAATTATAGGGTATGGAAGATTTGGATGGAGACTCATCTAAGATCTCTTGGAAAGGAATTTTAGGAGATCACTGAGAAAGGTGTTACCCCTTTTAATCAAGTATTTGGAAATCCTCCTCTAGTAGGCCTGGATAAAGAGCTTGAGAATGATTGTAGAGCTAGAGAAGCCCATTTGTGTGCACTTTTTGGTTAGCAAATAATGGGACTAATTGATAAATCAACTACAAAGGCTATATGGGACAAATTGGAGACTCTAAATGAAGGTGACCCTACTGTTAAAATTGCTAAACTTGATGGTTACTAGGTGAGGTATGAGAACCTGAAGACAGAATAAGATGAAAGGATTACTGCTTTTATGGAGAGAGTTAATGAGATTGTTATGGGAATTCAATGTTATGGTGGATCTCTGAGTGAAGATGAAATAGTTTATAAAGTACTGAGAGCTTTGCCATGAGATTATAAGATGAATGCTACTCCAATTAATAAGCTGAGAACTATGGCAAACACCTTTGTTAGTAGGGATACCTTGGTTGGAAAGTTATCTGCTTTTGAACTTGAGGAATTTGGACCTTTTGGAGTTGTAAAACCTTAACTTTATTTTCATGCAACTATATCATCTATCGACAAGAGTGATTGGAAATATTTATATGCAAAGGAACAACAAGATATGAAGAAAGAAGATGAAGTGTTTGAGCAACTTGAAGCCTTATTTGGTAGAAGAGTACCTAAAGGACTGATAGGAAGTAAGTATGAAGGAAAATAGCCTTTTAAATACTTTTCATGTAATAAGATAGGTCATTTTTCATCTAGATGTCTCGAAAGGAATTCAAGATTTGAAGAAAGAGCTAAAAGATCTTTTACGCCTAACCATGATTATCAAAACAAGGATAAGTATAGGAGGAACAAAGAGAAATCATGCTACTTTGTTGATGAGGAAGGTGTGACTGATTCTGATGATGAACCAACACAAGATTCTTCTAGTGGATCCGATAATGGAAAGGAATGGGTATTTTTTGCTATCAAGGAAGATGATCTGGTATTTGAAGAGAAGGTCCTTACTGTTAAAATTGAAGACAAGGATAAATGGGTGATGGACAGTGGATGTTCACATCATATGACTAGAGATAAATGGAAGTTATTATATTTGTAAGAATTTGATGGTGGTCTGGTTACATTTGGATATGACAAAGCATGCATGATCAAGGGAAGAGGAAAAATATCATTGGATGGTAAGAATAACACTAATAATGTCTATTATGTTGAAGGTTTAAGGCATAATCTTTTGAGTGTAGGATAGTTGGTGGATAAGGTATTTCAGTTATAGCTCAAGGATGGAAAATGCAATATTATAAACAGATCTAGATTGGAGATTGCAACCGGTACATAGACTAAAGGTAATATCTTTCATTTGAACTCCGAGAAGAAGACATGTTTGGTTGCACAAATTGATGAGAGTTGGCTATGACATAAGAGGTTGTGTCATGTGAATTTTGATTGCATTAGTAAAATCAGTTCTACTAAGGCAGTTAGAGATATACCTAAGATTGTAAAGCCCTATAATCTAGTATGTAAGGAATGTCAAATGGGAAAGCAAGTCATAATTTATTTTAAGAGTATACAAGATAAATCTAATGATGTTCTTGATCTTATTCATATTGATTTTGTGGTCCTTCTAGAATCAAAAGTTTTCATGGTGATAGATATTTCATGCTAATCATTGATGACTATTCAAGAATGATGTGGGTTACTTTTCTAAGGGAGAAGTTTGAAGCATTTGAAAATTTTAAAATATTTAAAGCTAAAGTTGAGACAAAGATAAGATTGAAGATTAAATGCATAAGGTCAGATCAGGGTGGACAATTCACATCCGGTGAATTTAATAGCTATTGTGAGAAGAATGGGATAAGGAGACAATTGTTTGCACCCGTACACCTCAACAGAATAGAGTTGTAGAAAGGAAGAACATAACTATCTTGGATGCAACTAGATCTATGATGATGGAAGCTAATCTATCTCATGTTTATTGGAGAGAAGTTGTAAGAATGATGGTACACACATTCAACAGAGTTCATATCAAAGTAGATAATGGTAAGACACCTTATGAGTTATGGTTTGGTCATACACCGATAGTTAAGTTTTTTAAAATCTTTGGTAGTAAATGCTATATCAAAAGAGATGATTCCATTGGAAAGTTTGATCCTATATGCGATGAAGGAAAATTTCTTGGTTATTTTAATGAAAGAAAAGCATATAGATGTTATAACAAAAGATTATAGAATTATGGAGACCACAAATGTCAAGTCGGATGAGCATAACATAAGTCTAATCAAAACTTATGAGAGAGAACTAACAGTGGAAATGATCATAACTAAACCGATAGCACCTACATCAGAACATAATGTTGAACCACTTACTCTAGCAATATCAAAAAATTCAACAATACCTGAAGATCAGGGTAGAGGAACAAAAAATCAGAAGACTCCTACATCTGTAAAGTTGAATAATTTAGAAGATCAAATCATTGGAGACAAAAACAAAGGAGTGATGACAAGAAGAAGGTTGACAGCTAATGAGGTATGTTTAATTTCTTAAGTTGAACCGACATCAGTAATTGAAGCTTGTAAAGATGAATATTGGATGAAAGCTCTGGAAGAAGAATTAGATAAGATAGAAAAGAATAACACGTGGACTTTAGTTCCCCGACCTAAAAAATAAGAATGTTATTGGAACTAAATGGGTTGTTATGAATAAATTGAATGAAGATGGACAAGTTATGAGGAATAAAACTATATTGGTTTGTAAAAGATATTCTCAGAAGGAAGGAATTGATTATGATGAAACCTTTGCACCGGTAGCTAGGATTGAAGCTGTGAGATTATTTCTTGCTTATGTTGCACATAAGAACTATAAGGTTTATCAGATGGTAGTTAAGTGTGCATTTCTAAATGGAGATCTTGAAGAGGAAGTTTATATTGAGCAACATGATGGATTTTCCCTTTTAGATAACAAAACACATGGTTTGCAGGTTAAACAAAAGCTTTATATGGATTGAAACAAGCCCCTAGAGCTTGGTATACAAGACTGGATAAATATATTTTGAAGCTTGGTTTCACTAAAGGTAATGCTGACAACAAATTATATTATAAGATCACTAATGATGACATATTGATTATTGAAGTCTTTGTTGATGATATCATTTCTGGAGGTGAATAAAAGTTGTGTATGAAATTCTCTAACCATATGAAGAACGAATTTGAGATGTCTATGATTGGGAAGATGAAATTTTTCTTAGGTTTGCAGATTACTCAAATTGATAAAGGTATTTTCATTTGTCAAACTAAGTACGCTAGAGAACTATTGAAGAAACTTGCGTTGGAAAATTTTAAACCAGTTGGTAGTCTGATGGTTACAAGTGAAAATTTGACAAAGAAATATGCATCTACATCGGGAAATCATACAAGGTACAAGTCTATGATTGGAGGTTTGTTATATCTGACTCAAACTGGACTGAATATAATGAATGTAGTTTTTATTGTATCAAGATATTAGAGTGGTCCTAGAGAAAATCATGAGTGCGGTGAAAAGGATTTTTAGGTATTTGTAGGGAACAACTAAATATGGTTTGTGTTATCCTAAAAATGATGACTTTACATTATATGCATATACAAATGTAGATTGGGTTGGAGATGTTGATGACTAGAAGAGCACATCCGATGGAGCATTCTTTCTTGGAAAGAAACTTGTTTCATGGATCAGCAAAAAATGGTCATGTACCTCTTTATCTACTGCTAAAACTAAGTATGTTGTTGTTGCTATTAACTTTACACAAGTTCTATGGATGAAGAAAATGTTGAAGGATATAAAGGTGGATTGTACTGAACTGGTAGTTATTCACTTTGATAACTTTTCTTCTATTGATATATCAAAGAATCTGATATTTCATTCTAAGACAAAGCACATATCTATCAAATATAAATTTTTGAAGGAGAAGGTGGAAGAAAATGAAGTCAGACAGGTTTATGTGAACACTAAAAAGAAGATTTCAGATATCTTCACTAAACCTTTACCTACATAATCATTTAAGTACTTCAGAGATAGATTAGGGGTTTCTTCCCCTCTATTAGAGACCCGAGTGATGTTGATTGGCATTAGTCCGGTATGCATTATCAAAGCTATTACTCATTCTGGATTGATGTGGTGCTACTACTCAAGGGGAGTAGTTAGCTGTAAGAATTAGAGGATTTATGATTTTTCTTTGATATTTATGTCAGACCTTTGGTGTTGATGTCAAATGGGGAGAGTTATTCTTGTGAAAAACATAAGGGAGAGATATATTCATTAGGGGAGTTTGGTTCAGAGCTTCATTGCTATATCATTTTGTGGGAGATTGTTGGTTATCTTCCATAGGGGGAGACTTGTTTGGCATTTCTTGGCAGCAAAACATCCAAGTGCATGTTTTTTACATCTAGTGTTGCCATCAATGCCAAAGGGATAGATTGTTGGCAACTTGGAGGAATTAATTATGTGTTGCATCGATGTTTTGTCATTGATGGTAACACTGACTGTTTTAGTTGTTTACTGGTTTCCGATTGGTTTGGGTAGAGTGGTTGGATTATGATATTGATCTGGTATGCTTTGGTTTGTGGAATTGATTTGGATCTATCATTCATGCTATTCAGATGTGTATCATGATCAGTTGGTTCGGGATTTGATAACTCAAGAGATATCATTTGTTCTAGTAAGCCTTTTGGTCATTGGTAAGGGTTTTACTGGCAGAGATTTGTTGAAGATCATTTGATGCACATGATAAGTGGTGTTGGCACACCTTCTAGATGGCTTTAGGGATGTTGTTGGTTATCTTGTTCCTATTCCTATTGATCAGTGGTGTTGGATTTGGTTTATGGTGACCTATTTTGGGTTTGGTGTTATCTAAGTTATGGATTAGTTTATGTAACCTATTGGTGGATGATCCTGATGCGTTACCGATGAGGTTTAATGATTGGTTTACATTATTTTTGGCCTAAGCCGACTTAGTTGATCATTGGATTGCAGATTTATGTTATGAATTCATTGTACTATCTTTGAGGTGGCCGACCTAATTGTTTAGGTCTCGAGTTGGTATAAATATGATGTAAGATATCTTTGTAGATCATGGTAATTGGTATATGGTATTATCTATACATGAATAATATTGTAATCGTATGTAGAGGTTTTGGTCGATCATAGGTGATCGAATTGGGTTACTAAGAGAGGTGTAAGACCCTCAGTATTGAGCTTAAACAAAACTGTAGTTAGGCATAGGAGATGTTATCTTTGTACTTCACTCTTCTTTCCGGATTGTAGTATGGGTTTATTTTGTAGTCAATGAGGATCCTTTTTGTGATGAGCAATGCACTCTAGGTTGTTGGCCTTCCTATATGTGCAAGCCCCTCATTTTGTAATCACATACTTACTACAGAAGTATTATCTAACTGTGGGTAGGCTTCCCACCATGGTTTTTCCCTTTACCGGGTTTTCCACATAAAAATCTTGGTGTCGTGTGTTCTAGATGGATGGTAACTATTTAGTGATTTATGTTTATGTTTAATTTCTATATCTGTTATTCTAGGTACTTGGTTTATGCATTCTGGTATTGGGTTTATGTGTTTTGGTAATAAGGATTTGAATGCTTAAAGTTTTGTAATGTGTTAACAACTGATTCAAACCCCCCTCTTAGTTGTTCTCTGGTTATCTAAGTTGTCTAACACTTAATTCTAGATTTTCTATTCATTTGGGTTCTTTTCCGGTCAGTTATCACTTTTGGTTGATTGTTTCTGGGTTTCGGGATAGTTCCCGTGCTTACCATTGGTTTTACTTCATTATTGACATGATTCTTGGTGTGTGGATCTATTTTGTGTCTTGTTCGATGGTCTTTGGCATTTGGCCAACCTTCCTATTGAACTGCACCTCTTGGTTGTTATTTTCTAGAAATATTTCTTTAATTCTTAGGGCCGACCTAGTTACACATTTCATTTTCCTGCATTGGTAAATATAATCTTATGAGGCCAACTTGGATATGTTCCAGTGGGTATAAATTTTTTATTATGTAATCATTTGTAGGGGAAAAGGAAGTAGAATTGAGAATAAGGATTGAGATTCACATTTTGTGTTTTGATTGCTTCTTAGAGTCCCGACTAGATTTATCTGGCTTGAAGCCTATATGTAACCGATTAACTGCTGGATGTTCTGAGATGAATATATGATGATAACCGATTGGTTTCCAAAAGTTTTAAGGCATTAATATGACCTATTTATGTAATCTTTCTATTTTTTCATGTTGCTTTCATTGTGTTTCTCTTGCTGCATAAGTCAGTCAATTCTCTTTTGAGTGTTTCACTGGTTATGGTTGCATTACCTTCTTTTTGTGAATATCCTTTGCATATCAATCTTTCTTTATTTATGACAGCTTCATCAACTTCATTCAATTTGTTCCTGAATACCCATTTAGTACCAATCACATTCATGTCTTTAGGTCTAGCCACAAGTTCCCATATGTTATTCTTTTCAATCTAATCTAACTATTCTTCCATAGCCTTTATCCAATTTTCATCTTTGCAAGATTCAACAACATCTTTAGGTTCAATTTTTGAAATCAAACATACCTCTTCAACAACTAACCATCTTCTAGTCATTATGCCTTTATTCTTATCACCAATGATCTGATTTTCAGAGTTATTCAATCTTACATACCTCGAGGTCTTCTGATTATTCTGATTTTTAAGGATCTTGCACCTCTTCACCGGTAGTAGCAACATCTGGATTAATAGTCTCTACCAAATCATTTTTCTTCAACTCTTTAGTTTGATTTAGTGTTAGAAAAACATCCTTATCATCATATCTACATGCTCAATCTCTTTCCCATAGCTATCATCAACTTTCACATTTTCACTTTCTACTATCTTTCTCAATCTCTTATTGTAGCACTGGTAGGCTTTTATCTTTGTTGAATATCCTAAGAATTCCTTCATCACTTCTTGCATCAAAATTTCCTATATTATCATCTCTCTTGATGTAACACTTGCTTTTGAAATATCTCACAATAGGAACATTACCAAACCATAGCTCATTAGGAGTCTTACCGGTATCACCTTTTATATATACTCGATTGAATGTTTAAACAACAGTACTAATAGCTTATCTCTAGTAGATATTCGAAACATTCCCCTCAATCAGCATAGTCCTTGTAGCATCCAAGACAACTTTGTCCATCCTTTCAACAACTCTATTTTGTTGTGGGGTTCTAGAAGCAGATAATTGTCTTCTAATTCCATGCTTCTCACAAAATAAATCAAACTCATTGGAACAAAATTCTCTAGTGAGTTTGATTTATTTTGTGAGAAGATTCCATGCTTCTCACAAAATAAATCAAACTCACTGGAACAAAATTATCCTCCTCTATCAGATCTCAGACATTTCACCTTCAATCCTATCTCAATATCAACCTTTGCTTTGAATATCTTGAATTTATCTAATGGTTTTGATTTCTCCTTCAAAAAGATAACCCACATCATTCTGGAATAATCATCAACTAGTAACATAAAATATTTGTCACCCTGCACACTTCTAATATTTGTAGGTCCACATATCTCAGTATGAACAAGATCTAGTAATCCATCAAATGTGTACTGCTTACTCTTGAAAGTAATTCTTATTTGCTTTCCCATTTGACATTCCTTACATACCAGATTAGCAAGCTTAACATTTTTAGGCAAATCTCTAACAACTTGTGTAGAAATGATCTTAATCATTGAATCAAAATTAAAATGACACATTCTCCTATGCCATAACCAACTTTCATCAATTTGAGCAATCAAATAACTTTTCTCACCAGCATTGAAATGAAAGATATTACCTTTAGTATTAGTTCTTGATGCAATCTCTATACCAAAGGCATCTAGGATTCTGCATTTTCCATTCTTAAATTTCAAATCATAACCTTTGTCAACCATCTATCCAACACTTAAATGAGTATGCTTCAAGCCTTCAACATACAAGACATGATCAGTGTTATACTTGCCATCAAGGGAAATAGAACCTCTACCATGGATCACACAGGCTTTGTCATCTCCAAATCTTACTATTCCACCATCATACCTTTCCATATTCATAAATTTGGTTTTATCACCAATCATATGATGTGAACAACCACTGTCAATCACCCATTCATCTTTTTCTTCAACTCTAGCAGCTAGAGCTTTCTCCTCAATAGTGCATCTTGTGGAATCAATAGGTACCAGTCCATCTTCTTTAATAGAAACAAACACAACCTCATCTCCTTCTAATTCTTCATTTGTAACAACTTCATTAACAACATAATAACAATTCTTCTGATGTTTGTACTTCTAGTTAGGCTTGTAAGCCTTATCATACTTCTCATGCTTCTCATATCTAGCATTCCTACCATGCCTATCATATTTAGATATTCTCTCCGAGCATCTAGAAGCAAAATGTCCTATCTTATTGCAAGAGAAACATTTCAAAGGAAATTTTCCATCATACTTACCAGCTCCTTTAAGTGATCTTCGAGCAATCAATGCTTCAATCTCCTCCAGTTATCTTTCTTTCTCTTCCATCTCTCTTCTCTCTCTTTCATATCTGGATATTCTACATTCTTAAGGATCATACTTCTTCTTTCTAGATATAGGTTCTCTAAATGTTGTCTCAAACTTTCCACATGATTCACCAAACTTTCTTAGTTCAAATGCAACAATCTTTCCAACCAATATATCTCTTGTCACAATAGTCACACTCAGAATCTCATCAATAGAAGCTACCATATGTTTGTAAGAAGGAGGCAATGATCTCAATAGCTTAGCAACAATTTCATCTTCTTCAAGGGTTCCACCGACACGTCTGATACCTAGGACAAGTTCATTCACCTTAGCAATAAAGGAATTTATATTCTCATCTTCTCCCATTCTCAACATTTCATACTTCCCTTTCAACCTCTATAACTTAGCAACTTTGACTTGTTTATCTCCTTCATACAGGGTTTCAATCTTCTTCCAGATCTCATGTGTAGTCTAAAGTCCCATTACATTAGTCATCTTTGAATCAGTCAAGGCACTCAACAATTCTTCCTTATCTCTAATATAGTTTTCAGCTTCCTTGATCTCATCAATAGTAACCAGTCCATTAAGAGGAACAAAAGAAGCATTCTTTGTAATCTTCCAGTAATCCTCTTCGAGACATCTCAAGTGCACCTCCATCCAGTTCTGCCATATAGTATATTTACCTCCATCAAATCTTAGACTCTCCCTCTTAAAGATAACACTTCCACTTCAATTTGCCATCCTAGATCACCTCAAGCAGTTAAGATTCTATTAGATAGTTCAGATAACTATAAGACAACTGAGAGGGGGGGTTGAATTAGTTGTCATAGATTATAGGAACATTCAGCAATTTAAACTTTAATACCAGAACCCAAAATATTGATACCAGAATAGCAGACAAACTAATTAAGCATAAACAATAATAACAGAATAAAAACCATCTACATAACACCAAGATTTGTACATTGAAAACCCGGTAAAGGGAAAAATCACGGTGGGAAGCCTACCCACAGTCAGATAATACTTCTCCAGTAAGTATATGAAATACAACTAAGGGGCCAATACTTGTAGGAAGGCCAACAACCTAGAGCATACTTCTCATCACAAAAGGAGTCTCACTGACTACATACAAATCCAGACTACAATCCAGAGAAGTGTTGAACTGTAAAAGATAGCATCTCCTATGCCTGAGTACAATTATGGTTAAGCTCAATACCGAAGGACTAGATCCTCTTACATAAACCCAATTTGATCTCCAATGATTGACCAACTCCTCTGCTGAATGATATTACATTATTCGCACATTACATTCCTTGACCATGACCTCTTACATTAACCATGATGATCCACAATGAGATCTTACATCTATTTAGACAAATCCTCAACCATAAACAATCAGGTCGGCCACCAGATAATAAACTAATTACATAATTACAAACCATTTCGGCCTTATACCAAACAAATAATATCAACACATAAGATATCCCAAAAATACATCAATAGGTCAAATCCACACGTTACAATAAAGACGGTCCATAACCTAGATCAACCAAGACCAAGTATAGGTCCACATGCTTCAACAATGATCTCCAACCGCCAAGTCTCGAACATGATCACCAACAAAATCCTAATAAATCTATCAGAAATTGCACCAACACCACTTATGCAATTAATCAAAGATCTCCATCAAAAGCTCTGCTAGTGAAACCCTTGTCAAAACCAGAAACTAATCTTCTAAGCAAGCAAGGTAGAATCCAATCTCCAGACCAAAACCAACTGACCAAATATGAGTATAATTATATTGAACAAGCCAATTCCATCATCAAACTATACCAGAGCCTATGAAATCATACCAAATCCAAGTTAACCAAAAACTACGCAACCTATCGGGACCAAAAGGGTGTCGGTAAAGCATCCAAATAGCTAGTGTTGGCATAAATAACCAAAAATCAATGCAACACATAATCAATTCAACCAAATGGCCAACAAATTATTCTAGAGGATCTAGCTCTGATACCAATTGTTGATAACAACAATGAAGGAAAACTGAGAGGGGGGGTGAATAAGTTTTCATCGAATTATCAAACTTAACCATAATCACAAATCTGATAAATTGCAGCAATAAAAAAGTTAAGCAAATAGATGGCACAATATACAACACCAAGATTTTGACATGGAAAACCCGGTTAAGGAAAAAACCATGGTGGGAACCTACTCACAATAGGATGATACTCTATAGTAGTATGTGTAAATATTACAATGGGGAATGCACCTAGATTCAAACTCATTGCCTAGAAGGCTACAATTCTCAGGGAAGTCTCAGTGACTTACAACAAGATTCACACTATAATTCAGAAGGAGTGAACTAAAAGAATAGCATCTCCAAATTCCTGATGACGGTTCCAGTTAAGCACATATGTCTTCTCTGAAACCATCCAAAAATCTTCTCAATAACATCGAAGGATTAATTCCTTTGTTCACACATACACCATTCTTTAATTATGTAGACACAACATTCATACACAAATTACATGAATATGACACCTATTTATACAATTCATCAACCTTGACAACAAGGTCGACTAAACCCTCAAAACCTAATTAATAGATTACATTACATGATACAAAGTGGGACCATCGGACCAATAAATTGATATACATATATAACATGGTCCTAAATCTAATTTCCAAATATGCAACATCACAAGAAATCTCGCCAAGATCAACCACAACATGCTATACCACCAAGCATACCAGATAACATGAAGAACATCACTTGATCATGAAAATCACCAAAAACTCACAGAATGATCAATGTGGATCATCAAAACATATAGGAAATAATTAGAGTACACTAGAAAGCACGTCAGAATCATCAAAAATAATTGCACCAACACCACTTATCAAATCTTCATCGATCAACATCTGAACCTCAAGAACACTCAAACAATAGCAACTGTCACGAAGAAAGATAACCCATAGAGCACCAAATCATGAACCATCTACAATGATGATACACATGAACATCCCAAGGAATTTCCCAAAATTTCAACTCAAGATCTAATCACATCAAAATGTATGGAAGGAAATACCAAACTCTACAAAGCACTGATCAAGAAAACCAATCTACAAACCAAATCATATGATATGATCAATTAAGCTTCTCGGATCACTGAAACCAATATAGAAAGATGTACTAATACTATAAATACTCCAAACACTGAACCATGAAACCAATAAACTAATCTGCAATCATCGAAGCAATAAATCATAGGAATATGTTCACATCAATGACAACAACATATCCTAGTAGTAGCAATGACCAATAGGGCCCAATCCACCAAGCGCTTACACAATTAAATATAGTAGGATCTCTTAACCACATATTTTCAAATCTGAATGGGCAACTCTCATCCTATCAAATGGGTTAACCATTAATTTTACTGGGAAGTGGTTTAATCCATTAAAAGGTAGTATTTCAGCTTTTTCCAAAACATCTTCCCATTTGCCACCAATGAAGAATCTATCCAACTTCTTAGAAATGTTGGTGAATTATTTCTACCTATTTGTCCATGTGTATTTTCTAGTTTTAGTTTGAATCTCTCTATGACTATTATCATCTACAAATTTTTGAAATTCGAATTTAACTCTTGAGATATATTGCATTCCTCCTTGTTTTTTCTCAATTGTCTAGAGTCACATTGAAATCCCCACCAATTATGATTCTTTTCTCCTTATGGTTACTTAGGCATAAAGTAATTTCTTGTCACAAATCCCTTTTATCAATAGTGGGAGTGGGTCCACATACATTTACTCTTATGACATTCTTATTTTGCCTAAAGCTATTGCAATATGCTGCCATCCAATTTTGGCTTCATACTACTTGAATGCAGTTGACCACCTAAGGGTTCCATAGTATACCCATTCCTCTAGAAGTACCTATCAACTCCACAAAGGAACCTTCCCAATTTCTCCAAGATTTCATTCAAAGATTGCAGTCATCTTTGCTCTATTTGGTTTCCTATATAAGTATCACATCTATTCTACTACTATCAATTTGGCACTTGATATTACGCTATTTTCCAAGAGCCTTTAAGCCCTTGGCATTCCATGTTATGAGATTAATTCCTCCTCAAGAGGGGAAATATCCCTCCTACTTAATTTCCTCTGGCCTTTTGCACTCCCTGCCACTCCCAATTTAGCCTTGTTGGATTTTATTCCCCTAGTTTTTTTCTCTTCATAGTTTGGTTTTTTAATTTTGGACTCTGATTGTTCTAGACTTCTTTCCTGAATTTGACTGGTTTTCTCTTCCTCAAAAATACTATCAATTTCTAATTCCTCTTCACCAAGTCCTGCATCTTCTATCCCAAGATCCACCTCATTTGAATCTCCTTCACTCTCTCTAAATTTACCTCCTCCAATTGTTTGTGATCCAATGGAGGCTAGTTACAATCTTCTTTTTTCATATTTTCCATAATGTTTGTTAGTTCTACCTATTGTGTCTCATCCTAGTTTGTTTCTTCTCCTCTATTTATAGGGATCTGTATTATTTCTTAATCGGTCTCATTTATTAAATTAGTTACAATAATTTGACTTCTAACTTCTTCTTCTCCCTAATTATTGCCACACGTCTTCTTTTTCCTTTGGATTTTGAAATTCCATCAGGAAAGCACTAATTAATGTTTGGATAGAGATTTCTACCCCCCAATATTTTTGACACTACTCTGCCAAATTCCTTTTCTCTAAATTGCCTCCTCCCCATTTAACAAAAATTGCAATGTGTCTAGGTTGAGCCCTTATTTCCTTAATTTGTTAATCTCCTATTGCAATTGATTTTGTGAGAGAATCTCCTTGGCCATCTAAGTTTTCTATAACCTCTTTGGTTTTTTATTAAGGCAAAAACATGTTTTGAAGGGACCCAAAACCCTTTACTATCATATTTTGAATGGATCTGGAACCCTCAACCAGAAAGTTGTCCTAACAAAAGGAGCATGAAAGCACTAGTCAACCATGCATAAACATGGCACCCATTGCCAAATAAATGGGTTTTAAAAAGAGGCTCCCACAACCTAAAACAAAGTTGTAAAAAGAATAGTCAACGGCTAGCCTAAAATTAGCTCCCAACCAAGACCCATCTATTGGCATTGCATTGTCTTTGATGTCAACCGGTATAGGAGGGCAGCCAGTATGTGAAATTGATGAGAAAAGTTGTCATTGATGAATACTAGAAATGGTGTCATTAATGTCCTCTAGCATAGCAAGTCACCAGTAAGGGAGAGACGGTCAGCTATTATATTAGCCATTGGAGTCACCGATACACAAGTTAGTGTTGACTTGTGTTGAAGACATAAGGACTGCAGACCAATAGAGACATGTTGACAATGCATAGTTTCCAACCAACAAGAGAGAAAGATGTTGGTCGGTTGATTGTAATGAAGAGGGAGAATGTTACCTAAATCACATCAACACCAAAGGTGAAGTATGTGTAGGCCACCGATATATTGCGTGGATATGAAACATCAGGACTTCCACTAGATAAAGATGCAGTCACCACTTGCAGAGATGACTGACAGTAAATGTGCCCAACCAATTTACATGTGCCTAATTGAAGATATGCTGCTCAAACAAGGAAGCCACGTTGGTGTAATACAGGATGTAGATAACTAGGATCCACTCCCACTGCTAAGTGGAGCTTATCTCCTATTATGCATGGAATGTATCATAGCCCTCTAAGATAGGCCACCAGTATGTTGTGTGGATATGAAACATCAGGACTCCCACCAGATAAAGATGAAGTCACCACTTATAGAGATGACTGATAGTAAATGTGTCCAACCAATTTACATGTGCCTAATTGAAGATATGTTGCTCAAATAAGGAAGCCACGTTGGTGCAATGTAGGATGCAAATAACTAGGATCCACTCCCACCGGTAAGTGGATCTTATCTCCTATTATGCATGGAATGTATCATAGCCCTCTGAGATAGGCCATTGATATGTTGTGTGGATATGAAACATCAGGACTCCCACCAAATAAAGATCCAGTCACCACTTGCAGAGATGATTGACACTAAATGTGCCCAACCAATTTACATGTACCTGATTGAAGATATGCTACTCAAATAAGGAAGCCATGTTGGTGCAATGCAGGATGCAGATAATTAGGATCCACTCCCATCGGTAAGTGGAGCTTATCTCCTATTATGCATGGAATGCATCATAGCCCTCTGAGATAAGACAAAAGAGTTAAAGGAAAGTGATTGAAGGATCACATCGAATGAACTGGTGAAACACTAAGTTGCCTTAGGTGCATAAGATCAAAGATATGCACCAGGTCAACCGAGTAGACATGATGAGTTGCTGGTACAGAGATTGAAGGATATGTTTATCACTTTGAAAAACCAATTTATAGGAGAACTGATCCATTGAATGAAGAAGGTGGTGTTGAGCAGTTGCAGACAGATGAAGTGTGTAGAAGAATGACGAAATGATGTCATCAAGCTGTTTACTGGTAAGTATGTCCATCGATAATGCTGACAAAGTGTAGATGTAGAATGCTCCCATCTGATAAAGATGTGCATGAGGTAGATTGGCATGTGTGTTGGTATTATGGATGTGTTGCAGAGTTTTTTCATTGATGTCAACACTTATCCTTCTGGAGATCTTTGGTTATGTTGAACCAGCACATTGTGTTCACCGGCAAGTTAATTGACTTATGTACAGTCACCGATATATTGTTTATCAGTAGGTTATATTATTCACTGGCACTGAGGATGACTTGTTATCATCTGGAGATAACTTGGTTATGTCGAAGACATGGTTTGGATACTTGGTCTTGGTATTTTGGTTATTGGTCTAATCGGGTTGACATATTTATTGTTACCGACAAATTGCTCTAGGTTATGGACTGGTATGCATTATCTATTCTAGATCAGCATGAAACATTATGGAGATGATTTATTAATTAGATATTATTGTAAATGTATTGAGCTGACATGATGCATCACATCTTGACTTATTTGTAATTGATTTTATTGTAATATTCTTAGTGAGCCGACCTACACATTTCATCTTAGGTCTTGGTATATATGTAAGATCTCAATTGATGAGATAAAGGAGAAGATATATGGTATGTAAGGTTATGGTATTGTACCATGGTATGTGTGAATATTGAAGATGATATGAGAAGACCATAGAGAAGGTTCAAGGAAGGTTTGAAGGTAATTATTAGAGCTTAACCGGTACTAAATCCAGCATTGGAGATGCTACTTTGAGTAGTAGATTATCATTGGATTTAACCATCCAATTTTAGTCAATGTGACTCCTATTTTGTGATTGAGCAATGAGCTCTAGGTGGTTGGTCTTTCTGCATGTGCAAACCCCATTTGTATACACATACTATCTGCAGTAGTATCATCTGATTGTGGGTAAGGTTTCCCACCATGATTTTTCCCCTTACAAGGTTTCCACGTACAAATCTATGTGTTATGTGATGTGGATGTTGTTTCTCTTTCTATTTTATGCATTAAGTTTCATCAGTATTGATATTAACTGTTAATCTGTTAACCGACATTAAGTTTGGTTTACCAGTATTAAGTATCAAATTTGATTAAGTTGTATTTGGGTTGAAATTCATAGTCAAATGATTCACCCCCCCCCTCTCAGTTGCCTTTTGGGTCCTAACAATTGGCATCAGAGCCTAGTCCTCTTTTTGCAGAGGCATAATAGCTTGAGGAGATCCTATGGCAACAAACATTTTCAAGAAGGACAATTGGAAACTTGATGGAACCAACTATTGTATATGGAAGATCAGAATGGAGACACATCTGAATTGCATTGGAAGAGACATATGGGAAGTTACAAAGAATGGCTATGTTGGTCCTACACCGAATCAACCTAATCCACCAACATTGGATAAAGATCAAGAAAATGATTGCAAAGCAAGAGAAACACTTTTGAGCACATTATCAGATCAGCAAATCATGGGATTATCAAACCAATCTACTGCTAAAGCTATTTGGGATAAATTGGAGACACTGAATGAAGGAGATACCACTGTCAAAATTGCAAAACGGGAATGTTTCAAAGTCAGGTATGAAAATTTGAAAATGGAAGAAGATGAAAGAATTTCTGCTTTCATGGAAAGAGTTAATGAAATTGTTTTAGGAATACAATGTTGTGGAGGATCCTTAAGTGAAGATGAAATTATTTATAAATTTTTAAGAGCATTGCCACCAACATACAAAATGAAAGTAACTACTATTAATGAGTTGAGAATAATGCCTAATACATCAATATCTAGAGACACCTTGGTTGGGAAACATTCAACATTTGAGCTTGAGGAATTTGGTCCTGTTGCTACAATTAAAACAAATTTTCCCTTCAAAGCATCATCATCTGCAACATCATCATCATCATCTGACAAATTTGATTAGAAAGCACTTTATACAAGAGAACTTGAAGAAATCAGAAGGTAAAATGAAGAACTGGAAGAACTTGAAGCACTATTTGCAAGGAAAATACCTAAAGGTCTAGTTGGAAGTAAGTATGAAGGTAAAGCACCATTTAAATGTTTCAATTGCAATAAAGTTGGTCATATGGCATCTAGATGTCCTGAAAGACATGAGAGATTGAGAGAGGAAGCTAAAAGAACATATAAGCCTAACCTTGAATATCAAAGATTCAGATTTAAGAAGAATAGAGACAAATCATGTTACTATGCTAATGAAGGAGTTACTGATGATTCTAATGAAGAACCGACAGATAATGGATGGGATTTTGTTTCAATAAAAGAAGATCAACTGGCACCTACTATTCCACTGGTAGAGCAGGCCCTGGCAGCTAAAATTGAAGAAAATGATGAATGGATAATAGATTCTGGATGTTCACATCATATGACTGGTGATAAAAGTAAATTCTTATCTTTTCAAGAATATAGTGGAGGTCTAGTAAGATTTGGGGATGATAAAGCTTGTTTGATCAAAGGAAAAGGCACTATATCTTTGGATGGTAAGCACAATACTGACAATTTTTATTATGTTAAATTAGTTGAAAAGGGTTTTCAGTTACAGTTCAAGAATGGTAAATGCAAAATCATGAACAAAACTGGATTGGAGATTGCAACCGGTAATCAGACTAAAGGTAATATCTTTCATTTGAACAATTATGATAAGACATGCTTGATTTCACATATTGATGAAAGTTGGTTATTGTAATACCCTAAAAATGGTCATCTAAACCATGGGCCCCTAATCTTGACAACATCACCAAGGTCCTAACCAAAGGCAATTAAATCAATCTTGAGCAAATTATTAATTCTTCAATCATCAAATGTCACATGGCAAATCAATTATTCAATATTAATTAAATATTTATTTAATTAATTAAATCATTCCAATAAAATCATTTTGATCAATTATCCTATTTAATTTTCTAAATATCTTAGTATATTTAATTAATTAATAAAACTGCCATTTAATCATAAAAAGAATTAATTTATCACAAAAGAGGAATTAATCACAAAGCAAGAGCTAAATTGAAAATAAAATAAAAGAATTGAATTGAAAGAGAAATCAAACTTGAGCTATTATTTCTTCTTCTAAATTGAGAACTTGAAATCAGAAAAGCAATTAAAAGGAATTTAATCATTCTCTAAAATTGGAACTCAAAGCTTTTGAGAAAAAGAAATTCACTTGCATTGAAAAGACTCTTTTTCTTGAATAAATAAAAGAATTACCTATTTTTATCACAAGTGTATGGAATTGATTAATTCTATCTCTAATGCAAACTCAAACTTCTTTACTGAATGCATTTCAATTAAACTATAATTGGAATCTATCTCAAGGTTAACTGAATTTGATTTCTCAATTATTTCAATTAACCTTAAATTGTGTTTTTTGTTGATCTCTCTTGTGATTCTCTATAAATCCAACCTTCATCTCTCATTCAAAACACCTTGGAGATTTATTATTATACACTTTTTCTCTGAAGTCATTGAATATATTGTGCTTTCTTTTTGAGATTATTGCATCTTAGTTTAGCTTTTTGCATATTTAGTTTACTCATATTGCTTGAATCCATATTGCTTAATCTTTCATCCATCTTGCATCCATTTAGCTTAATATCATGCTCATATAGATTAAATCCTTCATCTTGGTGTAGTCTAGTCACTGGTATTGCTTATAGAAATCTGAGAGCAACCTTATACTCTCACTTTTTAGAAGGCAATTAGTTGATTTGTTATGGTTTTTATTATTCATGATTATATCTGTCTAACCATACATATAATGACTTAATTGAAGTGTTGTGTCTGGCAACTTACAAAATTATTTCACTTTTTCACACACACATTTCTGGCGCCCACACACGGTGGTAGGTAACAAGTAGATGATTTAGAAACTAACTCAAACAAGTATAAATGGGGTCCAGACCACATCTCTAATTCATCCATTACAGAAACTCTAAAAGAGTCCAGTGATATCACAGAGGACACTCAAGAGTTGATGCGCTTAAAGCTAGAAAAGGAGATACAGGAAATCAGACTACAAAGACAAGAAGACTATGAACAAGGGCTAAAAGAATGAAGAATACCAGAAAATTTTTCATCTATTATATACTCCTTTAATAAAATAGAACAAATCAAGTATGGGACTACACAAGAAGAATTGGAAGCTACAGAAGCAGAACTAGTCTTTAGTCCATAGGAAGCTGAATGGATTAGATAGGGGCTCACATAACCATCAAGGTCATGTCAATAGGTATGTCAGATACAAATGATAAATGAGCCAAATATTGAAGGAACTTGCAGCATTAAAGATGTTGGTATTGATACCATACATACATTCACTCAATCACTTGAAGAAGACTCAGAAACTTCATCCGATGACTCTGACAATAGTCCTATTTATGACAATATCTACTCAACATCAAACTTTGAATCATCTAATGTAAATGATGAGAATCTATCTACTGATCTTGTTACTATCGAACCACGATATGAAGTCTAGTTTGGCATAGAGAATGATGCTACAAGTAGATCTATTGGATTAGGTCAACTAAATATTAACATGCACTTAAATAATCATGTTTTGACTCTTCCTAGTCTTGAGACATTACGCAAGTTGGTCTTCTAGAACTTGACTTTTTGATTCATAGTTGTGATGACAATACCGTGAACTCCCTCGAACTTGTCCACACTTTATCTTTGGTACATCCTGAATTAATTGACTATAGTCTACAAGACCAACCCATGAATGTACCTACTTTTGCCAATGAATACACACTAGCCTATTACCTCAACACAGTTTAACCCATGGACTCTTCCACCAGTGAACAGAGTGAAAACATGACTGAAACAAATATCAAGTATCTTAGTCATAAAAATCAAAAAATAAAAAATAAAAGATCTAATGGCGAAAACCACATTGTGGCGGTGTCAGAATCTAAAAAAGAGAAAATAAAGGATGTACTTAAGGGTGAAAACCTCTCTGAGGTTCCTGAAGGTGAGATACTTGATATACTGCCAAGTCATTTTTAGGAGAGACACCACACATCATTCACTTAGCTCAATCACTATCAATAGAAGAATTGAAAGATTTCACTCATCTCTTTTCAGAAAAGAAGATCAATTTTGCATGGACGTACTCTGATATGCTAGGTTTGGATCCCGACCTTATCATGCACCATCTTTCTATCACACCAGGAGTTAAACTAGTCAAGCAAAAAATCCATAATATGCACCCTCACATGGCACTGCTAGTCAAGGCTGAGCTAGAAAAACTGCTAAAAGTTGGATTTATTAGAGCTATAGACTATGCAGAATGGATTTCAAACATAGTACCTATGTCAAAGGTAGACAAATCTATTAGGGTTTTCACAGACTTCAAAGATCTCAACAAAGCTATTCTGAACGATGAATTTCTATTTCCAAACATTGATATGATAGTCGAT
Source organism: Cryptomeria japonica (assembly GCF_030272615.1). Taxonomy (NCBI): domain Eukaryota; kingdom Viridiplantae; phylum Streptophyta; class Pinopsida; order Cupressales; family Cupressaceae; genus Cryptomeria; species Cryptomeria japonica. The sequence continues at coordinate 548,805,059 of NC_081411.1, read as the reverse complement.
ATGACTGTTGGGTATGCGATGTACTCACTAATAAATGGATTCTCTGGTTATAACCAGATCAAAATAGCTCCTAGGGATCAAGAAAAGACAACTTTCACCTGTGCATGGGGAACCTTTTGCTGGAATGTCATGCCATTTGGGCTAAAGAACACAGGAGCAATTTACCAAAGAGCGGTAACTACCATCTCTCATGATATGATGCATAAGAATATGGAAGATTATGTTGATGACACTTTAGTGAAGACTATGAAGAGATCCATGCATATTCAAGAGCTAGGACCTATACTAGATAGAATGGAAAAATTCAAACTCCAGATAAATCCAAAAAAGTGTGCATTTGGAGTGACATCTGGTAAACTACTTGGCTACATCATTTCAAAGAAGGGAATCAAGGTTGATCCTAGGAAGGTCCAGGATATAATGGAAATGCCACCTCTAAAGAACATCAATCAAATGAGAAGTTTACAAGGACGTCTCCAATCAATCAGACACTTTATTTCTCAGTTGGTAGACAAAGCTCAACCTTTCAAAAAAGTATTGTGGAAAGGAGTAATATACAACTGGGATCGAGAATGTGAACAACACCCTCAACAAATCAAAGAGTACCTGTCCAATCAACCAATTCAAGGTAAACCATTGATCTTATACATATCAGCTACTGATTCATCATTGGGGGCACTTCTGGCACAGCAAGATGAAAATAAAAAAGAGAGAGCTATATATTACATCAGTAGAACATTGGTGTCTTATAAAATTAACTACACTATAATAGAAAAACCATGCTTGGCATTGGTCTTTGCAACACAAAAATTGAGACACTACATATTAGCACATTCCATCAAGCTAGTAGCTAAGATTGATCCACTCAAATATCTTCTCAACAAAGCAACACTTACAGGAAGATTGGCTAAATGGGTCATGGTTCTTATAGAGTTTGATATTGACTATGTGCAACGCAAAGCCATCAAAGGACAAGAAATTGTAGGTCAACTTATTGATGTTCCACTTGAAGACACTCAACCATTGCATATAGAGTTTCTAGATGAATCAATAATGCATCTTACTCAACAATCATGGAAGATTTTCTTTAATGGGTCTTTCACTCAAAATGGTTTCAGTGCTAGAATAATTTTTATTACTCCTCAAAAGTATTCAATCCCAAAGCCTTATAAGATTATCTTCCCTTGTACAAACAACATTGTAGAGTATGAAGCTCTGGTAAATGGGATCAAGCTAGCTATCGAATGGAAGGTTGTTGAATTACACATCTATAGAGATTCTCAGCTAATCATCAATCAAATAAATGATACATATCAGACTCAAGATGAGAAACTGATGCCTTATAAGAGAATGGTGGATGATCTCAAGAAATATTTTACTTTTGTATCATTCCAATAGATTCCCAGATCAACAAATAGAGCAACAAATGCTATGGCCACCTTGGAATCCATGCCAAAGTTACAAGAGTCTAATTTTTGCTTTGAATTCCTGGTGGAAGAGTTACATTACCCTTCCTATGATTCTCCTAAGTCCCAGATAGTCTATTCTATTATTGGACATGACTCATCCCACTACAACCACATTTACTCTTTTCTGCATGACCAAATTATCCCAAAAAATCTTACCCATAATGAGAAAAGGAACCTAACCCAAAATTCTAAACGGTATGTCATCATTGCTAACAATTTTTTTAGGCGAGGTTTGGATAGTACATTGCTTAGGTGTCTAGAAACTGAAGAGTTCTAATGTGCATTATTGGAAGTCCATAAAGGTATTTGTGTATCTCATTTGAATGGTCTTACTTTAGCTCAAAAAATACTATGGGTTGGCTACTACTGGCCAGACATGGAGAAGGATGCTATAAAGTTTTCTAAAACTTGTGAGAAGTGTTAACTACATGGAAATCTCATACATGCTCCAACTAGGGATCTCATACCCTTCATTACATATTGGCCTTTTCAGCAATGGGCCTTTGATCTCATTGGTTAGATATATCCTACATCATCTAACAGACACAAGTTTATCATAACTGCCACTAAATATTTCACTAAGTGGGTAGAAGCGGTTCCGTTCATCAAAGAAACTGGTAAACAAGTAGCTCTATTCATCCTTAAGTATATCATCTGTAGATATGGGATACCTTCATCAATCATGATTGACAATGGAGGACAATTCAAGAATAAAGATTTAGATGAGTTCTATGAGAAATTCAAAATTAAATAGCATTGGTCATCCGTATATTACCCTCAAGGTAATGGACAAGCTGAGGCATCTAACAAAAACCTTATTACTATCTTACACAGAACAATGAATAAATCTGGGAAGGATTGGCATCTGCAGCTCAATCCTGCATTATGGGCTTATAGAACAAGTATCAGAACACCTACTAGGGCTACACCCTTTTCTTTTGTGTATGGGTCCGAAGTAGTATTACCTATTGAAGTGGAAATACCATCTCTAAGAGTTTCTTTGCAAGGTCTTGTTACTGGTGAAGACTATAGAATATCTAGATTTCAAGAACTCTAATTGCTGGATGAACGTCGGTAAGTGGTGTTTCATCTTCTGAGAGTGTATCAAAAGAGAATGTCTAGAGGATATAACAAGAAGGTTAGACAATGAGAATTTCAGGTTGGTGACCTATTTCTAAGAGAAAATCCAAAAAATCAACAGTTTTGAGACAACAAAGGGAAGTTTGAACCCAACTGGATGGGTCCCTACATCGACACTGCAGTCTTTGGCTCTGGTGCCTATCAGCTCTCAACATCAGAAGGAGAACAACTCCGTGAACCAATCAAAACCATCCATTTGAATAAATTCTTTAGCTAGAATTCTCTGCTCCAGCAACATGTACAACTGAAAATGTCTTGAAAAAAAATAAAATCATAAAAATCATAAAAAGTCATGAAAAAAGAAAAAAAAAAAGAGAAAAAGAAAAAAAAAAAAAAAAAAAGGAAAAAGAGAGAAAATGCCCTGGTGAAGACCTAGTTAATAGGCACTTGGTAAAAAAAAAATGAATCTCTACCAAGCAGGTGAAAACCTGGCAAACAAGTGCCTCTTGTACTCAAGTGCTCCATCTATCAATGCAACATTGGCATTTTCTGCTTTCATGCATAATTGCTTTCACTTGTACATATTTCAGTCACTTTTGTTACATCCTAGTTTGTTGGAACCCTCATGGCTTGAAACTGATTAATGTCCTAGTCTTAGGTTAATCGACAGAGCACATTACATGTCCTAAGAAGTGTCAACAAAGTTAGCTTTATGTCAGTGAAACATGGTCGTCCACTCCGAGTCAATCACCTATCTCCTGACTACTGAAGAGTTTTATCACTAAGTACACAAGCAAAACAACATTACTAAAAACAATCACTAAACAATTTGAGCTATGAATGAAAATTTTTCTTTGTGTGTTGTCTTTTATATTGGTTTTTGATTATTATTCCCTGTGAGTAACTTGAGGAAGTCTTTCTTGACTAAGAGGAACAAGGATTGGGGGCACAATATTTTCTTTGTTTTCTGCTTGTAGGAATGATTTTGATGATTTGGAAACATCTAATCAGCTGGGTGTCTATGATAAGAGCCTTCACATCAAGGTGAAATCACCACACATACCTCTACTCTGATTATTTGTATGCTACAGGGAGGTTCATATCATTTCTTTGTCTGTTTTGAGGGAATTTATTTATCATGCAATCTAGGTCCCTACGAAATCTGTCCAAGGATATGAACAAAAAAAAGGGTCATTGCAGACAAGATAATTAATATTGCACATGAAAAGAAAGGAACTATAATCTGCCTGCTATGTTTGTTAATGCTCAGTGATGAAACTTAAGCATTTCAAATCTAGTGACTAGGTTTAAGTTGCATTTCCTTTTGCATCTCATTTTTCATTTCATTCTACATTTTGTGAATTTAGAGTGATTTTGGTATGATAACAATGATCTCTTTATCTTCTGAATGAGAGTTGAAAGCATCATCATTTCTTAGCTAAGTGGTCTCTTTTTCATCACTTCTCCAATCGAGTACTTGTGTATTGAGATGTTACCTACATACATATGCATCTTATATAGATTCATACATTCATTTCCATTCACATTATTGCATAAAAAAAATATACAATTTGCATTACTAGTTACTCATTTTCATCATTTATTTGCATATGAAAAGAAACAAAAACAAACATTCATATTCATTTGCACTACATACATCCATACTAAAAAGATATGCATACATATAGAATAAAGTATATAGAACAACATCTCATAATCAATCAACACAAGTACGCTGAAATCAAATCAAGGGCTCATAAATTGGTTGTCCTGAGTCCATTTTTGAGATCAAAATCAAAATCTGATGTCAATTCTCTCATCGAAATTTCATGATGTTGACCACTTAGCACTTTCATCCTCAAGTCAATTTTTTGAATCATTTTGTGCTCAACGCTAAATCTCAATTTAATTCTCAAATAAACTCTAATTTTAATCATCAACACTCATTCTTTGTGCTCAAATACATTATCATCGCTAAAATTGCCTAAAATCATGTACTCTCGCTATCTTTCGATTTTGCTCCCGAGGGGGCATACTCATGACCTCACATCTTCAAAATCGAGGAAATTTTTCAAATTTTTATCAAAAGTTGAGCAAAAATCTTTTTCAACTAAACAAAATCAAATTCTTATTGCTAAGGGGCATCTCAGCTTCATTGCTTCATATCAAGTTGAGATCTCTCGATCATTTGAATCGAATCAATCACTAGGGGCATATCAGTTTCATCGCTTCAAATCAAGCTGATATTTGTCTTCATCTTAATCAGTCTGTTAAAGATAATCAGTTTCATCACTTTTCATCAAGATGATTATTTGTTTAAACTCAATCAAAAGTTTAAAGAGTATCTTTTATCACATTCTCAATCTAAGCAGGTGTTCATTTTCATCGCATCGAATCAAGCTGGATAGTTTACCTTCACTCATCGTGTCTTGATCCATCAAGTTGAAGATCAATTTTATCTTCGCTCACTATGTCTAGTTCAATCAAGTTCTAGATCAGTAAGATATACTTCTTGATCAATCAAGTTCAAGTTTGGTATCTTTTCTCTTCATTGATCCTAGTTCAATCAAGTTTGGGATCAGTTTCGCTTTAATCAACTTCGGTCAGCTTCATTGCTTCAAATCAAGCTAAACACCTTGCTTTTAATCTGGTTTGTGATCAATCAAGTTCAGAATTGGTATCTCCTAGACATTATCTATTCTTTGAACCAACGTGCTACTCACACATTTATTCAAAGAGGGGAAAATGTAATACCCTAAAAATGGTCATCTAAACCATGGGCCCCTAATCTTGACAACATCACCAAGGTCCTAACCAAAGGAAATTAAATAAATCTTTAACACATTATTAATTCTTCAATCATCAAATGTCACATGGAAAATCAATTATTCAATATTAATTAAATATTTATTTAATTAATTAAATCATTCCAAGAAAATCATTTTGATCAATTATCCTATTTAATTTATTAAATATCTTAGTATATTTAATTAATTAATAAAACTGCCATTTAATCATAAAAAGAATTAATTTATCACAAAAGAGGAATTAATCACAAAGCAAGAGCTAAATTGAAAATAAAATAAAAGAATTGAATTGAAAGAGAAATCAAACTTGAGATATTATTTCTTCTTCTAAATTGAGAAATTAAAATTAGAAAAGCAATTACAAGGAATTTAATCATTCTCTAAAATTGGAACTCAAAGCCTTTGAGAAAAGAAGTTTAGTTGCATTGAAAAGACTCTTTTATTGAATAAATCAAAGAATTACCTATTTTTATCACAAGTGCATGGAATTGATTACTTCTATCTCTAATGCAAATTCAAAATTCTTTTCTGAATGCATTTCAATTAAACTATAATTGGAATCTATCTCAAGGTTAACTGAATCTGATTTCTCAATTATTTCAATTAATCTTAAATTGTGCTTTTTCTTGATCTCTCTTGTGATTCTCTATAAATTCAGCCTTCATCTCTCATTCAAAACACCCTGGAGATTTATTATTATACACTTTTTGTTATGGAGTCATTGAATTTGAGATTATTGCATCTTAGTTTAGCTTTTTGCATATTTAGTTTACTCATATTGCTCGAATCTTTCATCCATCTTGCATCCATTTAGCTTAATATCATGCTCATATAGATTAAATCCTTCGTCTTGGTGTAGTCTAGTCACTGGTATTGCTTATAGAAATCTGAGAGAAATCTTATACTCACATCTTTTAGAAGGCAATTAGTCAATTTGTTATGGTTTTTATTATTCATGATTATATCTGTCTAACCATACATGTAATGACTTAATTGAAGTGTTGTGTCTTGCAGCTTACAGACTTATTTCACTTTTTTACACACATAGTTATGGCATAAGAGAATTTGTCATGTAAATTTTGATTGCATTGTAAAGACCGGTTCAACTAAGGCAGTAAAGGATTTACCTAAGATTGTGAAACCTCATAATCCGGTATGCAAGGAATGTCAAATGGGAAAGCAAGTTAGAACAACTTTTAAGAGTATTTTTGAGAAATCCAATAATGTTCTTGATTTAATCCATACTGACTTGCATGGTCCGGCAAGAACAAGAAGTATACAAGGAGATAGATACTTTATGCTAATCATTGATGATTATTCTAGAATATGTTGGGTTACTTTTCTCAGGGAGAAATTAGAAGCTTTTGGAAAATTCAAACTGTTCAAGGAAATGGTAGAGAATGAAAACGGTAAGAAAATCAAATGTTTGGGATCAGATCAAGGAGGAGAATTTACATCTAAGGAATTTAATACATTCTATGAAGTGAATGGAATCAAAAGACAACTATTAGCACCTTAGACACCTCAGCTAAATGGAATTATGGAAAGGAAGAACAAAACTATTCTAGATGCAGCTAGAAGCATGATATTGGAAGCAAATCTACCTCGTGTGTACTAGAGAGAAGTAGTGAATACAATGGTTTACACTTTTAACAGAGTTCACATCAAAGGTGAACCCGATAAGACCCCTTATAAACTATGGTTTGGTAATACTCCTAGTCTTAAATATTTATAATATTTGAAAGCAAATATTATATTAGGAGAGATGAGTATATTGGTAAATTTGATCCTAGAAGTGATGAAGGAATATCTCTTGGTTATTCATCTAAGAGCAAGGAATATAGTTGTTTTAATAAAAAATTGTATAAAATCATTTAGAGTGTTAATGTGAAGATAGATGAACAATTTAGAGGAAATTCAATGTCTATGGATTCCGAACTGGTAGCTGAGATGATGATGAATGAACCTATATAGAGTGCACTAGTACAAAGTGTGGATCTAGTCACATCGGCATCATCAGAGAATTCCACAGTGACTGAAGAAAAACACCATTTGAATAAACCCAGGTATGTAAGACTAAATCACTCAGAAAATTAGATAATTGGGAATAAGTATCAAGGCATTATGACAAGAGGAAGACTAGAAAATCAAGAGGTATGTTTAATTTCTCAAATTGAACCCACATCTATTATTGAGGCATGTGAAGCTGAACATTGGATTAAAGTAATGGAAGATGAACTAGAACAAATTGAAAAGAACAATACATGGACATTAGTTCTTTGGCCTAAAGACAAAAATGTAATTGGAACTAAATGGGTATTCAGAAATAAACTTAATGAAGATGGTAAGGTAATCAGGATCAAAGAAAGATTAGTATGTAAAGGATATTCACAGAAAGAAAGACTTGATTATAATGAAACCTTTGCACCGGTAGCTAGAATTGAGGCAGTTAGATTATTTCTTGCATTTGCAGCTCACAAGAACTATAAAGTATATTAGATGGATGTAAACTGTGCATTTTTGAATGGTGATCTTGAAGAGGAAGTTTACATTGAACAACCTGATGAAATTTTATTGACAAATAATGAAGAAATGGTTTACAGATTAAGGAAAGCTTTGTATGGATTGAAGCAAGCTCCTAGAGCTTTGTATGCTATATTAGACAAATATATTTGAAGCTTGGATACACTAAAGGTAATGCTGATAGCAACTTATATTTCAAAGTGACTAATGATGACATCTTAGTTATTGAAGTTTTTGTTGATGATGTCATTTTTGGAGGAGAAGATGGATTGTGTAAAGACTTTTCTAACAAAATGCGGGAAGAATTTGAAATGTCTATGATTGGGGAGATAGAATTCTTTTTAGGATTGTAGATTTCACAAACTGATAAAGGTATATTCATATGTCAAACAAAATACTTGAAGGAGCTATTGAAGAAATTTTGTATGGAAAACTCCAAACCAGTAAGTACTCCTATGACTACAACTGACAAATTGACATTGAAGGGTGATTCAACTCCTATTAATCAGACAAGATATAAATCTATGATTGGAGGTTTACTGTATTTAACACAAACAAGACCTGATATAATGAATGCAGTATGTATTGTTTCAAGATTTCAAAGTAATCCTAAAGAAAATCATGAATCAACAGTAAAAAGGACCTTCTGGTATCTACAAGGCACAACAAATCTTGGTGTATGGTATCCTAAAGATGAAAATTTTGATTTATGTGCATACACTGATGCAAATTGGGAAGGAGAAGTAGATGACAGAAAAAGTACCACTGGCAGAGCATTCTTTCTTGGTAGCAGATTGATTTCATGGTTGAGCAAGAAGCAGAATCGTACATCATTATCAACAACAAAATTAGAATATGTTGCAACAACAACTAATTGTACTCAGGTATTATGGATTAAGAAAATGTTGAAGGACATCAAGATAAAATGCAAAGAACCTATAATCATTTATTGTGATAATCCAGCAGCAATTGATATATCAAATAATCTAGTACTTCACTCTAAGACTAAACATGTTTCTATCAAATATAATTTTCTGAAAGAGAACTTTGAAGCAAAAGAAGTAAGATTGGTTTATGTGAATACTAAAGAGAAGATTGCAAATATATTTACTAAGCCTTTGCCTAAAGAAACTTTTGAATATCTCAGAGAGAAGCTTGGGGTAATACCCTCACCGATAGAGACTTAGATAGTAGAAGATTGGCATCAAACTGACATAAATAATAGAGAAACCTTTTTCCGGATTCGATGGAGGAGAGCTACTTCTCAAGGGGAGTAACTGGTTATATGAGTTGGTTGTATGTTCTAGTATTTGTATTGCTTTGGCATTTGATGTCAAAGGGGGAGAGATATCTATGGAGAAACTTTTTATTTAGGAAATATTATCCTAGGGGGAGAGATTATTCATTGAGGAAGAGATATATACTCTCTGCACTTTGATTTTGATTTCTGGTATTGATTTATTCTCGAGATTGTTGGTTTTTGGTTTTTGGCACTTAGATGTTTTTCCATCTTGGGTTGCCATCAATACCAAAGGTGGAGATTGTTGGTATTATGGATGTGTTGTATTAGTTTTTTCATTGATGTCAACACTTATCCTTCTGGAGATTTTTGGTTAATTCTGAACCAGCACATTGTGTTCACCAGTAAGTTTAGTGGCCTATGCACAGTCACCGGTATATTGTTCACCAGTAATGAGGATGACTTGTTATCATCTAGAGATCACTTGGTTATGTTGAAGACATGGTTTGGATACATGGTTTTGGTATTTTGGTTATTGGTCTAATCGAGTTGACATATTTGTTGTTACTGGAAAATTGGTCTAGGTTATGGACCGGTATGCATTATCTATCTCAGATCAGCACGACACATTATGGAGATGATATATTAATTGGATATTGTTGTAAATGTATTGAGCCGACATGATGCATCACATCTTGACTTATTTGTAATTGATTTTATTGTAATATTCTTAGTGAGATGACCTACACATTTGGTCTTAGGTTTTGGTATATATGTAAGATCTCAATTGATGAGATAAAGGAGAAGATATATGGTATGTGCGAGTATTAAAGATAATATGAGCAGACCATAGAGAAGGTTCAAGGAAGGTTTGAAGGTGATTATCAGAGCTTAACTAAACCTGAATCCAACATTGGAGATGCTACTTTGAGCAGTACATTATCATTGGATTTAACCATCCAATTGTAGTTAGTGTGACTCCTATTTTGTGATTGAGCAGTGAGCTCTAGGCGGTTGGCCTTTCTACATGTGTAGACCCCATTTGTATACACATACTATCTACAGTAGTATCATTAGATTGTGGGTAAGGTTTCCCACCTTGGTTTTTCCCCTTACAAGGTTTCCATGTACAAATCTTTGTGTTATGTGTTGTGGATATTAACTAGTAATCTGTTAACCGACATTATGTTTGGTTTATCGGTACTAAGTATCAAGTTTGATTAAGTTGTATTTGGGTTGAAATTCATATTCAACTGATTCACCCCCCCCCCCTCTCAGTTGCCTTTTAGGTCCCAAGAATGTGTCCTGACCGGTTTTGGTGCTCCATCAGAAGAGAAACAAAGTGCAAGGTTGATAACAGACCAGTTAGGGTATAACTGATAGAGTTTTTGAACTGGTAGATGAACCTGGTTGAGTGGTTGGTTCATGATCTTGTCTAGACCGACACAACAAACCTAGAAAAGGTGGATGCTAACAAAAGGGGCCACGTGGAGGTAAAGTGGCATGCATGCACAGGTCAGTGTGATGTGTTACTGAGGTCGTTGGCGACTGATCCAACATTTAATGGTGACTGTGAAGCTCAAGGATTGCAGCTCGAGATGAAGGAAATAACAAAGATCCAATAAAGACTGATCTTGTAGATCGAAGAGTATAAAGGAAACTGCATCACTCACATAATCGATCAGCCAAAAGGCCGAAAAACATGCTACAGATGGCTAAAGAGAGAAGACGTGTTTTGCAAGGTAAATAGATAAGTGATGCTCATTCATTTAGTGTTGAACATCGATCAAGGACATGGTATCAGATTGGATTTGATATGTCATGATGATTAGAGATCAGATCGGATGTAGATTCAATGCATGGCGGAAACCCTAGCATGTTAATGTTCAAACTCACGTCTTGGCAGGAAAATCTAGATATAAATATGCGAGCCAAAGATATTGTTGGATGTTGATGAATGATAGAGTTTTGTTGTTGCATGAGAGAGAAAATTAGTCAAGTTCTCAATGAGAACCAAAGAAGAGACTAAGTGGGTGAGTGAGAAATGGGTTGAAGAGTTCAACCGGCAATAGTTAGGCAACCAATAGCCATCCATTGAGTCTGACAAAGGACTAAATCGGTTGTGACCAAACCAGAAGAGAAGAGTTACAAGAGATTGCAGAGAAGGCAAGCTGAGAACCAACATTAATAAGATGGTAGACATCTAACTAAGTTACAAAGACTGCTAGTGGATAGTAGCAGTGTGCAAGAAAGAAAAGAGAACCGACAGAGAGCAGAACCCATAGAGAAGAAGAAGAGGTTGAACCAGCAAAGGTGCAACAGTGAGTGGATTGTAGCAGGAGATAAGGTTTTTGTAGAGAAAAGGTGAATAGAACCGATAGAGATTTGTAGAGAAGACAACTGGTGGAGAGACATACATGAGAGTTACAAAGCTCTTTTGTAACAAAAAGATAACTTTTTTATTCAAAATATGATTTTGTAAATCATTGAGTTGGAGCTCGGTGCAGGGGTTGGTGCTCCTTGGTTTGGTTCCCTAAACTCAGGGGCTGGTTCCCTAAAGCAAGAGTGGTATTCCTTGGGTTGGTGCCCTAAATGTTGTAACTAAGGTTTTCATTGTCAGGCTGGATTGGAGCAGTAATCTTCAGCAACACTTGTCACCAATATTTTTCCCATCTTGGGTTTTCCTCGTACATCTAGTGTTATGTGATGTCCCCTTTATGTGTGATTGCATTTGTGTTGTCTCCCATCTCATCGATATGTCTACTTTATGTTAGTTTTGTTAATCGGTATACACACATAGGATAGAAAAGGGAAAAGTTTGGAAATCACTGATTCAACCACCCTCTCAGTTACATCTAGTGTTCAACACCATCAAGATTTACATTTAGAGATACTCTTGTCGGAGTGAAGAGTCATGTCAAAAGAAAGCTTAGATAACTTAGCTTTCTTGTCTTTAACAAAAATCCAACTCTCTTCCACTTGTGCTACCTTATCATGCCAAGCCAACGCACCATTATCATGAGAATGAATACCTATAGCCACTATCTCAAAGATATCATCAGTATTCCTCCCTGTAGGCTTGACTTTATTAGAAAAGCTACCATATTTGATAGATGGAATTCTATCTATTAGAATCAATGACAGTCCCAAAGACACTGAGAGGGGGGTGAATCAGTGTTTAACCAGTTTGTAGAATATTTAAACTTATTTAAAACTTTGCAACTCAAAACAATGTACCGGTAAATAAGAATTAATGCAATAAATAAGAATATCAGAGACAACATAGAGAACACACCATAACACAAGATATTTAATGAGGAAACCTAGTGTGGAAAAAACCTTAGTGGGATTTGTGACCCACAATATTCACTCACTAGCCAATGAATAAATATTACTTACATGAGGGGCCTGTACATGTAGGAAGGCCAACAGCCTAGAGCTCACTGCTCAACTACAAAATAGAAGTTTCATTGACTTACAAAATGGATGATTAAATCCAATACAATGTACTGCTCAAATCAACATCAACTATGCCAGGTTTAGTATTGGTTTAAGCTTAGTCTATAACCAAAACCTTGTTATCCTTATACAAAATTCTTCTATCAACTTCGCATCATATCATTCCTCTTTCATCATACACACCACACATCAAAATAACCTACAAGACTTCATACATATATGAGTCTTTTACAATATACCAAGTCGTCTTACAAAAAGATAATTAGATTAGAATAAAAGATATTTCCATGTCGGCTTGAGTGTCGGTATACTATTGCCATTGTAATCTGAATGCCAGTGAAAGTGTTTGCTGGTGTCAGTGCTTACCGATGTATGTAGAAATCTTAATGTCAGTGAATGCCAGTCAGTTGCCTATCAGTTTGTCAATCAGTTTGCCATCAATGACAACACAACCATTCTCATAAACCATTCTCATAAGAGTGTAGAATGCCAACACTATCACCAAAAATTGCATCCTGAGGCCCGTTCTCTCTCTCTTTGGGGGTTTCCACATGATAATATTGCACAACTTCAGCAACCCCACCCATTATGACATCCAAAGAGGATGCCCCAAGACCTTATGATTCCATCGCAACCACCTCAAAAAAAATCCTATGTTGCTTAGTTTTCTTCTCAACCGTATAATATTGTGGAGAAGCACCTTTCCACCATGTTGCCTTCAATGCCTTTTTCACAAATCCACATTATGCAACTGCATGACCTATTTTAAAACATCTTCTACATCGAAAGGGAATAACTTCATAGCTCAAATATTGAATCTTAGAATATTTGAGTAAAATATCAGTAGGAAGCCCTTTTGAAACATCCATTTCAACCAAAATGCAAGCGAAGGTGGAGTGAAAACTATCAAAGGATTCATCATCCACCATCAAAAAATCTCCAAGGGCATCACCCACTTTACCTAAAAGATAATCAAATCATAAATGAAGGGAGAGATTAGGAAGAAAAACCCAAATTAGGATCTTATTAAATATTTCAAAATAAGGGTTGAAATCAGAGTGCCAAGGCTTAATCATCAACAAAAATCTATCCTTCAAGCTAAAATAATGATCACATAAAATTTTGTTTCTATCTTGAGCATTATCAAACTTAGCAATAAAAATACCTTTAGCCACGGGGAAAATATGAACTTTACCAGTAATAAGAAGCTCTCGCTATTGTGAGATCCAAGTGTGTAGCTGAGGGAGGCTAGGCCAAAAAATCCTAAACCAACATATCACATGATGTAAGGAAAGAATAGAAGCATTATGATCTATTTCCTCTTTCATCTATGCTTTCAAATTAATGGAAATGGAATTTGCAACAAGAATGAACCCACCATCAAATAGTCATTTCCCTTGTCGTGACCTTGAAGCCTCACCAGACCGCCTCTGCCTGACATCAGTGGCATTTGACAACTTTCCAGAAAGAAGCACTCCCTGCGGACCACCAGCAGCAAAGGCATAGGGGCGAGATGAAACATTATTTGGAGTAGAGATATCCATTTCACCCACAGGGGAGGAGGAATGCAAGCTTCCTACACTAGTGACATTGCCACCAAGAACCACAACAAGAGCAATGAAGGCTGACAGTTTTACTCGTGAAGCGTTGTCAAAATTATTTGAATTTTCCCCATGGGTAGGAACAACCATTGCAAACATATTTAAATAATAGTTTGTGTTAATATATTGAGATCTATAACTTCTTTGGTTGACCCTTCTTTATTTCCAATAATTTCTCTCCCTTTCAACTCTATGCTAGGGTTAATTTGATTGTGATTTCTCCAATTTTTTGAATTGTTTGTTGTCAATTTGTGAGGTTTCTTGAACCATCCCCTTCTATTTTTTATGAAACTATTTCTTCTTAATGTTGTCACAATGTCCTCATTCCTATGAACATTCGATTGTCTTCCCTTGCTTACTCTATGTTTATAAGAATTCAGATGAAGCTATAATAACCCTTTTCCTCCCACCTTACTGAGAGAACAAAATCTATTATAATCCCTACACCCATTTTCATTAAAAATAGGAGTGTTGGAATTCATTTCCTGCCATGACCGCTTTCGATCCTACAAGTTGTTAGCACATTTGTCCACCCATCTCCCATTTTCAAAACCCACTGAGGAATGTGTCCCTACTTTTCAAAATTATTGTTGAATTTCCTTTGAAATTCTTTCTCTTCCTCATTGTCCCACTAGGTCTTTCTACTACCATCTTCCCTTCTACCATCTTCGCTCCCTATTCTGCTTTTGTCGTGGCCTGCTCCTGCTCCCGCTATAGTAGAGCTGAGTAATTTTCCTCTAGAACAAAATCTTTTTGGGTTAAATATCTTAATTTATGCATGCACCAATTATTTAGATTATATTTCATCATATTGATGTAAAAATTTTATAGGTAACTTTTTAAGAATTTTTTAATACATAAATGTGAACTAAAAGTTTTGAAGAAAAATTTCTTATATAAAAATGATAAATTATAAAAGTTTTTGACTAAGGCACTATAATTTATTTATACATTGAAATTTTGGATCATGTTCATTATATAGACTGTAAGAATATACGAATTAAATTACCACAATTTAATTTGATACCCACAAATTATTTCTTATATATATAATATCTTTAGTTTGTCTTAAAATATTAAATCAATATTTTAAAATAATGATATGAATTTAACATTTTGAATGTGCTTGACTATTTAATTTTATTTAAAAATGATAAATCATTATTTATATATATATATATATATATATATATATATATATATATATATATATATATATATATATATATATATATATATATATATATATATATATATATATATATATATATATATATATATATATATATATATATATATAATTGTTTTTTAAAGATACAAATATGTTTTACATTTCATAGAATATAAAGTTTATCTTTTGAATTACTAGAGAAGATGAATGTTGAATGTATTTTAACTAGTTAGTTTTAATTAAAAAATATGATAAATATTAAAAATATTAATTATAATTTTTAAATTAACTTTTTCAATATATATTTTTACATAGAATATAAATCTTATCATTTAAATTAGTAGTGCGAATTAAATATTTTGAAGGTATTTTGATAATTAATTTTAATTAAAAATTAGGATAAATTATAAAAACTATTATTTCCATTTTTAAAATATAAAATATATTTCTTATAGATATAATATTTTTTTATCTTACTTAGACTAAAAGATTTATTTTAATCTTATTTAAAAAAATAATGAATGATATTCTAAGTATAAACTAAATATATTGAATGTATTAAAAAATATGATATTTTTTTTAAAAGTGTATAGTAAACCTTTTAACATGAGAGGTGATGTTGGCATGACACATCTTCTGACTCCATGTGAAATATTTTTTAATCAGAACTATGAACTAGTGAGGTCACAAATGAGGGACCTCATCCCTATACAACAATGCTAAGGTTCAAATGCATGAACACATTAGATCAACAAAGGCACAAGCCTTGCAATAACAATGTGGTCCACAACAACAACAACACTTAAATAACACACTATGGAAAGAACCCAAAAAATTATGATAAATTATAAAAAATATTATTTATAATTTTCTTTTGGTGATTACTAGAATTTAATTTGATACCCACAAATTATTCCTTATAGTTATAATGGTTTTTATTTTATTTTACTTAGAATATAAGATTTATCTTTTGATTTTTAAAAAGAAATTAGATTCTGAATGTGAACCAAATGTTTTGAATATATTTTTACTATTTATTTTTATTTTAAAAATATGATGAATGAGTGCATAGGGAGATAAAAGGGCATCAGAAGGAGCAGTGATGGCAAGGGCATGACCAGCGAGTAGTGATGACAAGGAGCAAAGCAAACAATAATGACAACACAAGCAAGAGCATGGCACTAGGATTGATGATTTTTAGGAAACAACGATACTGGTCCTTCCTCATAGGCAGATGCGATAGGAAGATGTGCCATTTGATGACCATGATTTGGCTCAGTTAAAAACTTCTAATCATTATTCTCAATGGGTTGTCAAGGATGGTCACTGGCGTGACTTGTATGACAAATTCTTGTCGGCTTTGTCATATTTTCACAAATTTACAGGTAATTATGTTCCAAAACCTTTGCATTCTTATTATAAACCTTCTGTTCCCAAGGCATTAATGTTTTAGGGCATTTTGGGTCCTCCTCCTATTGATCACCCAAAGACTCCTTTTAAGCTTTCTCATTTCTTTTTTGGTTCTAAAAAACCTAGGAAGCGTAGATCTATTTCGCCTCAACTGCCATTCGACATTTGTCATGGCTCCCCGTGTTCTGATGGTTTTTCCCCATTAGCTTCTTCTAGATCTCCCTCCCAAGATTGCAATCCTTCCCTCCCATCTTATGTCACCTGGCCAAATAACACTTTGGTTTCTAACCCTCACTTCCTTTCTTCCCTAAATGACATTTGTGTTGCTAAACGAGCTCCCTTCCATCCAAATCCACTTCCCCATAACTCTCCCTCTGCATTTTTTGATTTGATAAGGGGTAATCTGCATTCTTCTATGGAGTATAAGGTTATATTCCCCAATTACATGATTCAGAACTCTATGAAGTTATTGCGTTCTACTGCCCTCATTGGTAAGCTTCTTTCTCTGGTTTCTTTTGGTAAATTGTTAACATGGGCAAAGTCTAATTGGGATGGTATGAAGGATTTATTTCTGTTTGATAAAGATTCTCAATATTTCACTATGATTTTTGATTTTAAAAAGTATAGGGATTGTGTACATAGATTTAAAGGGTGGTTTTGTTTTGTGATAGGAATTTTTACCTATGCTTGGTCTCCTCATTTTGATATTCAATCAGTGAAGCCACAATTTATGCCCTTCTGGATAAATTTCCTGGGTCTTCCTTTGGAGTATAATTATGTGTATATGGTTGAAATCCTAGCAAAAAAATTGGGCATCTTTATTAAGAATGATTTAGTTCCTTTCGAATGGCCTCATCTTTCGATTAGGGTTTGTTTGTTATTAAATCTGTCTAAACCCATTCCCTCTGAGATTACTATTTGCTCCAAGTATGGTGCATGGATTCAACCTATGGTAATTCAAAATTTGATCACTATTCATTATTGTGTTCTGTTACTTGGCCATTTCACCTCTCAATGTTGTGGTGATTCTGATGCACCTTTACAAGTTTGTTCAGATTTTTTATCTGATTTTTACCAATGTTCCTTTTTTAAAAGGAAGGATCGTCGGTCTTTGAAGGATCATAATGTTAAGGATTTTGCTCCTTAACCTCTTTTTGTTACATCTCTCATTCCTTTTTCAGGATATATCGCATGTGATGTGCCTCTAATGGATTTTACTTTTCTCTACTCTCTGGCCGCATTATTCTTTGTTCTGTATGTCATTTGTTGGTTTTGTTCTATTTCTTCAAACTTGGTTAAGTTTCTTCCTAGTCCTTTCAAGGATTATTGGTCTTCTGAATTTCATTTTGAACCTTTTCTATTCTCCTCTATGAGTTTTTTTCAAATTTCTTGTCCTTCGGTTTTGTTTCCAAAATTGTTGTTACCTTCTAATGGTTGCATAGGTCATTGCTCTATTAATTCTTCTCCTCGCTCTTCTTTTGTGGATCTGGCAGATGATACCAAAATTGTTCATAGTTTGATTTTTGATAGTGATTCATTTTTGCCCATTCCAAGGTCTCCTTCTTCTCTTTCCATTTCTGAAGAGAAGATTCAGCTTTTTGCTTTAGATATTTTATTTTTAGTTTCTTCTGATCTACTTGATGAGATTGTTGCAAAGGAATTTCCCAAATTTTCCTTTTCTTTTGCATCTTCCTCTTTGGTGTTTGTCCATGATGGTTGTCATGTTTCCTCTTCTCAACCAAATTTAGTTGAAGGTGTGGATGTAGATCTTATTGATAGTCCTTCAACTGTTTCTAATTTGTATGGATTTGATTTCTCTCAGAATTTATCCTTCAATCAATCTCCTTCTATTTCCCCCCCTATTGTTAAAACTCCTAAGAAGAGGGGTCAGAAACCAAAATTGGCTAAAATCAAGGAGGAGATTATGGCTGGTACTCAATCCACTATTGTAGAGAAATCTTCTTCCCAAGTCAAAACAAGGAGGGCATGTTTCTCTCCTTGTGATAAATGAGGATTTTATCTTGGAATGTCAGGGGCTTAAATTCCCAGGGGAAGGATCAAGAAATTTCTTGATTCTTCAAGAGTGGGTATCATCTTATTGCAAGAGTGTAAACTTTCTTAGGATTCTTTTGATAGCATAATTTCCAAATGGTCCCTTTGGAAAGTTGTTCATGTTCCTTCTTTGGGTGCTTCTGGTGGTCTTATAACTTTATGGAATCCTAAATTAGTCAAAGTTGAGATGTTATCTTTTGCTTCTCATTGGCAGTTGTTAAAGGTTGGTTGGTTTGAAGTCTCTTTTGTTCTGTCTAATATTTATGGTTCGACTTCTCCTTCAAATAAAACCAACTTATGGAATTCCTTATCTGAATTTTTTTTACAATATGATGGTTTTTTTATTGTTCTTGGGGGTGATTTTAATGCTCTCCTTTCCCCAGATGAAAAAAGAGGGGGTAATCCTACAACTCAGAAGGTTATTGACAACTTTTCTTCCTTTGTACAAGATAGTGTGTTATTCAATATTTTCCCTTCTAATGGTTCTTTCACTTGGACTAATAGGAGATCTAAATGCCAAATTGCCTCTCACCTTGACAGATTTCTTATTTCCCTAAACCTACATTTGAGCAACTTTTCCTTTTCTTCAAAGATTCTTACCTCCTCAGATTCTGACCATTTCCCAATTTTGCTCAATTTTGATAAATTGGATCATGTTTCCTCTATTAGACCTTATTTTAAGTTTGAGAAAATGCGGTTCACTCATCCTCATTTTCTTTCTTTATTAAAGAAATGGTGGATAAGTGCTCCATTTTGCAAAGGTACTAAGATGTTTCAATTTTATTCCAAACTGAAATTTGTGAAATCTCAAATTATGGCTTGGAATAAATTTGTCTTTAAGAAATTTTTTCATGAAAAAGAGGTAGTTGCCAATGATTTGAATATTTTTAATGAGGAGATTATTAGACATGGCACTAATTCCTCCACTAATGATGCTCAAAAGAAATTGCAAGCTTACTGGGAGATCCTTTGCTCCCGGGTTGAAATCTGTTGGTAGCAAAAGTCTCATGAGGTTTGCCTTAAAGAAGGTGACAAGAATACTGCCTTCTTTCAAGCTACAACCAAGCTTAAACAAGTTGCTATTACAATTTTTAGTATTAAGGACTCTAAGTCTGGTTAAGTCCTTAATTCGGATCAACAGATTAGAGAGGAGGGGGTGTCATTTTTTAAGGAATTTTTATCTCCTTTTTTTTCTTCTTCCTCTATGGATCATCATGTGGATTTTCTTTTAGATTCTATCCTCTCCCTTGTTTCTCATTAGGATAATGACTTTCTTATGAGGCCTTTTCTTTAGATGAGCTTCATTCTATTTTTTTTTCCATGGCCCCTGACAAATCTCTGGGTCCTGATGGGTTTACTATCTTGTTCTTTCAGAAATGTTGGGATTTCATTGGTTTTGACTTATTAATGGCTTTGGAAGAGTCTAGGAGGGGTGGGTATATCCTTAAAAAATTTAACATCACTTATATTTGTTAGGAATCCCACAAATACTAAGAGGGGGGGTGAATCAGTATCTAACCAGTAATTAGAATTTCTTAACTTAAAACATGCAGAACATATTATAACAGTGTATCGGTATGCAAGAAATAATGCAATAAACAGAATTAAAAACATCCACATGAAAAGAACACCATAACACAAGGATTTAACGAGGAAATCTAGTGTGGGAAAAACCTCGGTGGGATTTGTGACCCACAATATCCACTTACTGGCCAATAAGAGAATATTACTTACAAAAGGGGGCCTGCACATGCAGGAAGGCCAAATGCCTATAGCTCAGTGCTCAATGGGAAGTCTCACTGACTTACAATGTGGATTATACAAATCCAATATCTTGTACTACTTTACAATAGCATCTATAATGCCTGATCAAGTACTGGTTTCTGCTCTGTTATTTACATAAAACCCTTAACCTATATTTCGTATAATAGGTTTGCCTAATATCTTCTTTTTCTTTGCATCCATTACTTACAAAATATCTACAATGATCTCTCTTATATATAAGAGTCATCTTACAACTTGCCAAGTCGGCTTACAAAGTTTTTACAATAATAAACAAAATATAATATAACAAAAATCATGTCGGCCTCTGTGTTGGTATGCTTCCTTTCTCTGTGTCGGTGCCAGTGGTCTGAGTGCCGGTGTAGATTGTGATTTGTTGATGTTGGTGAACTATCTTGTAGGTGTAATGCCTTGCCGGTGTAATTCCTTGCCAGTGTAATACCTTGCCAGTGTAGTAGGATTGTAAGGTTGCCATCAATGACAAAACCTTCAATCACATACAATGTCTCATTGGAGTGTGCATATGCCAACAATCTACCCCTTTGGCATTGATGGCAACACTCATGAGAAATTTCAAAAGTGTATCCAAAAATGTGAAGTCAAAACTATTACAAAAAATGTGTGCTCCCCCTAAGCATATGATTCCTGTGATATTGAATTTTCTCATACCACTACTCCCCCTTTGGCATCAATGACAAAGGTTGTGAAGATGTCAGTAGAGTTTGTAGTTTCAACCTTGTAACTGGGTAGTTACAATTTGAAATAGATCCACCAAAATCAAGTTTATACTCTCCATAAACTTTTTACTGTCTCTTATTGTTGTCTCTGTTCTTTTAACTGTACTGGTGAGGTGCTGCATATGCTCTGCTGGTGTTTTTTGTCCATGTATCAGTGCCTCAGATATCTCCTTCCACAATGATGCTAGATAGTCCAATCTTGGACTTAGTTTTAATCTCAAATGCTTTTCCTTATTCACTATTCTCTCCTTTTCTCTTTCTAATTTAAGTAACTCTTCCTCGAAATTTGTTATCCTTTTCTCAAAGACTGATAATGTATCAGGTGAGTTAACAAAATTATCAGCAAGTTTATTGATTTCATCTTGTACCTTGCTTATTTTCTTATCTATGTCTATTGTCAAAAAGTTTGTCTTGCGGGTGTCTTTGTATAGAGTTTTGTATTCCTTTAATAAGTTGCACAGTTCCAGTAGAAGTGTGTCAAATTCCCTAGTACACTTCTTTATTTGATCTTCAAAGAATTTTTTCTTTTCAATTTCTACCTTGTCCTTCAATGTCTCTTCCTTTATTTTCTCAATATTCTTAGTGATGTATTTACACAAAGTATCAAGTTGTCCTAAAGAATTTTTATTGTTTATATTACAATTAGGAGAAATTACCTTCAAAATTGGGATTGTGTCATCTATAGCTTTATAAGCCTATGAACTACAATTTGTTATCCTTTTGATTGAATCCAAAAGTACTTCAGTTACATTTGTTGGGTTGTGGCCTGCTAAGGAGGAACCAACATTCTGAATTCCACTGGTGGAGGAAGTAACCAAGCTTGTTGTGACCCCTGGTAGGTCTATTTGTGTTTGTATTTCTTTAAGCAATGGTTTGTGTACTTCTCCAGTTGCTGGTTGCACTGTCTCTTCATGAACCTGTTCCTATTGTTGTTGCTCTTCTTGTTGCTCTGTTTCAGTCTGAGTTCCTACCTGTTGCTCTTTGTCATCTGCCAGTTTCTCTTGTGTGTTATCAGTTTGTTTAGCTACCGGTGGCTCACTAGCCATTTCAGTCTTACCAGTTGTATCTTTGTCTACCATAATGTTGATCTTTTGTGTATCAACATCTACTATGTATAAGACTTCAGGATTAGGATTGACATCCTCTACATCCATACTTTCAACTATCGGTTGATCTTCTGTAGTTTCTGTTACCGATGATGTAAAAGGAGGTGGGGGTAAGTTGTCTTTTACTTTGATACTTGGAGGTCCACCAACCTTTCCTTTTCCTTTGTCTCTTTCTTTCTAATATACCTTTATTGGTTTGGGGCTCCTATATTCTTCCTATTTTTCTTTTTCAACTAGGAATATATCCCATCCATTTTTTGTTTCTTCAGTCACCTCATTGACTCTTCCATCCATTAATGCAATGTGTCGGTGTGTAGTAGAGAATACTAACCTGTTGGATTCAGCAATTAAATCATCAATTTCTTTAGGTGAGTTCACTGGGTACACAACAAGTATCTTTTCTATCTTGATTTTCTTGTCAAGTTCTATTACTACTTGTCTCCTTGCTTCCAGTCTTTTGAACAGTTCATCTAGTACTTCATCTACAACTTCCATCAAAAATTTCTTAAACATGTCCATATGCAATATAACACTATTTTCTACTTGTTCTTTTTCATCTGCAGTCAGAGTGTCATACAATTTCTCAATATTCTTCAGTTTCCCTTCCTTTGTAATTTCATTCAATAGTATGTCAAGAGGAGCCAGGTTTTGTTTTGTTCTCTTTTTCTTCTTGGGTGTCAGTTTCTTCTTTGGTGTAGTCTTCTTAACTGGAGATCTCACTGCTTGTTGTTTCTATCTTTTCCTCCTAGGTGAGGGTGTGGTTGCCGGTGAGGGATCTCTTTTCCTTACAACTCTTTTGAAAGCTGTAGGCATGTCACTCTTTGAAGAAGTGTCTACCAGTGATAGATGAGTCTCAGTATGTAGAGTTCCTAGCTCATCCTCAATGATACCGATTTGCTTTAACACATCTTCTTTAATAGCCTTTTCCTATCTAGAGCCTCTTCTCACAACTGCCTCAACCTTTTTCACTCTCTTCTTAGATTGTATTTGTTTTTCTATAGTCTCAGCACTACCAAATACTTCTTCCTTTGGTTCATTTGGAGCTTCCAGAAGTACTTTAGCATGAGTCTCAATTATATGATCATCTGTCTCATAGCCCATCTCTGTTACCCAGATTGTTCTTGGGATGACTGCTTCCATCTAAATTTCATCCTTTTTTATTGCAAAACATATTTCATCCTTATACTTGTCAACAATCTTTTGTGATAATCTGATTCTCTTCTTCATTTTGGCCTTAAGTGCTTGAAAGAAATCATGGATATTGTTTTCCTTATCTTCTCCCATATTGTTGAATAGTTCTGTCAATTATTTTCCTACCTGTATATCAACTCCAAGTTCTTTGTAGCCTATACTGAGAACTTGTTTGGTTATATGTAGCATCAAACATACTAGCAGATTTCCAAACCTAAAAGTTCCTTTCTTATCCTTCTTAATGTTGCCTAGGTTGTCAATTAACTCATCCTTCAACCACTCACATATATCAATCTTTACATTATCTGTGATTATGTCATAAGAACTCTTAATGCATAAACTTGAAACTGAATTGAGTCTATTTTCATGAGTTACCTTATACCCTAATATCATGCTATAAACCTTACATTGGTGTCGGTTACATCATTGACTCTTAAGGACCTTTTATCACATGTAGCACCGGTTAGCTTAGTAACTAGGTCATTTGAGACCTTCTTGGTTTTATCTGGCCTTTTACCGGTGGTTGATAACCCTATGACAACTTTCATAGCTTCCTTGGTGATTTTGTGAATTGTGTCTAACCAGAAAAATTCACCATGTACCCTGCTTAAGACTATCTTAATCACATCCTTGGGAAATTCAAGAATGCAGAGGATTTCAGTAAATCCTAGGGTTTCAATGATTTTATGTTCTGGTTTCACATTTCTAGAATTATGACATATGACAATTTTATACATAGTTTTGATCTCTTCATCTCCCAATTCCTCTATGTTGTAGTGAATGTAAATTCTAGGGTCTTTAGCATAAACAACTCCTTTTGGTATTTGTGAGAAAGCACCTATATTGTCATATTTCTTTGCTACTTTGAGAACTAGTTGAAATATAGGCCTAGGGTGTTTTATGACCTCAACTACAGTAGGGTTTGTTATATATTCAATTGCAGAGGTGGATGCCATGATGATAAATACCTTTTTCTATCTTGGATGGATTGATTTCTTGAAGTGCTTCGCCTCTTTGCTTGAAATTCCTTAGCTCTACAAATTTCACACTCTACAAATGTTTGAAATCACGGTGAAATGAAATGGAGCCAAAACCACAAATTTATAGTGTTTATTTGCCATCTACCACATTTAATGCATGTCAGTTAAGTATTCACTTAACATTTTCTACCGATAATAAAGTAATTTCCAACTTCTCATCTCTAACCAAGGGAATAATAGAACATGTGTCATTAGATTGCCAAACCCTCAATGAAACTTTCTTCAATTTGATGAAGAACTTCCTGCCGGTGGAGCATCACTTTGTCCTACCAATGAAGCATCACTCTATCCTGCCGGTGAAGCATTAATTGGTTCTACCGGTGGAGGAGTATTCCCAACATTTAGATCAACTTTTCTAATCCATTGTTTTGAGAATTCTTGCTTAACCTCTTCAACTTTTTCTTTACCTTTCAAGCTAGAACTTTTGTTGTCTATCAGTGATCCTTTACCTATACAGAATTTTGCAATATGCCCAATCTTGTTACATGCATAACAAGTCACATTATTCTTCTGAATAGCTTTTCCATAACCTATGTTGGTTTGTGTTCTGCATTGATTAGATAAATGTCCAAATCTTCCACAAACATAACATCTCACATTTATTTTGCAATTTTCAGAATTGTGACCAACTTTGTTGCATTTTGAACATTGACCGGTGGGTGTGTTGATATTCTGATAATTTCTAGATCTACATTCATTTTCTCTATGACCATACTTATTATAGTTAAAGCATTTTCCATTGAATTTATAAGCATTAGGTTTCCTTACCAGTTTGTTGTGATCCTGTGTGTTTGCAGTACTGGAGCTTTCACCAACTTCAAAGCCAATTCCAGAAGTGTCACCTTTAGGTTTTTGATTCTTCAGCAAGTTACCAAGTTCCTCTGAGCTTTTCTTGAATTTTTCTTTATGTTGATTTGTAGTTTCTAGTTCTTTTTATAAGAATTCTTTCTGTCTCATCAGTTCATTGGAGTCATTCTGAGTGTGCATCAGATCTGTCTTTAATAAATCATTTTCATAGCTAAGTCTTGTGTTCTCATTTGCTGCATCACTTAGTCTACTAGTCAATTATTATTCATTCTTCTTTCTATCTTCAATCTCTTTACAAAATCTCATAGTCATATCCTGCATCTCATTCTTTGTAGTTATGTTCTCCAGTTTCAGCTTACTTAACATATCATTAAGTGATTCCTTTTCATCATTCTTATTTTGTATTTTTTCACAAAGTTCTCTTCTCTTATTTCTTGCAATAGTAAGATTCTCTTGAAGTGCCTGAATGATATCCTAAGTTGCCTTTAGATCATCTTCTAGTTTGATATTTTTCAATTTTTCTATATTATAGTCTGAGAGAGCTCCTTCAAGTTGCTTCATCAGATTTTCCACATCTACCAGTGTCAAGATCTTCCTCAAGCTATTAGGCTTCTGAAAATAGAGGACCAAGCTCTGATACCAATTTTTAGGAATCCCACAGATACCGAGAGGGGAGGGTGAATCAGTATCTAACCGGTAATTAGAATTTCTTAACTTAAAACATGCAGAACATATTATAACAGTGTACTAGTATGCAAGAAATAATGCAATAAATAGAATTAAAAACATCCACATGAAAAGCACACCATAACACAAGGATTTAATGAGGAAACCTGGTGTGGGAAAAACCTCAATGGGATTTGTGACCCACAATATCCACTTACTGGCCAATAAGAGAATATTACTTACGAAAGGGGGCCTACACATGCAGGAAGGCCAATTGCCTAGAGCTCACTGATCAATGGGAAGTCTCACTGACTTACAATGTGGATTATACAAATCCAATAGCTTGTACTGCTTTACAATAGCATCTATAATGCCTGATCGAGTACCGGTTTCTGCTCTGTTCTTTACATAACACCTTTAACCTATATTTTACATGATAGGTTTGCCTAATATCTTCTTTTTTTTTGCTTCCATTACTTACAAAATGTCTACAATGATCTCTCTTATATATAAGAGTCATCTTACAACTTGCCAAGTCAGCTTACAAAGTTTTTACAATAATAAACAAAATATAATATAATATAACAAAAATCCTGTCGGCCTTTGTGCCAATATGCTTCCTTTCTCTATGCCGGTGCCAGTGGTCTGAGTACCGATGTAGAGTGTGATTTGTTGATGCCTATGAACTATCTTGTTGGTGTAATACCTTGCTGGTGTAATGCCTTGCCAGTGTAATACCTTGCCGGTGTAATAGGATTGTAAGGTTGCCATCAATGACAAAACCTTCAATCACATACAATGTCTCATTAGAGTGTGCATATGCCAACAATATTGCCCTTATCTTGAAATCTATGAATCCCCAAACTTTTGCTGAATTTAGACCCATTTCTTTGTGCAACTCTATTTACAAAATCTTGACCAAGGCCATTTATTTAAGACTTAAAATTCTCCTTCCTCATATCATCTCTCCTCAACAAGGAGGTTTTGTTCTGGGTCGGGAAACTCATGAGGGAGCAATTGTTGCTCATGAAACTTTGCATTCCATAAATTCATCCATTATCCCAGCTTTTGTGGTCAAACTTGATATGATGAAGGCTTATGATAAAGTTTGCTAGGCTTTTTTGCTCAATGTTTTGAGAAAATTTGGTTTCTCTGAAAGCTAGTGTAAATGGATCAAGAGTTGTATTTCTACTACTTCATTTTTTGTCATCATTAATGGAGCTCCCTCTAGATACTTTTCTTCAATCTAGGGTGTTAGACAAGGATATCCTTTATCTCCTTTCTTATTTATCATTATGGCAGAAGCTTTTAGTCGATTGGTTATTAAACAAAGGGACCTAGGCTTTTGGCAAGGGGTGTTAATTCCTAATTCTGATATTTCAATTACTCATAACCTTTTTGCTGATGATACACTTTTATTTGGGTCTTCTTCTATTCAAGAGGCTACTCATGTTAAATTTATTCTAGATACTTATACTGCTAGATCTGGCCAACAAATTAGCCCCCATAAATCCAAGATCTTCATTTTTAATACTGCTCAGTTGGTGGCTGATAGACTTGTGAATATCTTAGGTTTCCCAGTAGACTCTCTTCCTTCTACCTTTTTGGGGATTCCTTTCTTTATGGGATCTGCTAAGTCTTCTTTTTGGAATTCGGTTATTGAGAGACTTAAATCTTGTATTTTTGCTTGGAAGACTAGGTGGTTGTCTCTTTCAGTAGGATACTTCTCATTAAAATGGTCCTATCTACCATTCCTAATTACTATATCTTAGTTCTTCAAGCTCCCAGATCAGTCATCTCCCAAATTGAAAAGATTATTCGATCTTTTCTTTGGAAAAATAACATGACAGAAGATAAAAATATTCCACTAATTTCTTTGACCAAGATGTCTCTTTCCAAGCAAGTTGGTGGTGCTAGGATTAATGACTTATCTAAAAGAGATAGGGCTTTTGGGGGAAAACTAGTTTTGTCTATGTATACTAAGCCCCAATCTTTGTGGTGCCAAATTATGCAGGCTAAGTATTTGGATTCCTAGAATCCTACTAGGATCTTCACAATTTCTAATCCTCCACAGGGGTCTACTATTTGGAACTTTATGCTCTCATGTAGGGAAGTGGTCTCTATTTTCTCTCCTGGGAGGTCCATTTGCAAGAGGATATTCTTTTTTGGAAAGACTCCTGGAATGGCTTTCCCCCTCTTTTGCAGCATGATTCATTTGCTTATGTTTCAATTGTTCTTTCTTAATCATGGGGAGTTAGATTGGTTGATTATGTAGATAGTGTTTATCTTTTTTCTCACAAGGTCTCATGGAAGGATCCCTCTACTCTTCCATTGCCCTTGCAGGAAATTCAAAATTTTAAATCTATTTTGCAAGACCGAGTGACTTTCCTTTCTAACATCAAAGATCAACTTATTTGGTGCCCTTCTAAATTGGGAAACTACTCTGTAAAATAAGGATATTTTGTTGTTCAACAAATGGCCAATCAAAATGCTCCTCATCATGCCTTTTTGTTCTATTGGAATAATTCAATATTACGTAAAGCTGGTGTTTTTTCTTGGCTCGCGCTGCAAAATAGAATTTTGACTAGTGATCATTTAGTCAAATTTAATATTGCAGCCTCCTTTTCTTATATCTTATGTGGTAAAGCTCTTGAAGATGTCAATCATCTTTTTCTTCATTGTGAGTTTGCGAGTAGTTGTTGGCATTTTGTCCTCCAAAAGTTATCTCTTTCATTCCCTTTGCCTTTATCTTTATGGGACATGTTTCAATCTTGGCCAATTTTGTATTCATCTTCTCTATTTGCTTGTTAGTGGTTTATAATTTCCTCTTCAATCATATGGGCCATTTGGTGGGAAAGAAACAAGCACTTATTTAGATGTGACTCATCAAATTTATCGATTGTTCTTGGGATTTTGGAAAGAAGTATTATTGAGCAAGTTAATGCTCATGTTCAGAAATATTTTAATATGAATTTGGAGTTCTCTTCCTAGGACAATTTTATGATTTCTTCTTGGAAAAGTATCATTATTCCTATATCACTCACCTTTCCAAGGATTCAGAAAACACCTGTAGATAGAAATTCCATAAAATGGCATCCTCCTAATGCTCCTTTTTATAAATTGAATTTTGATGGATCCCCCCATGGAAATCCTGGTGATTTAGGAATAGGGATAGTTTTTCGTGATCATTTGGGTTCTTTATTAGCACTAAAAGCTATGCCAATTTCTTCTGGCACAAATAATATGGTCGAGGCTTGTGCTCTTTTAGAAGGTCTTGTTATGGCTAAGGATTTAAGTTTCAAATACCTTCATATTGAAGGTGATTCGACTATTGTCATTAATGCTTGCAAGGCAAGAAAAGATGATAATTGGCATTTCTGGTATATTCTTGAACAAATATGGACTCTTCTTGATATGTTTGAGCACCTCGTCATCTCACATGTTTATTGTGAAGGTAATGTATTGGCTAATTGCCTTGCTAATATGGGTTGTGACAAAACTTTTATTGATTCCTCTTGATTGGGGTGTGTTTTGATGAGCTTCCCAAACCTATTAAGTATAGCCTGTAGAGAGTCGAGTATTTAATCTTTCTTACTATATGATTTCTCATTTATACGAGTTGATATTCTCTTCTCTTGGTGAGGTATTCTTTTTCATAATTTATTTGGTTTTGATTTGAGGTACTTTGCTTTACTCAATCATCACTTGGCATTCATTAATGATGAGTTGGTTGTTATTGATGTTGTTCGTGTGTTTGGTACTCTCTTCTGGTGCGAAATCTGGAGATATGTATTTTCACATTGGGAATCCGTCCTTCATATACCATTTAAAGTTTGGCATGGCATTGTTTTCATGATTATCTCTGTATGCTATTTCTTTTGGTTTGTCAGATTTTTTATGATATATCTCCTCTTTCTTTTCATTTATGACATAAAAATTTTGGGCTTCATTTCTCTCTAGCATTTCCGCATTCACCTCTTCTCCTTTGGCATTTGTCTATAATGACAGACCGCAGATCTCATGTCATTGGTGTCAGTTATGTTTTGGACCCTTGTGTTTCTTATAATTTCTTTGCATTCTATAGTATATATATATTTTGGTTGCAGGTGTTTTTTGGTGTAGGGGTATGTCAATTTTGGTTGCAGGAGTTCTTTGTTGCAGGGCCTTCAAGATATCCCATGAAGATGGATCTGTCCTTCAATGTTGGTTTAGTCCTCTTTCTTTTTGGAGCTCTCTTCTTCATTCACTGGGCAGCCTATGTTATTTCTTTTTCATGTCCTTATTTTGTAAATAAGCTTGCATGATCCTATTCTGTAAAATGAGCTTGCATTCTCCTATTTGTAAATGAGCTTGCATTCTCCTATTTGTAAATGAGCCTGCATGCTCCTTTGCTCATCTCTATTTTGTAACTAGCTCCAACTAGAGGATTGTTCACTACTTCTCTTCTATAGGCATGTTGATGAGCAATGACCAGAGTTTTTCTTGCTGGTTCTTTTCTTTGGGAGCTCAGTTTGAACCAGTTTTTAAATATATTGTAAAAATTATATATTATTAATAAAATATATCAAGTGGCATTGCCACCTTGCCAAAAAAATAAAAAATATGATGAATGATAAAATTTATTATATATAATTTTTTAAGTAGTATATATGCATTTTAAAATATTTTCTTAGATTATAAGGTATATCTTTTGACTTAAATATTTATTTTTATGAAAAATTAAAAGATATATTAAACTATGTGGTTGAATAATTCAAGAAATTAGTCTAAATTTAAAATTCATGATTACATTTAAAATAACAACATGAAAATATTTAGTTAACACTTAGACCATGATTTATTAATCATGAATTTAGAACTAAATGTTTTCATGTTTTTATTTTAGAATTAATCATGAATTTCAAATATAGACTAATTTCTTGAATTGAATGAAATGTATTATGAAATAGTTTAATATATCTTTTAATTTTTCATATTAAATAATATTAAATTTTTCTTGTTATTGTCATACTTTTTAATATCTGTCATATAACTCTTTATAGGTGGAAGTAGTCAACCAATTGGGACTTGGTCTCAATATTGTAGATCTTATTTTTATCTTTATTCTTTTAATTCATTACATATATTTGCCATATCTTTAATGTAGAATAAAGTAATCAATTTTCATTATATATATATGAAATAGAAATGACAGTAGAGTTTGTCCATTAAATAATTCAGATGTTAAAACATGATAGAAACAAAACTATTAGATTGTTTTAGTTCTTTCTAAGTTAGAATTTATAAAAACTATTATAAAGTTAAATGATTACTTCTTCCATGTAATTATAGATAGAGAGTTCAATTAAAAATTGTACACAACAAATAAATTCAAATTAAAGTTGAAAGATAATAAGATGTTATAAATTAATATTATTATTATTTAGATCTTCACAATGAGCACATATGACATATTCAAATTCTTTCTCACAATAGATTTCTATAAAATTTTAGAGATAAGAATGATTCTTACAATCTTATATGCCAGTAAATAATGTTCCTATAGATAGGAATTGGGAAATCATCAATGCAAATAGCAAATTAGACTAGCTCAATCACGAACACTAAATTGCAATGATAACAATCCTAAAAACATTCAATAGAAAACATGAAGACAAGATATTTAAAATGAAATTAAAGCAAACCAAATGCAAATATCTCCTTCATAATTCTCCATTGTCCTTTCTCCTTCAAATTGCTTTGTTTGTGGATCTCACCTACAAGTGCATAAGCATAATATGAAAGCAAGATTGACAAGACATCATAAGGATACTAGAAGCGTGATTGATTGATTGATCAGGAGAGAGAGTATGATTGAAGAAATTCATCCAATTTATAGATAAATTGGAGAAAAGACAAGATTAGAATGAAGAGATTTGAAAGGAAATTTCAAATCAAGAATGACAAATATGACAAATTATGACAAAATTGACACTTTCTATGCAAGATTGATTGATTGACAAATTATGACAAAATTGACAAAATTGCTATGCAAAATTGATTGATTGACAAATTATGACAAGATTGCAATGTCATTCCCATGAAATTAGGGGAAATATAGGAGAAAATTGATGAAAATTAGAAAATTAGGAATTAGGAGAAATTAGTAAATTGGAAAATTAGGTAAATTAATTAAAAAATTTTCATTCATTAATTAATTCACAAAAAGAGGGAGGAATTAATTAGCCAATTATATAAATATTTAATTGTGACAAGAAGACTTGGGATAAATAAATAAATTATTTATCCTAGAGGGAAAATGACAAACAAGATTAAATGAATAAATCATAAAACCTTAGAAGATGAATTAGAAATGCAAGGACGACAATTAGGTCTTGACAAAAGATAATTGATGTCGATTCGATCATGATTCTGATTAACAAAGGACCAATGCTGACAAATGATTGAGATTGATAAATTGACCAAGATTGATAAAGAGACCAAATTGATAGGCGCCAATTGACAAGGAACAGTGACTAATTGATCCAAATTGACACGATTGAAAAGGACAACGATCGATGACAAATTGATCACAAAATGACAAGATTGATGACAAATTGATCGCAAAATGACAAGATTGACAAGTTGATAAGGATCAATGATGAATCGAATGCAAGATGACAAGATTGAAAAGAACAATGATCAATGACAAATCGATCGCAAAATCGACAAGAATGAAAAATGACAATGATCGATGACAAATCGATCGCAAAATTTACAAGATTGAAAAGAGGACAAAACCCTAATTCTATCATCGATTAGGATTGACGATGTCCAAAATGAAATCAAATTCATGATGTCAAAATATGCCAAATGAGCACGCACATTGATGTGACAGGATAAGATTGACCAAAATCATGACTGAAGATTATTATCGACAAGACCAAATTTGAAAGTGAGACAAATGAAGAATGCAGAAGAAGGACTTGATGCTCACAAATGATAAAGACCAAGCGCACAACATAGAAGAAATGTTAATGCAATGCAAAAACCCTAAAATAAGGCAATGCACAAATGTTAAAGTATGACTCCACAAGCGTTGACCATTTTTAGATGTCTACATTTTGCCCCTCTTTGAGACAATGCGATTTTAAGAGTTGTTTCAAAGAACAATAATGAAAATGCCCCAAACAATAACAATGACATATGTATGCCCCCTCGAGGAATTGGCCGGAAACATCCAGAAAAGAGGCCAATTGATCGATAAGAATGATAGAAAATGATAGGATCAATTGGATCAAGAATCGGAGATCGGATGCACTAATGACAAGCAATGGAAGGTGTAAAAGACTGCGACTAGCATAAGATGGAGAGGGTGCACGTCCATCTATACACTGACAAAGTGCTATAAAGGAGATAAGGAGAAGGAAAATAGCTCATTTACACTAGCCAAAGTGGAGGATTTGTTGCTCTGAAAAAGGACTCTTGCATAGAGATGGCAAACATTCCAATGGCAGATCACCTCGGGGAATGTGTACACACCTACAGACAACCGAACAATGTGGGAGTAGCGGTATGTATCTCAAAAACCCATATTGTCAATTTCATGAATTTTACTCGCTTGTGGGACATTGCGGGGCCCACAGGGAATGAAAAAAAGGACTTCTGCGCCTATGTGGGTGCATCCTGTGCTTGTGTAGGATGTTCTGCACCTGTGTAGGGTACACAGGCATAGTTGTGCACTGAGAACCTTAATTTGACCAAAAACAGCATGAGAATGATCCCGAAAAGAGGGATGAGGGTAGGATAGGTCAAAATAGATAAGAAACACCCTGAGTGGTGGATGAAACAAGGAAATGCAACCCATAGGAGGAAACCCTAAAACTAACAAAGTGTGCCCCAATTGTGATGTAGAGTCGACAGTATCCATTGATTACACGGGAGAACCAACCTGACTGCTTCATGTTACGACATAGACTCAGGAGCACAAACAAAGATACATTAGTAGGACTTGGATTATACTATATCACATTCATGCCCGAGATTAGGGCAAACACAGGACTGCTTACCGCATTGGCAGAGTGATGGCATTTAGAGACTTCCTCTTTCCATCTGGCGACTAGAGAGGCGACTGTGACACAAGAGGATGTATGGCATATCCTCCACATTCTGATTCAGGGGGAGATGATAGAGTATGACCTAGCGACAGGGAGAGACACGTTGTACAGATTAGTCAAGTGTGATGCAGATGACCTTGATATCGTAGAGAGGGGGATTGGCTGGGAGACCATGGCAGCAGAGTACGATTAGCGATATGTGGTGATAGCCATGGTTATAGCATGCCTATTAGTAGGGGATAGACAAGGACATGGAATCCCTATTAGATGGGGAAGAGTGCTAGAGCAGATGGCGACAGAGGGGACTATGTATGCATGGGGACCATGTGTGCTGGTTATGCTATATTTTGAGCTGCATCAGATAGCATATTAGGGGGTTCAGACTTTGAGCTGTGGGGTTACACTATTATAGATATGGGCATTTGAGAACATAGCCATATGTCGACAGATTGTAGAGAGACAGGTAGTACCACACTAACAATATGTGTATAGTTATGGGGGTAAGTTGAGATAGGGTCCTTTCGGATACATATTGTATTGGCGACATGAGCTAGACAGATTGAGAGAGTTCACATGGAAGCCATATCTTGATTGCCCTAGATGGTCAGATGATAGTGATGAGCTACTGTATTGCAGAGAGGAGAGATACCTAATTGGGCAACCAGTGAATTTCCAGAGAGTAATTGAGATGTACCTGCCAGAGAGAGTCAGACGACAGTTTGGAGAGAGGCAGGATGTACCTAGAGGGACTGCACACTTTGCCTAATCTCACAGAGAGACGAGTCAGTGGGGGAGGATGATTCAGCCACACATAGCATATGCTGACTTCACATAACTACAGCAGGGACAATGGGATTGGAGATCAGATGTGGTGGACGTCGGGACGACAGAGGAGTATGAGCGATGGTTTGCACAATGACGGCCTGTGCCATTGACAGATCCTGATATTCCAGTACCGAGGACATAGGAGGACTTCCCACTCACTAGAGATGCTGAGGACAGAGATGATGATGAGGGAGATGATGAGGATGAGGGGGATGATGAGGATAGAGGAGATGATGAGGATAGAGGAGATGATGAGGAGGATGACAAGGATGGAGGGAATGAGCCAGATTCAGCCGATCAGTTTAGAGTAGAGATAGCTAGACTAACAATGGCTCGAGATACAGCAATAGCCCAGGCACAACAAGCAGAGCAAAGAGTGACCGAGTATATTGGGTCGATCAGGGATGCCAGTGCACGTGAGATGGCACAGATGTTGGTAAAGACCGGAGAGGAGATACACCATTGGAGGACACTATATGAGAGTGCAGTTTCACTAGAGCAAAGAGTAGCATCATATCAAGAACGATCAAGGACAGAGAGCATACCACATTCTTGAAGGTCAGTGAGCAGCATGGGAGTGAGTGGACCCATGAGAACACCACAGCCAGAACCAGGGGTAGGAGGGATATCATCCTTGAGACATGGCACAGATGAGGAGGACAGAGGGAGCACCCAGTGACAGAGGCACGTGCTCCTTACGATAGAGACATATGTAGTTTGACATTATGTATTCAGCATGTGGGCCATATTGAGGATAGACAGTCCAATTTTGTACTCCGATATTATTTTGATATATGATATGATATGCAGCTATATGATGGGATGTAATGTGTTATGGTTGATGTGGACTTTCCATGCATGGATGTCTTATGCACTATTTATGTACCATTGTGGAATATGTATGAATATAGTTTTATGTGTTTTTGATGCATTTATAATATGAAATGGATAAAATGCTTGATATAGGCTTGATATAATGCAAATGTAATAATCAATGAATGTAGGATGCAACTTATGTGTTTGGAGATTGGAGAACTAGACTAAACTGACTGCCCAAACTGACAGAAGAAATTTTAGTAAGAAGAAATTAGACAGAGGACAGTTAGAGATGAAGAAAAACTTGCTTTCACCAATGCACTTTGTAGGTGAGAACCTTTATTTAATGTAGCAAAACGGATGCAGAGCATCATGGCATTGAAGGCCAAAGCTGAAACACCACCCCTTTTGCAAAGTACAGACACATCACACACAAGGAATGAGTGAAGCATCCTAGGGTACATACATCAAGGGTCAAGGTATGTGCAGCGTTCACAGAGCAAACGTACTTATCACAAACACCCAATGATATAGTTGCCCCAGGTTGTGACAAACATTCCACAAACAGCAAACATAACAAAAAAGGAAAGGGATCATGAACCATCCCGATCACTCTAAATCACTTAGTGACATCATCAAGCAACATAGGAACATGATCGAAGATAAATCAATAAATGATAAGACTCGCTAATTCCAACAAGTCAAACAAACATCTTGATCGTCATTGTCAAAATTTGAAAGTGTTGATAGGACGATCATGCTGTCTGGTTTTAGGGAATGCGGTACCCTGTCTAAGACAGGAAACATTTTGGTTTCGAGCATACCACACCCTGTATAAGACCCATGATAGTAGTGACAAGGACAAATGATATTGATGTTGATTGATTGATATGACAATTTTAATCAGTTTGAATGTTTGGTTTGATTGAAAAGTTCATTTGTTAATGCGTGATTTCATTAAAACGCAGTGTTGGATTGATTGCCATTGGAGGTATGATCAATGATTTATCTATGCACAAAGGGGATATTGGTGTTTTTACAAGTTTTTCTTGTTCAATTTTTCAAGACTTTATTTGACTTTTTAGGGATTTATTTTAGGACATTTTTTGCTTTTTTTTGGATTTTTTTTTAGGACATTTTTTTATTTTTTCTGGATTATTTCAGGACATTATTTGATTTTTAAAAAAAAATTTCAGGACATTATTTGATTTTTTTTTTTTTTTTTAAGGACATTTTTCAATTTTTATGATTTTTTCAAGACATTTTTTAATTTGAAAGCTCCAGTAATTGATCATGAAAAGGGGCACGCACCTAATGAAATTTCGAAAGACATATACAGTGACCAGGACTAGAACATATGCACAAGGACTAGAAACCTAAGTATGCAAGATAATGATGTTGACCAATCATAGGCCTAGAACAGAACATTGGGTCAGGACAAGGATAAGCATGATAAACCTGCAGAGAGAAAGTATAGCTAGGGGTCATGATAGATGATGGAGCAATAATCTTTTACACATGGTGCCTGTTTGCTAGGTTTTCACCATAGTACTTGCCCAAAGCGCCTGTTTGCCAGGTTTTCACTAGAGGGCGAATTTTTCTTTACTTTTGTTTGTCTTTTCAATTTTTTTCAATTTTTTTTTTTTTTTTTTTTTGATTCTTTTTGTATTTTTCAGGATCATATTTGAAGAACTGCTGATAGAAAACTATGCCCAGTACTTGCGAAGGTGCATACTATTGACTAGATCTGACAAAGGTTCACCTTCTGGGGTGGTAAGCTGATATGCCCCCGAGCCATAGGCTGCAGTAACTATGAAAGGCCCAACCCAATTAGGTTCAAACTTTCCTTTGATGATGTCAATAGACTATGCATTCTTGGGGTTTGCCTTTAGAACCAGATCTCCCACTTTGAAGTGTCGCACTTTGACCTTCTTATTATAAGAGCGACGGAGACGGTTTTGATATGCTTGCAAATGTGTCAGGGCTGTCTGACGTTTCTCATCTAACATCTCAAGCTGATGCAACAAAGAGACTCTGTGCATTTCATCATCAGTCAGATGTTGCAAGGAAACACACAAAGATGAAATCTCCACTTCCAAGGGTAAAATGGCTTCCACACCATACACTAAGGAATAAGGTGTTGCACTAGTAGGTGTGCAGATAGAAGTGCGATAAGCCCATAGTGCTGGATTCAATTGTACATGCCAATCTCGACTAGCGTCATTGACAACCTTTTTCAGGATCTTGATAATGGTTTTATTTGATGCTTCATCTTGACCATTACCCTATGGATAGTATGGATTGGAGAAACAGTGTTGGACGTGAAACTTTTCACAGAGTTCCTTGACATCTTTGTTCTTGAACGGACGACCAGTATCTGTGACTATTGCAAGGGGAACCTCATATCTGCATATGATATAATTCAGTAGGAATTTTGAAATTTGCATACCAGTGATATAGGTCATGGGGATAGCCTCGATCCATTTTGTAAAATACTCGGTGGCTGTACCAACTTTTTGGCTAAGCTTAGACCATTGAAATGGCCTCCACATATACCATCATGAACCTCGCATAAAGCCATTTGTGCTTCATCAGATTCAAAACACCTGAGGAGGGTATGGTCAAAGGAACGATGGTAAAGGGTGTCGGCAATGATGACATATTTGGCTGTCTGGCGGATGAAGGCTTGGCATTGGTTAGAGGAAAGGTTAGGTGGTAAGGTTTGGGATTTCAAATATTGATAGATGTCATTGTACCATGGGGAATTAGGACCAACAAGAACACACATCACATCTACTGTCAAAATTTCAAAAGAAGGGACAAGCAACTGTTCGACCAAAAATTCACATCTGTCCATATTATGGGGCATATTTAACATGGAAGCAATAGTTACCATAGCATCTGCCAACTTGTTTTGAATTCTTGGAACTTGACTGAAATGGATAGCCATAAATTTTGTTTTGAATAAATCCACCATATGCTTGTAGGGAATAAGCTTTTCATCTTTTGTTTCATAGTCATCATTCACTTGACAGATGACTAACTAAGAATCTCCATAGACTTGCAAATGTGTGATATTCCAATGGATCGCTACTCGGAGTCTTGTGACCAGAGCTTCATATTTTGCAATGTTATTAGTACAATGGAAAGTTATTCTATAGGATTTGGGAATAGAATCACCTTGAGGGGTGACAAACAATATACCTTCTTGGGACCCGAACTTGGTATGGGATCCATCAAAATATAACTTCCATTCATTAGAAGATGTGAGAGAAAAGACTGATTCATCCAGAAAATCGGTCAACATGGGATGATCATCATAAATAGGAGCCTCGGCAAGTTGATCCGCTATGATTTGTCCTTTTATTGCCTTTCGCTCAATGTACTCAATATCAAACTCACTGAGGATCATAACCCACTTTGCTAGGTGACCTATCAAAGCTGCCCTGCTAAGCAAGTATTTCAAGGGATCAATTTTTGCAACTAGCAATGTCTGATGATTTAACATATAGTGTTAAAGCTTCTGTGTTGCAAAGACCACTGCTAAACATGCCCATTCAATAGTTGAATAATTCAGCTCATAGCCCACTAGTGTCCGACTGATATAATAAATAGGCCGCTCTTCGCCTGCCTCATCCTGTTGGGCTAAGAGAACTCCCAGTGCCATTTCAGTTGGAGAAATATACAATATAAATGGCTTCCCTTCTATAGGAGGCATTAGAATAGGTGGCAACAGCAGATAATCCTTGAGAGTTTGAAATGCTGATTGACATTGCTCAGTCCATTTAAAAGCGACACCTTTATGCAACAAATGCTGGAAGGGATGACATTTGTCTGCCAATTGAGCTATAAATTGGCGAATTGACTGTAACTTTCCTTGCAAACTTCTTAATTGACAGAGATTGAAGGAGGAGGCATATCCATTATTGCTTTAACCTTGGTAGGGTCGACTTCAATGCCTCTATGAGAAACAATGTACCCTAATAATTTGCCAGCTATGACACCAAAGACACACTTCTTTGGATTAAGTCTGAGCTTGTAAGTTTCCATTCGGTCAAAGATTGGGCCAGGGATGGCTAAATGACTATCTCTTGTGACAGACTTGCATAATAGGTCATCAACATAGTCTTCCATCAAAGTATGCATAAAATCATGGAAATTTGTCATCATATCTCTTTGATATGTTGCGCCAGCATTTTTAAGGCCAAAAGGCATCACATTCCAGCAGTAGGTACCCCAAGCACATGTGAATGCAGTCTTATGTTGATCTTTAGGAGCAATGAGAATTTGGTTATATCTAGAGAAACCATCCATTAATGATAGCATCTCATATCCAGCAGTCATGTCAACTATGATGTCTATATTTGGCAGTGGAAAGTCATCTTTAGGGCATGCTTTATTGAGATCCCTAAAATCCATATAGATTCTGATGCCCCCAGTTACCTTGCTAACTAGTACCAAATTTGAAATCCAATCTGCATAATCAATGGGTCTGATAAAGCCCACATCTAATAATTTTTTTAGTTCTACCTTGACCAAGAGAGCCACCTGGGGATGCATCTTTCTGAGTTTTTGTTTGACGGGCTTGGCATCTGATTTTAATGGCAAGTGATGAAGGACTAATTCTGGATCAAGGTCAGGCATATCTGCACAGGACCATGCAAAACTGATGTTCTTCTCAAGAAAGAAATTGACAAAATCTATCTTTTCCTGTTTTGATAGAGAAGCAGCAAAATGAATGACCTTAGGGTTGTCAGGTGTACCCAAATTTATCTCTTCAGTCATTTCCACAAGAAATGTTGATTTATCCTGACTTGATAGGGGTATATCCAATCTTCCACGTTTGGGCGCCTTAGAGAGGTTTTCACCCGCAGGTACATCTTTTATTTTTACTTTTTCATGATTAGAGAGTGCCTTACGGTTTTCACTCAAAAGACTCATTCTTTTGATTTTTTACGTTTTCTTTTTCATTTTTATGACTAGAAGATGGAGTTGACTCCCCAAAATATGCTATGGAATCTAGATCAATAGTAAATCCTGCTTTATGGTCACCTTGCGGTATGCCTTCTCGGAGTCCAAGAAATTCGGCAATTGCTTCGTCATTTTGAAAACAATCTAATGTGAGTGGTTCTTGTTGGTCATGTTGGATAAGCTATGGATAGACAAGGGGCATGTCATCATCAGTTTTAAGGAGAGAGAGGGCTGAGATGGTAAAGATGTAAATGTCTATGGTATCACTATCTGAACTGCTAGTATTTGATTCAGAGCTTGGGTCCCAGAATGACTCTATCCAAGCATTAGGGCATGTTTTAGGAGGGGGAGTTATTTCATGTTTGTCTTCCATGGGCAAATCATCAGGGTCAAGGAAAACATTGTCAAGGGCATAGGAGCTAGAAGAAAAGGAACTCCATTCCCATTCATTGGAATTAGTTTCGGATCGGGTATCCTCAGGTGTCATTTCATCATTAGAGTCATGCCCGTTTCTACATGTGGTCACTTTGGTAGACAAGGGTCCAATTCGCAATGGTACAAAACCTAACCCTAAAGTTGGAGGTCGCATCTTGGGTATAATAGGCTCTAGTCTTCCTTTCTTGTCAGGGCCCAAGCCACTGCAGCCATCATATCCTTTCTTCTGCAGCATAGTAAATCCTTTGCCGTACCGCTCCATCGGCAACTTGATAGGTGGTGTCTCAGTTGGATCCTTATAAAGCCAATCTATGACATCATCATCCAAAGTTTCTTTGTCAAGTTCACCCCATCTTGTAAATGTAGTGGGGGGCTGATATTGAATGACTATCTTAGGTTCCTTTTGCAACAAATGTGGTTTACCATGTGATTTTGGAGATATTGGTAAATTCCCAATGAGGAATGTTTGAGCCATTGAATACTCTCTGCATCCTTGGTCCTGTATCTTCAATTTTCCTTTGACAACATCTAACAATTCATTAGGATCCACAAAATTATGTGAGTGGGCCTCTCTATTGACTAGGACTTATTGCTGTGGGGAATCCTTTAGATTATTACAAAATTGAAATGGATTAGGATCTCCTGGAATTGTTATCTCAGTCCCATTGTAAGGATATTTTAAACATTGATGATAAGTGGATGGAACTGCTTTCATTGCGTGGATCCACGGACGGCCAAGAATCATATTGTAAGGGAGGTCGAGGTCTAAGACCTACAGAAAAGTGTTTTCTGTCATTGGACCAACTCTAATAAGCAATGAAATTATCCCTTTAGATGGGTGCTCAGCATCATCATATGCTTTGATTGTTATTCTTCTAGAAGAATCAATGTCATTTTCTGTATAACCAAGACCAATGACCACTCTCAAGGTATAGATGTTAAGACCCGCTCCGCCATCTATCAAGACTCATTGGATCTTGCAATTATGGACAAAGACTTCAAGATGTAAAGGATCATTATGAGGGATCTTATCAGGTGAAATATCATTATCAGAAAAGGCAACGTGTTGGGAAACAACTAGATGTCCAATTCGGGCTTGAAACTGGTCAACATCAATGTCTGTCGGGATAGTGGACTCAATTAAAGATTTATCTAGGACTGTGTGATGCATAGGGGACATTCTCAACAACTCAAGGATTGATATTTGTGTAGGTGTCTTTCCCAGATGATCTAGGAGATTATACTGACTCATAGGAGTTGATTTGGGAGGAACTGCAGGAGCTCCTTTCAAGACTATTTTGGATCGACGAGTGGTGACTGCACAAGAAGGATCTTGTCCCTTTATTCTTATGGTGGAAACATACTCATTTGATGCTTGAAAAAAATTGATGACATTGTTATAACTAGTATTTGCATAATTTGTTGTTTGGGTAGAGTTTGAAGAAGATGCTTTACCCTTGTCATGATCAAGCAAAGGAGTTTTGAAAATTGTATGATCAATGTTAGAGGTCACGTTGGGTGGGTCTACCTCAATTACTCCTTGATCTAACAAGTCTTGAATCATATGTTTCAATTGAAAACATGATGTAGTTTTATGTCCTTTTGACCGATGGTATTCACAATATGCATTATCATTCCACCAATGTGGCTTTACCAATGGTTCTGCCTTGATATCTGGTAACTTGATAAATTTTTCTTGTATTAATTGTTTCATTACTGACTCAATAGGCTCTCCCAATGGCGTAAACTGTTGAGGAGGCCCATCCCTTGATCGGAAATGTTTTCGTTGCTGGTTTTGTTGCTGACCTTGTTGTTGATTATATTGTTGAGTGTATTGTTGAGTAACATTGCTTGTTGGTGTTTGATTTTGTTCCATAGTTGACATATTAGGAGCGCTCAATTTCTTTATTGTGAACGGGGGTTGATTTGCATTCACCGCTCTTGCATCAA
This sequence comes from Cryptomeria japonica, assembly GCF_030272615.1. Taxonomy (NCBI): domain Eukaryota; kingdom Viridiplantae; phylum Streptophyta; class Pinopsida; order Cupressales; family Cupressaceae; genus Cryptomeria; species Cryptomeria japonica. The sequence goes on along the minus strand of NC_081411.1, from coordinate 548,761,825 downwards.
CAACTCCATCATTAGTGACATTCTTGTTTTTGTACCAAAATCTATTTCTATCCCTTGAATTGTTTGTGTTGTCACTATCTTTGTTGAGCTTAATGATTCCCTTAGCTACAAGAGCAGTTTCAATGTTCATCCCTTTCTTAATGAGTTTCTCAATGGTACTAGGACTTTTCAATTTGAGTTTATACATCATTTCTGGGACCAAATTTTGAATAAATAAGTTCACTTGTTGTTCTTTAGGTATATCTAAGGAAGAACGACTATACAAGCTTCACCATCATTGCAAGAAATTCACTAATGGTTCACCTTGCTTTTGCTTGGTGTTGCATAAATCTGACATGGTCACGTCACTGTCGATGTTGAATGCGAAGTGAGATATAAACTTTTGAGCCAATTCTGACCAATTATTTATATTCCCTGGCAAATGCGAATACTAATCCATGGCTTGTCCTGTGAGACTTCATGCAAATAAGAACATTAAATATGTTTCCTCATAACTCACTTCAGTACATGCTGCAAAAAATGCTCGAATGTGGTCTTTTGGATTGCCATTCCCTTTATATTTCTCAAAATTAGGTGCCTCAAAATGCTTAGGGAAGGGAGGCATGTACAAGCTCTTGTCAAATGGATTAGGACATAAATCTTGATCTGTGTACAACTTCTTTGTTCCTTTGGTTTCCAATGCATAGACTTGTCATTGCAACTTCTCAAGCCGTTGTGCAAATACGTTAGGTAGTGAAGATTTTGGAAGTTCATCATTTACTCTTGGGTGTATGCTTTGTCGATACATCCTATTCTCCATTGGCTATTGATGCTCAGAAATTGCTATCTTTGGTGTCTCTGGCATATGATGTTCTTGGTACACCTCTTGTTGTGGTGGTTGTGCCATGCCTTGATATTGACCTTGTTGCCATGCTTCTTGTGGTGGAATCATTGTTTGTAGCCTAGGTTGATATTGCAATTGAGGATGTTGTTGATATTGCACAGACATCAATTGTGGTTGTGAAGTATGATAACTTGTTTGTCTTGGCACATATTGAGGCACATGTTGTTGTTAGTGTTGACGAACTGGAAGTTGCTGACTTTGTGCCAATTGTTGTTGTCTTGATGTAAATCCCATCATTTGCAAAAAACTTTGTTTGGGAGGTTTTTGTTGTTTCTCCTTAAGATGGGGTATGGAACTTGCATTGACTCGCTATGTTGTTTGTCCAATCCATTGTAGTGGTTGCAAGTTTGCATTAAATTGTAATGGTGCAGAAGGCACTGCAACTTGTTGTTGAATGTGATATTGTTGTTGTTGTGCATTGTTTGCTTGCACATTCGATTGTTCCTTTTGTGCATTCCCCAATTGTTGCAACATTTGTTGTTGGTGCAAACCACTATTTGTAGCTCTTTGTGTTGCCATTATCGAAGGATCTATCACAATAGTTTACATAACAGGTACTTGAGTATTTGGCAAATAAATTGAACTTAATGGGACATAGGAACTTTGTTGCATTGTGGAATTGTTTTGGACATTGGTGAGATCTGGCATTCCAGTCATAAAGCTTTCTTGCATCTTAAATTTTGATCCAATTTTATGCATGCGAGGAACCACTTCTTATTGAGGGACAGCTATCAATATTTGTGTGGCCCTCATTTGATCTTGTGTTGCAGGTGTTGTATTAAATAATGGATTATTTATTGTTTCAAATGGTGACTTTTGAGGAATAGTCACTGTTAATGCTTTTGAAGCACGTTTACTCATCAAGGTAGGTTGAATTTCTTGTTGCACATTTTCTTCATTTGGATGTGGAGAGAAACTTAACAGCTCACCACCTTGTTGTTTTTGCACATTGATTTGCTCACTTGAGGAGGTCACATTACTCATCATGTCAAGATATTTTTGCGGGAACATCTTAAAGACCTCGTTCAAGAATTTATCCATCTTTTTTGTCAACTTCGGATCTTGAAGGAACATATTAACATCATCAGAAGCATCGGCATCTGATGAAGAATCTGGTAAAACATTTGGATTTATTTCTTGTTGAATGCCCTGATCTGAACCAAATCCTTGTGAAAGAGTTTGTTCCTCATGTAATGTTTGAATTTCATGTTGCAGGTTCGGTTGATTCCAGTCGAAAGGTGCATTTCCTCTTAGTGTTGGTGGAACACTCCCATATCCTGGTTTCATGGGTACAAACACTAGTTCATATAATGGAGGTGGTCCAAGTTGAACCATTCCATATGGTGGTAATGATGTGTTTGACGAACCTTCAATTTGTACTATTTGACTAGTTTGAAACTGTGAGTTTGATATGTTGTCAATGGGTTGATACGTTGGTTCGCCCATCTTCTTAGATTTTGACCTTGTTTCAACAGGCATGTCACTTATGCAAATGCAATATTTTTGGAATTTTTCAAGGATAATATATGATATGCAACTAAATGCAAACTAAATGGATGAAAATGCAATCTATGGCAAGAATGCAATCTATGTTTTTGTTGTTTTTGAAGATTTTGGACAAACTTTTGGAATGCAAATCTAAGAAAGAGACCCTTAGGAAATTGAAATGGTGTCTAGACCTCAAAGGACAAAAGGACCAAGTGACAAAAGGACAAAATGACAATGTCTCCCCTATATGCTTGGATACTAAGCTAGGTTTGACCAAATGACATTGATGACAAAAAGACAAAAGTTTGATAAGGTCTAGACTTCCTAACAATGACTTAGGGTTTATTCAAAGATTTGGATTACTCAAGTATGACAAAACCTAGTTTTGACATTATATACAAAGGGACAATTACTATGCAAATGACCCTAATATGATATGATAATGACCTAAGCTTAATGAAGAGACCTAGGGTATGCAAATGTGACCTAGTGTTATGAGGACAAAGTTGCAAATGCAAATGTATGACAATGTCAACCTAAGACTAAACCTAAGGTTGAATTATGAAATGGTATTACTCTAATGCAAGAGGACACATGCAAATGGATGACCCTTATTGATATGCAAATGAGTATGACCTAGGTGAAACCTAACCTTGGTAGTTGATAATGAATTTGCAAAATGCAAACCTAGGATGAACCTAAATCTAAGTGACATGAATGTTGAAACAAGATTTTGGAAAATGTTTGACAACCATGTTTGAAGGTGTTTTGAACTTTTTTGAATGAAATACTCTTGTGTTTAACCTTGTTTTGAATCAATTTGTCTTGTTTTTGAAATGAGACACAACTCAACTTTTGACAAGCAAAGAAGACAAGATGTTTTGACTTAGACTCAAGACAATCACGCTCATTCACACATTTCTTATGGTAGGTAAGTACAGTAGGTACTTGAGAGGTAGACTCGTTATGAGATTCAAGGAGAATACATAGATGCTTGACCCCATGGGCTCCCCTCCATGGCACTCACTTCTCAGGGCAGCCAAGCATCAGTCCCCATGGAAATCTCCCCATGGTGAACTTAGTATCTCTTCCAAGTATCCGAACTCCTCCTTCTCAAGCAACTAGAAGGATTTTTGGCCTCTAAATACAAGGTGTTTAATAAGGATTTCTGTTAAGTGTTACTCCTTGGTGTCATGCAAGCGTGATTGAGACATAGGCCCACCAAGATACCAAACAAATGTAGTCGCGCAAGCATGATTTAGACCATGAGGCCCTACTTAGATGCTGATATGAGAAAGAGTCCAAGGGTCATCACTTCTCAAGTAACTACAATTCCCACGTAACCCTTCCTTCAAAGCTTTCGCCCATCAAGTATTTATTTATAGTGAGTTAGAATGCCAAGGTACTCTAGCTGTGCTCACTTTGGGTCGTTCCCTTCTCATGATTGTCACTTGCTTGCAAAAGAAAGCAAATGGTCAGGAAGGTAGGCCCTCTAGAGGTAACAAACAATCCAAAGCATGAGAATGGTATCGAAGATCTGGATTTCTGATCACCCTAAGAAGGATGAGAGCATACTATCCTACTCCAATGTCAAACTTGAAAAACAAAGTGAACACATGTTCATTCCATCCTACTTATCAAACATACTAGGTGCCTAATTATGAATCACAAACACAAAGTTTGGTTGGAATATAAGGCAACCTGCAAAATCACTAAGTTAGAAGTTTAATTTGTTTGGTCTTTGACTAGCAAACTGGCATAAGATTTGTTAGTAGTTTCATTCTTAGTCTTTGTCACATGTAATGCCAAGGTGCTGCACAGAGAATCAGTACTAAAGAAAACTAGAATACAAGAACAAAATGCAAAACAAAGTAATTTGCAAGTAAAAAAAACACTGATTTTCACCTTTGTTTCTGGCCTTACACAGGTGCAGAATGTCTTGACACAGGCATAGAATGCCTTAACATAGGTGTAGAATGCCTTGACACAGGCGTAGGTCTCCTTAACATAGGCGCAGATCCCTCCTACATAGGCGTAGAAGTGTCCAGAAAGCCCTGAGTTGCCCTGTTTCTTGGGTTTTCACCTACAAATCAGTTCAAAAGGAACTCAAAACATGGTTAAAGGGTTAGTTCACATCGGGTTCACCAATTAATGTAGATAGGAATTAGGAAATCATGAATGCAAATAGCAAATTAGACTAGCTCAATCACAAAAACTAAATTGCAATGATAACAATCCTAAAAACATTCAATAGAAAACATGAAGACAAGATATTTAAAATGAAATTAAAGCAAACCAAATGCAGATATCTCCTTCATAATTCTCCATTTTCCTTCTTTCTCCTTCAAATTGCTTTGTTTGTGGATCTCACCTACAAGTGCATAAGCATAATATGAAAGCAAGATTGACAAGATAGCATAAGGATACTAGAAGCGTGATTGATTGATCGATCGGGAGAGACAACATGATTGAAGAAATTCATCCAATTTATAGATAAATTGGAGAAAAGACAAGATTAGCATGAAGAGATTTGAAAGGAAATTTCAAATCAAGAATGAAAAATATGACAAATTATGACAAAATTGACACTTTCTATGCAAGATTGATTGATTGACAAATTATGACAAAATTGACAAAATTGCTATGCAAAATTGATTGATTGACAAATTATGACAAATTATGACAAGATTGCTATGTCATTCCCATGAAATTAGGGGAAATATAGGAGAAAATTGATGAAAATTAGAAAATTAGGAATTAGGAGAAATTAGTAAATTGGAAAATTAGGTAAATTAATTAATAATTTTTCATTCATTAATTAATTCACAAAAAGAGGGAGGAATTAATTAGCCATTTAAATAAATATTTAATTGTGACAAGAAGACTTAGGATAAATAAATAAATTATTTAACCTAGAGGGAAAATGACAAACAAGATTAAATGAATAAATCATAAGACCTTAGAAGATGAATTAGAAATGCAAGGATGATAATTAGGTCTTGACAAATGATAATTGATGTCGATTCGATCATGATTCTGATTAACAAAGGACCAATGCTGACAAATGATTGAGATTGATAAATTGACCAAGATTGATAAAGAGACCAAATTGATAGGCGCCAATTGACGAGGAACAATGACTAATTGATCCAAATTGACATGATTGAAAAGGACAATGATCAATGACAAATCGATCACAAAATGACAAGATTGATGACAAATCGATTGCAAAATGACAAGATTGACAAGTTGATAAGGATTGATGATGAATCGATCGCAAGATGACAAGATTGAAAAGAACAACGATCAATGACAAATCGATTGCAAAATTGACAAGAATGAAAAATGATAATGATCGATGACAAATCGATCGCAAAATTGATGAGATTGAAAAGAGGACAAAACCCTAATTCTATCATCGATTAGGATTGACGATGTCCAAAATGAAATTGAATTGACGATGTCAAAATATGCCAAATGAGCACGTACATTGATGCGACATGATAAGATCAACCAAAATTGAAAGTGAGACAAATGAAGAATACAGAAGAAGGACCTGATGCTTGCAAATGATAAAGACCAAGTGCACAACATAGAAGAAATGTTAATGCGATGCAAAAACCCTAAAATAAGGCAATGTGCAAATGTTAAATATGACTCCGCAAGCGTTGACCATTTTTAGATGTCTATAGTTCCTATTACAACAATGAGAACCTAAATTTTATATCTTCTATTTATCTCCTTTATGTTCTTCCCTAAAATTTGAATAACTTCTCATCTTATTTTTGGGTAGTCCCACAATAATGGGTTACAAATTTGAGATATCATATTTTAGACTTAGATAGATGTCATAAGTTAAAAACAATTTTTGTCAAAGGTACCTCCATTTGTAGGTACAACATAAAGTACCTTAATTCTAAGGTTGAAAACCTTTGAACAAAGATATTTTTTTCAAAAATGGAAAAACGGACCTTCGTTTGAAGGTCCCTTTTTTCCATTTTTGAAAATTACCTTGTTCATAGGCTTTTAATTTATTTTTTCTGGGGCATTTAATACCTTTGTGTTGGATACACCACAAGGCTGAGAAGGGGGAGGGGTAAATCAATCTGAACCTCTAAATATTCCATTTTTTTTCTCTTAAACTACAAACCATAATTAAATTATTACTAAAATTATGAAACATGAAAACACAAAGCACAACAAAGACATGAACAACAAATTTATGTGTAAAACCCTAAAAAAGGAAAAACCACAGTGAGAATCACACTCATAATATGAATAATTAATTATAATGTTTTAGGCTTAAGGCCAAGGAGCTCACTACTCCTGATTGTACTTGTAGGACTAAGGTGCACAAACTTAGAGAAAGATACAAGGGAATTATATTATAGAGATTCACCATCTCAAAGCAAGATACAAAAAATTGCACAAGCTACCAAAAGGAACACACTATATTCTAGTAGGTTTAGGGAATAGATGAATTGAAATGAACAAAGTGTTGTCATTGTGTTGTCATTGATGTCAACCGGTATGGGATAACTACCAGTATGAGAGATGTTGTGCAACATTGTCATGAAGGAGTATAGAATGAGATATCTTTGATATCACGTTGTGTTGCAGGACACCTATAAGGTAAGGAAGAAAGTGTCATTCAGAGGAATATTCACTGGAGTTACCAGTACACAAGTTAGTGCCTGAATTGTGTGGATGAAAGGGGCAAGGTTACCGATATAGTGTTTCACCAGTAATGAAAGGATGTCAACTAGTAAGTGATGTGTTGACATGGAGAAGACAAATAAACCAAGTGAGTGGTTGTCAACTGACAAGATTATGACCAGAGTACAAGCAGGATGAGCAAGGTGCTTGAGTTGTTGTTTGTGATCAAGAGGCAGAATGTTACCTAAATCACATCAACATCGAAGGAGAAGAATGAACAAGTCACCGGTATGCTATGTGGTGGTAGAACAATAGGACTCCCACTAGATGAAGATGCGGTCACCATGTGAAGAGATGACTAACAGTGAATGTGCTCACATCCAATCACATGTGCCTATTTGAAGATGTGCTGCACAAACAGGGAAGTCACATGGGTGCATTGCAGGATGAAGATGGCATAGGTGTCACTCCACTAGTAAGTGGATCTTATCTCCTATCATTCATAATGTGCATTATAGTTTCATGAGATAAGGAATAAGAGGTAAAGGCAAGTGTTTGAAGGCTCACACAGTATCTACTAGTGAAATAAAGGAATGCCTTGAGTGCATGAAATTAGGGTTACACACTAGACCGAAAGAGAAGGCATGTTGGGATGTCAGTGTAGTTGAAGTTTGTTGGAGTTTGTCTCTTTGAAAAACTAGTTGAGATATAGTCCGGGTTGATCAAGGAGAAGGCAAGGTTGAACAAAATTCTAATAGAGGAAAATGGTCGAATTGAAGATAGAGTTTGTTGAAGGATGATGACATGGTGTCATCAAGAGTGTTTACCGGTATGTAAGTCCATTGGTAATATGGACAAGGTGCAGATGTAGAAGACTTCCCACTTGATGAGAATGAGCATTCTTTGGATAGACATGTCTAATGACCGGTTAAGGAGTTCCACCAACAGTTCAACAAAGAGTAGACATGAGGAGTTAACCGACAGTGTAAGATACCGACAGGGTTAGTAAACCAGAAGAAAAGAAGAACTAGTTGAGTGTTTGGTTGGTGATCCCTGAACTGACACACTAATCCAAGATGGTAGTTGGTCAGCATGGATGCCATGTGGTGTCAAGGTGGTAGATTTTCATGCAGCAGTAGATGGAATATGCACCAATGAGGTAGTTGCAAAGTTGGTCGACATTAATGGTAGATCCCATAAATCATGGGATGTGTTGTAGAGGTTTGTGGATTAAGGTTTGGAGGACAACAAAGAGCCATCTTAGAGTGATTGAGGAGATCGAGGTAGATGAAGGAAACTGCAAGACTAATCTTGGTGTTTGACCAAGAAATCAATAGATAGGGTAAAAAGTAGATTGCCAAAGATAGAAGGCATGATCAAGAAGGCACGATAATAACAATGATGAGAAAATAGCTATCTAGGTGATTAGATTGGATAAGATCTGATTGGATTTGGTTTTCCTTGAGGTTGATGAGGAAACCCTAACCACCCATGTTTTTTAATTGGCTTTAGGCAGGAAATCCAGGTTATAAATAAGAAAGCCAAAATCATTGAAGGTTGTTGCTACAAAGTGTTTGAGTGTTGCATGAGAGAGCTAGATCAGTCAGAGGGAAAACTGCTAAGGATAGCAGTGATTGAGGGAGTGAAGGTTAAATCGGTGATAGGGTTTAACAGAGGGTTAACAGGTATGGTTTAAGCAACGGGTATAGTAGCTAGAGTGCATCTGAGGAGATAACTGGTAGGAGCTTGTACCAATAGGAAGATAGCCAAGAGGACTCAAGAATAAAGCATTAAGGAGGAGATCCAACATAGCAGAAGAAGAGTAGAGGTGAACTAGTAGAGTTTATCAACAATGCAATAGTAGATGAGAGCGAAAAAAGAGTGAACATGTGTAGCAGAGAAGGTGTCTTACCGGCAGATGGAAGTGATATCCAGAGGTTGCAAAACTTTTTTGTAACCAAGATATTAATTTTGTATTTGAAGTTATCATTGTGATCATTGAGTTGTAGCTTTGTGCAGGGGTTGTAGCTCCTTTGGGTTGGTTCCCATAAACTAACATGGGTTGTATCTCCTTTGGGTTGTAGCCCATAAATCAGTTAGGGGTTGGTGCCCTAAATCAAGGGTTGTAGCTCCTTGGGTTGGTGCCCTAAACATTGTAACAAAGATTCATTATGAGGTTGGATTGGAGCAGTAGAATCCAACAACATTGCTTACCGAGGTTTTTCCCATCTTGGGTTTTCCTTGTACATACTGGTGTTATGTGATGTCCCTTTGTGTGAATGCATGTATGTCTAGTCTCCACACTAACCGGTAAGTCTGCATTCAACTAGATTAGTTAATCAGTATAATTTCATAGGGATAGTTAAAGGGAAAAGTTTGAAAACCAATGATTCACTCCACTCTCAGTGGTGCATTGTGTCTAACACAAAGATCTCTTGATCATTAAATTATCCTTGAACCATTATGTCAAGTGACCAATATCACAGAAAATACATCTGACATCAACTACTGTCTCAAAATACTGTCATGCTGAAGATATCATCATCAAAGTTCTTCACAAACTAACTTTGACACTTTTGTTTCACCAAATCTACTTGTGCATCATTCACATCCACATCACATCACTCCATGCACATTCCATACCTTAACTCATACAACCACACATCAATATATATACAAGATCATTCATTAAAATCCTCAACTAGGTTTGGCATAGATAAAATATAGAATATTACATAAATTAGGCTACCTAGACTAGTAATACCAAATGTGGTCCACCTTAGGAGATAAAGAGGATCCAAACACATCACACTAAAACATCCTCCAATATCGGTATCAAATGAAGCATGCAGATAAACAATAAAGTGTTGTAGACACCTATATTTGATTAATTTAATTAATTGAATTTAGTTATCCTAAGTGCCTTTAAATAAATAATTGCACATTATTTAATTAATTAGTTTTCCCTCCTAGATAATTACTCATTAATTATGCTATAGTCCCCTTTTAATTAATTATTTGATAATCATAAATCAAACAATTAATTAAATTTTCCCCCGTTTCTACTTTTTTTTTTTTGATAAAAGTGGCAAAGCCACTAAATAATTATATCAATATATATGTAAAATATTACAAAAGCCTAGTTCAGATGGGCATATTAGCAAGAAAGAACTAGGCAAGAAAACCTCTGGTTGTATCCCTTGACCAAAAAACCCAAATGAAGAAACCAGTTGAGTAACCCAATACATGAAAATAGACCTAGCCCCACAATGACCAGCTTACAAAATTACAAATAAGAGCATAATATCATGCTTCAAAAATCATGAACATGAACATTCCTCCCAAGGTGCAAAAGAAGAAGGATCACATCATCAGACAAGGAGAAGCATAACCAATCCATCCAACTGACCAAGCTAGATAAAATCCATAGAACACATCAAGATCAGCAACAAAACAAGGAGGAGGAACATGACCACAAAACCATTGAAGTCACAAAAATTATATCAACAAAACAGTCACCACATAGTCCACACCTAGCTACAAAAACCAATTCTCCAATCCATTTATTAGCAAGATACATATTAAAAGATATGAAACCACTGTGAGGGAGAAAATCATAATCAAGAATGTAAATATACAGAGCATAGCCCAAAAAAAAAGAAGAGCAGGATGTTGAGACCAAGAAGTAATCAAATAGAGATAGAACCATATGAGTAACCATAGAATAAACCATGCAAACAATAAGAAAATAAGAAACCACTTTAGATACATTAAAACCTACAATCTCCAACAGTCAAGATTTACCCACCACCTACCAAATCACACAACCAACATCTAAAGGAATCAGATAAAAATCCACCCAGGTTTCTCATCATCAAATGCAAGAAAAAAATGAGCATCGGAATGAAAAAAATGACAAAAGAAAGAACCACATAAAATAGTAATGTCACATAGCTCATAATTAAATACATCAAATGCATAAATTGATTATTTAATTCATTTTGACTTTTTCCTTTTAATTCCCTCATAGAATTAATTAATTAATTTTGTTTCCTCACATGTCTCCTAAATTTAATCCTCCTCTAACCCTAATCTAACTCTTCCTCTAACCCAAACCACCTAGCTAACCATAGGTTTTAGTCAACATTCCAAAATATCTTTGTAAGAATTTGTCAAATATAGCCAAGTTCTAGAGCACATTGAATATCATAAAGAGAGACAAAATATTTGATAAGAATAAACTATATTCTAATCAAGATGCAAAATGAGATCAATAGGATCATTAAATATAATGTAAGATGATCCTACTTATAAAGGCAAGGCCATATGGTTATGTGAGCACACAATCATGACATGTGACTCAATGAGAAATAGGGGTAGGTGAGGGTAGGTAGGAGAAATAATAAAATATTCCACAAGAGGTGATCACCCATCGAAGGTGGAATGTAACTACAAGATAAGACCACAAAAGGTGGAATTTCTCCTACATACATCATCCCTATGTTCACACTTCCCTAAGTGTCTCATATCCAAACTACTATGAGATGCATTATCCTAAGTTAGCTTAAGTAAAGTATAATTAAAAGACATAATTTACACCAACAATCTTAAATGTCCTAATATTTGAGAAAATATCTTCATATTTGGAACTGAGTCCCCTTTTAATTAATTATTTGACAATCATAGATAATTTAATTATTTAAATTCACCTCCTTTTATTAAATAAATCAAATGCATAGTTTGACTTTTTTATTCATCTTTTGTCTCTTTCCTCCTTCCCATTATGAAATTAATTAATTCTATTTCATGACATGTCGCCTAACCTTAATTCTCATCTAATCCTTCTTCTAAACCTCACCCATTTGTCTAACAATAGGTTTTAGTCAACCTTATCCCTTTCCCTCACCATATGTGCACATTTTTAAATATCTTGAATTTCCTAATATTTGGGGAAATATCTTAAATATCCCAATATTTGAAATTTCTTCATGTTTGGAATGGAAGCTTCTTATTTGGGTGTCTCTCTCCAAAATAAGAATGCGTCCTCAAGGACACTTGTCATTATTATATTCTATTTATATTGATATATGAAAATATCTTCATATTTGGAATGGAAGCTTCTTATTTGGGTGTCTCTCTCCCAAATAGGCATGTGTCCTCAAGGACACGTGTCATTTTTTTCAATGACACTTTCCCTTCTCAAGGACAAGTGTCTCATTTAATCAACCTTATCCTCTTTCCCTCACCATATGTGTGCATATTCCCAAATATCTTGAATTTTCTAATCTTTGGGGAAATATCCTCATTATCTTGATATTTAAAATATCTTCATATTTGGAATGGAACCTTCTTATTTGGTTGTATCTCACTCAAATAGGCATGTGTCCTCAAGGACACTTGTCATTCTTTTCCATGGCACTTTCCCTTCTCAAAGAAACTCTTAGCTTGGCCTATTTAATCTCCTCATTTTCCTTCACAATCTATCCACTTTCATTTCCATACCATCGTAGTTCTGAATTCACTACTCATCTAACTCTCATTTGCAACCACATATCACATCCATTTGCACTTATTTTAATCTATCTTTCATACTCATCATCATGGAGCACATCTAGCACCCTTGGGAGCATGAAATCAAGCACACATCAAATCGAAGGACAATCAAATCAAAGAAACAAAATGGAGTTTGTATTTTTTGTTTCTGTCAATTATGCTTTGTTTATTCCTTTTTAGAATCCTAATATTGAGTGTTTGAATAATTTGTGTTAGGTTGTTATCCTTTTTATTTCAATCATTTTTTATTTTTCACTCACATTTTTACTCACACAAGTGCATTAACCAATTGGCCCAAAAATATTTGCTAATAAAAATTACACACTGCATATCTACACATGACACAGTGAGAACCATATCAACACCCAAACCCGACCTCCAAATAATATTTATACCAAAAGAGCATGACCTAAATAAGATACACCACCTCAGTACCAAAACAACTGACAACACTAAACACTAAACAACATAACTTCTCATACTGATCAAATCAACACTAGAAAATTGAACTAGAACACTACACCAGCCATATGAACATTTCCTTCAAGACGCAACATTTGAATTCATATATCTAATAACCACCAAACATTCTTGAGACAAGTTCTGATAGACAACCCCACTGTTAGAAACAACAAAAACCAACTTTATCATCTGAGAAATAGAGGACTTGAAAACCTGATAGTGCAATAAACACATATCATAAACATAATATCCAAAATCATAAGACATAATCTTGACAAACTAGAGGAATGCAAATAACTCTTCTACTAGGACATTAAATACTCTAACCTACATATAAATATTGTTTCCTACATATTGAAACTTCCACTATGCCAGCCTTTTGGAAATACCTCATACATAGTCAACATCACCACCAAACCACACAAAAACATCTCAACACTCATGTCTAGACCATCCACAACACATAATGACATCAATGACAACACTAGATAGGTTGGCACCAATGACAACACAAATCAATATAACTCAAGTTTTTGACATTCTCCCCCTTTTTCATTGATGGAAACACTTGTACCACCAATAAAAAACAACATTTGTAGCTATCCCCCAACAACATGGGCACACTACTACAAATAAATACTACTTTACTAAACTCTCTCTCTTTCATCTTGACTCTCTCTTTTGGAAATAACTCTAATCACTACAACATTCCATCTGCAACCACTTTCCTACTAGGAAAATACACACACAATAGTACTATTCTTAAGAGAAGAAACCACATAAATCTAAGAGACAAAAGATGAACTTTAAATGTCCCCTTGGATAAATGCACCACTTGAATGCATCTAGTTTAAAGGAGGGGAAATAACCCCTAACTTCTGCTAGAGATACTCAAATGTATTCTTTGTCAAATCCTTAGTATAGATATATATGTAATTTTCTCCTTAGTAGGTACATACTCTAATCTATCTTCCTTCTCTACAATATTCTCTCTTAAGAAATGATACCAGATTGAAATGTTTCTAGTCCTTGAATGTATCACCAAATTCTTGGAAATGTTTATTGTAGTTGTATTATCATACATAATAAGAATTTCCTCATCATAATTCACCTTAATATTTCTAATATTTTGTTTCATACACATAACATAGGTGCAACATGATGCTGATATAATGTATTATGATTTTGCAATAGATAATGACACTGAATCTTGTTTCCTACTAATCAATCAAGAGACCAATTTGTCTCCCAATAAAAATGCACCACCACTTGTACTTCTCCTATCATCAACACATCCAACCCAATTAACATTTACATATGCTTTCAAAGTGAAATCATAATCCTTATTATACCATAAACTATAATTAGGAGTCCCTTTCAAATATCTTAATAGTCTTTTTACTACTTGATGATGAACTTGCTTGATATCTAGCAACCAAACAGATAACTTGCATAATATTTGGTCTTGAAGTAGTCAAATACAACAATCCTCCAATCATAAATATAAACTATTTTTTATCAAGATCTAAAGATCCATCATCCTTGCTTAATTTACAACTAGTAGCCGTAGGGGTTGCAATAGGTTTAAAATTTTCCATCCCAAACTTCTTCAACATATGCTTGATATGCTTGGTCTAAGAAATTAAAATGCCTTCTTTTGACTGTGTAACTTTAAGACCAAGGAAAAATGGCAGTTCACCTATCACTGACACCTCAAAATCATCCATTTCTTTTGTAAAATTATAACATACATCATCATCTCCTCAAAATATGATATCATCAACATATACAACAACAATCAACAATTTATCAACTTCAACTTTTAAATAAAGATTTCTATCTATAGTACCTTTTTTAAAATTATGCTACTACAAATATCTATCTTGCCTTGCATACCAAGCTCTAGGAGTCTTCTTGAATCCATAAAGTTCCATCTTGAGTTTATAGACCATATCTAGATCTTCTAACAACTTGAACCCATGTAATTGTTCAACATATACTTCTTCTTTAAGTACTCCATTAAATAATGCTAACTTGACATTCATATGATATACCTTAAAGTTCTTATATGCAACAAATGAAAGAAACATACTTATAGCCTCCATCCTTTCTATCAAAGAAAATGTCTCCTCAAAATCTATACCTTCAACCTATGAATAAATATTACAAACCAATCTTTCCTTATTCCTTATGACTTCTCTATTTTTATTTAGCTTGTTCTATAACACCCACTCAGTTCTTATCAGATTCTTATCCATTGTTCTAAGTGCCAATTCCCATGTCTAATTCTTCTCCATCTGATTTAGTTCCTCTTCCATTACCTTTATCCAACTTTCATCCTTACTAGATTCTACACTTTGGCTCCACTTGAGAAAACAAACAATAATTTGTTTGTTCACTGGTTTTTGCAAGTCATCCTCTTTTATGAACTCTTTTATTCTTGTCTCCAATGATTTGTTCCTTTGAATGATTCTTTTGTACATACTTTGTTGTTGTCTTAGGTTTTTTTTCAAGTTCTTTTTCTTACACACATGTCTCTTCTTTATCTTCTAAAGAAACCTTCTCTTCTATAGTAACAAGGATAACTTCTACTTCAGTATTAAATTTAGGTACAATGTAAATCCCGCCAAAATACCCTAAAGAAACTAAACAATAATATACAAATGGAGATAATTTTTTTTCTTAATTAAGTTGTAATAACAACTAATGCAACATATAACATCTCCATCTATTTACATTCATTAACCAATATGGACATACATCATTTCTCATTTTATCAAATAATGCAAGCGAAAACAACACAACATCAATAATCTTTCTCCAGGGTACTTTAACATCGTTACTTAATTCATTTCCAAAATAACATATTACACACATGATAGGCATATTTCACCTTCATTAATGCATCATATTCTAATTCTTTAACCATGAGATATGCAACCTACAACATTACTTATTCCTCATGATATGCATAATTTCCTTTCTACCAATGCATCTATGTGAATCATTCCTATTTACAAGATCCAAATAACATCTTCTAACATAGTCACTTATTAATCTACAAATATTCCTCTTTCAAGATTATTTAACATTCTAACTAGCCTCTAAACATTCCATGAAATAATATAACTAATCCATAACGCAATTCCATTCTATTCCAACTATAATCCACTTATTTCCATGATTCATAAGATCACATCTCTACAATAGTACAAATACAATATCCTTAAATTCCAATTTCCAACTATAGTTCATCTTACAAATATGAGTACATTAAATACATCATGAGCATAGCTCTTTCTACTACCAGAATCCATCTACTATATACAAGAATGTTACATTACATGCAGTCTATCTTATCCATTACATAAATCTACTACAAGTTACATCTATAGTACATCATGAAGAAGAATCTAAGAGAACATCCCAATGGCTAAAAAAAACCAACCTCCCAACCATGTGGAACCAATGGAACCACCCCCTATGCTAGGAGATGACACAAGGTCCTAACACATACTCTAAACCTAAGCTGGCACCTATAACCAAGGAGACACCACACAAAGACTGTCAAGCCAAAACTCACACATACAACAAGAATGAACTCCCAGAGGCATAAAACTCATCAAGACATAAATGCATCCAATAAGAATAATCATAAATCATAAAGGGGAAACACATGTAGGAGTGGAGTGTCATCACATGTCATCCTCAAAATATAATAACATAAGGCACAAGGCACTAGCCTGATCGACATGTGGAGCCATCTCAACCTACGAGAAACTAAGGGAGATTAGCTTACCATCTTCATGGCCTTCTCATGCTTATCCTAAAACATCCTCCCTAGGACTAAGTCATGAGGCACAAATAAATTTATCATCTTATTAATTAATTCAACTACCCAACCCATCAATTATTAGGTTATCACTTATTTACAAATAATGGAAAACTCCAATGTGCCATGATGGTCTAGACTTCATGTATCCTTACAAGGAACCTCATGCAAGCCTCTCTCATGAGCCTGATCATCACAACAAAGCCCACTCCTCCTAACATGGCCCAACAATAAATCAAAAGAGGCTCTACCAACATAAGTACCAAAATAATAATCAATGTAGCCAAAAACTTCCACACATACTCTCACAACATATGTAAGGCTACAACAACATCAATATAGAAAAATGAGCCTCTAGGCTAGCAATAAACAAAGCCATATCAAGCCATCAAATGCTTCCATCAAATAAAAGATAACATCACAATAATGCATACTCACTGGCTAGTCCAAAACAACATAGTAATCATCTCAATCATCCATGGCCTATCCACATGGAATAGAGTCTAAAATATCCACAATAGTGTAAAGAAGTAAATATACATAAAACAATCAAAGTAAATCAAAAATGATAAAAGCCAAATCTAGAAAATGTTAACAGACCTCAAATAAAGCCTTTGGTACAAATTCAATTATGAAAAATACCTCAAAATGACCAAAACTGTCATTCCCAGAATTTAGGGCAAAACACAACCGACAAATTTTTTTTTTAAAACACGAAATTACATGCGTTCATTCACTTTAAATAGTTGTGACAACTTAACATGTGGTTCTAACAAACTATTAATTGATATTAATTACTATCATAACAATTTACGATAGTTCCTAATATCAAGAGGGGCGAATAAAATTTATAAGGGAATATTAAAATTCATTCCAAAGTCTTTATCATTTCGTTTGCGAATATTAGAACATAAATTAAACTATTTCTCTTAACTAGACATTAACATAATTTACTTGGTTCTGTATTAATTACATATCAATTTTTCCTCCATCCTGTAATTACGTTCCTCCTTAATACTTAATTTTTACAAGAAATTGGCTTCTAATAAATCAATACTAAAACCTATTTAATTGCATTAATATTATCAAATGGAGCCGTTACAATTAAAGTCCCAATCATCAATGGGATGATTTATTTACCTAATAAAAGTTCCCTCTTGGGTTAATAGGGTTCACAAGGTTTAGTCCGCTTAGAGGGATTAATCTTTACGCCCCTACACTATCCTCTTATATTAATTATCTAATTACTTTATTTAATAATTCCATTTATTTATGAAAATCCAATTAGATCTCCAAAATTAATTTACCAAATTCATCCAAATCTTTCATAAGATTGAACTCCAGAACAATTAAAATTTATACATCTTTTTAAAATATGCCCATTTGATTATCAAAAGCATATATAAGATTATAAAAGTATTTACACTAAAAATTTGCCCTATTCATCCATATTTTCAAATTCTATAATTATATTGCAATATATATATATATATTTATTATAATATTATTTTATTTTATTTTTACATATTTATAAATCATGCATGCAAACCCTAACATAAAATGTAAATTATAAACTACCCTATAAAATCTTCAAAAATAAACTCTTCTTTTCTCATGTTACCCTAGCCCTACCCGAGCTAGGGTTTTACTTTTAGTTTCTCTTATTGCAGGGCCGATCAAAGTCGAAACCCATGGAGGAGCGGCCGAACTTTATTTTTTTAAAGGGGAGAGGCAGTGGCGCGGGGTTTTTTTTTTACCCGGCCGCCACTGTGTGCGCACACAGTGGTGGCGCGGGCACTGCCCACTGTGTGCCCACACAGTGGTGGTCTGCGGGCTGTCCACTATGTGTTCACACAGTGGCGGCGTGAGCGCCGCTCACTGTGTGCCCACACAATGGCGGTCCACGGGCCACTCACTGTGTGGTCACATAGTGTCGGCGTTGGTGCCGCCCACTGTGTGCACACACAGTGGGTTTCGGCCCTTCGCCCGAAACCCCATTTTTTAAAATTTATTTATTATTTTTTAATTTTTTTTTTTTATATATTTTTTTTATAAGTTATATATATATATATATATATATATTTCTTTGCATTATATATACAAATATGTTTTCTTTTTTTTTTGTATGAATATACATAAATATATGTATATATATACTTTCTGATTATATACATATATTCAAGATATAAACTTAAATAAGCATATTTTGAATGCACTTAAATTATTTCTTTCTTTGCTAACCTTATTGCTTTATTCAAAAATAGGCTAATAATTTAGATTTATCTAAATATAGTTTTACTTTCTGTCAAAAATAAGGTAACTATTAGAATTAAATTCACTAAGAGTAGTATAGATTTTATTTTCTGCAAAAAGATAAATAATAGAGTACAAAAATTTTAACAGCAACTACACACATGTGATTATTAAACTAGATAGACTATTAAATTTCCAGACTTAAATTCCTGCAAATACATATGCGATTTTAATTTCTGCAACTTAATTTATCTAGAATCTTTTAAACTTAGCCATGCAATAGGAATTAATTTGGAACTTTCATATTTGAAAACAGCATGCATGCAATCATTAAATCATTTCTTTATTTTCCTTAATCTATTTCATATACATAAAGGGGTAAAATAAATTTCATTTCTCTTTCCTAAATATTGTATAACCTGCAATTATTAAAGTACAGAAAAACTTTAGGAGCTAAATCCAGACTCATTTCTTTTGTATAGCATAAAACAATATTTCATCTCTTTAAGGTACATTAAAATATGAAGTAAACCTTCAATACTAATGGATCTCTCATTTCTATTAAATGAGGCTCTCACGAACATTTGATACCTCTCTTTTCAAAAAAATAGATACGACATAAGTTTTCTATTACAATGTTGCAACTTAAAAACATAAACATTTCAATTCGCAAATCTTTTCTGAAAACCACAATCTCTACTTGTCCTTTTTCCTTTCTTCCAACAACCTGCAAATAAAACATAGGCTATGACCATGGAGTGCTCACCTCCCAACCTAGACTAACTAGTAGCCACCCCCGAGCTCGGAGAACCAAGCCCTAGATAGGCAACAAACATGCAAACACAAAAGACAGATAAATACACAACTCAAACACAACCCCAACCCGGGCTACACTGCACCACACATTCTTGATGTCTTTTCAAGGGTGGTAGTGGACCAAGTACCCTGAGGAGACTGCATGTATGGCCAAATAGAGAGCCACCTCATGGCAAACTAAAGCATATAGCCACCTCATGGCAAACAAAATACATCAAGTATAACATAATCAGCCCCTTATTCCTTATGCCCCCCAAGGCATTCATGCCTTATTTCCCTCCTTATGACACCCAATGCATAAACAAGCCATGCAGCAAGGGTCACACAAATTCCCTTGTGATCGCTCTCATAACGAGAGTCTCTCACTTGAGGGCTGTCACTTCTACCACCCTCAAGATCCTCCTCTCTTCCAAGAGTAGGAGATCTTGATTACTCCCAAACACAAAACAAAGTATAAAACAAAATACCGAATAAATTTCCAAAAGATCATGCACGGAAACAAATCTCTATTTCACAAGCATTACTTACAAACACATACAATAAGAAATCCATTATATGATGAATACGACCAACCTTAATCTACCCAAAAGGTAGTTTAGTTTTGTTGAGGATGAGCGGCCCAATTCCACGGTTCTTCTCTTTCTACCCTTAGTTAAAATTCTCAAAAAACAATATTCTATCTTTTCTTTACAAAATTCTCTTATCTCCAAAAATGGAAAGTGGGTGATTACCCTCAATTTTTTTCAATTCTTGCTTAAGAAGCTCATTCTCTAAGTTCTCACAAGTTTCTAAAAACCAAAAAGGAAAGTAAAGAAAAATGGGAAAAAGACTCCCATTCGAATAGGAAAAATCTCAATTAAATTAAACTTCTAATTTTCAATTTTCGCACAACTCAAAAAAGCCAATTTTTAAAGTGTCAAAAAGATCATTTAAAAGTAGAAACTTGCCTAAAATTACCCCTAACCCCTAGGTATACCTTATGGGCTTTAGGAAACCCTATTAAACTACCCCTAGGTGTTCATTTAACCCATTTTAAAACCCTCTAAAGTTTATTTTCGGGTCAAACATATATTGACCTCTCCAAAGATTCTTTTCCCAAAGCATTTATGACAACACATTATATTATTTAAAAAAACTATAGTTAAACACTTTCCCACCAAGAGACAAAAAAATAAAACATTTAAATTTAAATCCACACATGTGTCAAGTGACACAAATAAAACACTTTTACAAAATAAAACATGAAATTGTCTCTTGTGGTTTTTACATATTAAATTTAAATAACACTTAACACTCATGCAGCATATACTGTTACAAATAAAATACAACACAAACGGGGTGTTGTCTCTCCAAATAGACAAACCCTGGCTTACGAACATACATAAGTCTAGGTTTGGTTCTCCGTAATATTTCCATGGTCACGTGGATAATTCCTACGCAACTCAATTTACACATTAGTACTTTCCAAATAATATAATATAAAACACCTGAATAATAATGCACTACAACCATTCTACATACAATATACATTTATCAACCAATACATCTTTCATCCAAATAACTCCACATAACAGTTATTGTCATTCACATAATTTTGATCCATTCATTAAAACATGCATTCCTATTCCTATCATCATAGTAAAGTCCTGCAAATCTAATAATGACATACCTCCTCTCAAATTTATCCTATTCTAGGATCATCTAGAGTTCTGTATCTATAAAGCATATAAATGAAGCATCCACATTCATAAATGTTATCAAATCACGAAATCATATAAGTTCTACATCCAGACATAGCTGACATACGTCAAATCAAGATTATCCAGTCATTGGTTCTTTTAGGATTTCAAATTCATAACATATCAAAATGTACACCACAAGGTGCAATAACTCTATAACTTGGTTCAATTACCTTTCTCACCAATCTATCTGTCTATCACAGTCCATTCTATTGAATTATAAGGCATTTATTAAAAGGTCAAACATGGTCAACTAAGTAAATCAAAGCTTGGTTTGGGGAAGGCCTCACATCCTCCTCCCCTAGAGTCTGACTTACTCCTGGAAGTCGCATGAGTAGAATTTCGAAGTAGGGACATAACCTTTTCCCTCCATTTCCATGAGTTACTCAAACTATTACTTTTCCTACTAGAAGGATGAAATACCGAAATCAACTTATTATTGTAATTAACTTACTATCTTCATAAGGTTAAGTTCTTAGTATTTTTATTACATTTCCCTTCAATTCTTAAGTAGGTTCTTACAAAGTTCTATCTTTCAACAACTTACATTATTGCACCCTCCAAATCATAATCAAGGTTGCACTTATAGAATTCTCTAGGAGTTCTACTTTGTTTAGGATTTGTTTAAAAACATGTTTATTCTACTGTATCCTCGTCCATGCATTTTACTTAAGAAAATTGACATCACACTTAATCACAACGAATCTACTTATCCTACCTTCGAGGCACCTCATTAGGGTGTTAATACGCTATTTGCTAAATCATCCTAGCTGCATAATTTTCTTCCAACTTTCTTAGGTGACCAGGCAAAAATCAAATTTAGGTACTTCAATTCCGCCCTTCTTTAGGGTAGTTTCCTACCACTAGGGATTAAATTGTTTTTATAATCCTAGGCTACAAGGTTTAAGTTTTATAGGGAACATTATTCGCCATTTCCAAACATTAAGGTACACTACAATCCCATTCCAAGGGAGTGATGGAACTTATTAATACTTATTTTAGATATCATCCACGCAATCATCTCCATACCCATACCAAATTTATCAGTTGACAATCATTACTTTCGCAATTCATTAGGTCTCGGTCACACTTTTGTTATAAACTTTCTCTTTCAGGTTACTCGCAATTAATTTTACTTAGGAGGATATTCCTTCCTTTATCTTAATTTGATAAAACACGTTCTTTGTTAATTCTTGTGCCTAATTTTCACTCCTTGTGGTATTGTCCCTTGACACACTATCAGTGGTTCTACGAACATGATAGATATTACACGAATCACATCACCAGGGCTAGTTATATCAACCATCAAAATGACCACTTGACACTTTTTCAAAAAATACAAGTTACTTCTGCCAAGTCCAATAAAAAGGAGAAAAATGCCGGCAATTGAAAAATATTAAATCTAGAAACACGACAAGTGCCATAGTTCATATAAAAAGAAACATAAATTTAGTGGTCCTCTCTTCATAAACAAAATAATAAAAAGAAAGTTCTAGCCCCAATGTCATAATATACTTCTTCAAAGAAAATCAAAATTAATGTTGAATCAAACTCGAAACAAGATGACCACTCTAGCCATGCTATAGGGAGTAACCGCAACACATCACCCAAGATCACGCGTCCTAAGTGTGTTAGGAAGTGATTATTAGACACTTGAGGTTTTAGATTCTTTAAATTCCTTTATCGATTCATGAAATACATTCTCATACAAGAGATCACATTCGTTTTAATAAATCATGTTCCATTTTAACCTTCACGTGCTATCTATTTCAAGCAACACTTTCCGATATAATCCACTATCTATTTAGGGTTGTTACCATCCTTAATTATATCTAACAGGTGATTGCACTAACTCTACCATTCTCCGTCCATTCCTCTTGGACTTCTATTAATTATCTTAATATGCTAAGCCCTGACTCAATGTTACGTGGTAGCTTCAAGCATCGACACTTTCATGTCTTACACGCACAGTTATTAATTTGATACAAAATTGACACTTGTTTACTTGGAATCTCTTAGGATTTGTATAATGTAATCATATAATTTTACTAGGGACATCATTTGTTCTCTTAGCATCTTATGTTAGCTTCTTATATTTTCACCTCTAACATTCACTTGCCTTCATTAGGTAGGGGCTTGTTGCTAAAATTACTAACACTTATGGTTAAGAGCCATTTGGGGTGGATTCATTGTAAGGTCGATAATGGTTGACGACAATTTCTACTCACACATTTCAAGACAACATTCAAACAACTCAAAGAGTGAACTTATTCTCTCCTATTTTACTTATGCAATTATAAAATCAAGGGGGTCTGCACTCGAAAGTGGCCAACACCCATCCTTTTAATTAAAATTTAGTAAAAGGGAAGTTATCTCATTCCATATTACTTATTTATCTTTACTTACTAGCCAACTTCAACATATCACAACCTTCGATCTCCTCAATCTAAATCAACCATCTTACCATCCTAATATCCAATTACCCAATTACGGTATAACATAAGGATGTCTCATAATTACTAATGTCTTAAGACTCCCAGAATTTCCAAGTTCTCCCATAGCTAGCCACCTAGTTCCGCCCCTTATCATTGTTCCCATAAAAGATTATATACTACCAACTGATCTTTCATTAAGACCTTGGTATTAAAATACTGCTATACTATCTCTCCATAAGCCATTTCCATCCGCATGTTGCTTCATCCATACTTAATGTTTTCGCATACTTTCACACTTAAGTGCCAAAATTTGCAAAGCTTCTTCGATTGTGCCTAGTAGTTAAATTGTGTTACATACTGTCTTGTACCTAGTGACTAACCATGATTGGGTTACACTTTCCTCCTTAGTTTCTGAATGACATCTAATTACACATTCCTAGATTATAGGATCTTACTACTTTTACACTCCTTGCACTTCAATGGAGATTTTTTTTTTTTTTTTTTTTTGATTCCTAAATCAACTCTACTCTCTCTTCCATTATCTACTTTTGCCAAGGTTATCTTTCCATAAAGGAATAAATTTGAGGCTTTACTTGCTTGTTTCCCCAATCATATAATCCATGGATGAACTTAGGGTTTATTGTAATTACGTGTTTTTACCCAAGAAGTTCATGCCTCCTTTCTCTTTATCTAACTCATCTATAGTATTACTAGGGTTCTCTGATCAAGGGGATTGTCATACATCAATTTAGTTCTTATCTCCAAGGTTATCCAACTCTAGCTTCACTATAATGCTACAAACATTGTCTAACAAATGTTCTTAATAAGAAATCTAACATGTCCGCATTCTTAAGGTACCTAGTCATTAGGATAGGCCAATGATTCTATCTAAGCTAAGAGCTCCTTTTAACTCTTCTTCATTTATATCTTCTATGGCGGCCTTGATCTTTTAAACCATCATAATTTTCACATAGCTTAAAACATAACTTAAACTGTCTCAGTTTTATTTATCTTGTTTAGGGTGCCTTTGTCTAAGGTCTAATTTATCTCGCTTGATCTGCCATGTCAAGAACATATCTCGATGGGTGGTATTCCTTTAGTTACCGTCAAAGGTATTTTATTGAAAGATTAACTCCTCATACTTAAGTTGATTAGGGCAGTTATTGCGTTTTAGGTTCCAATTGAATGGTAACCTCGTAGGTACAAAAGGTCTAATTTTTCGTTAGTAGACACCGAAATTACTCCATATGAATAAATAGTTAAACATTTCATAGCCTTTGGGGTTTTATTTAAGCCATAAATATTATGACTAATAAGTTCAAATTTCAGGGTTTTTAGTGACCCTTGGAACCCCTTGAATTGATATATAATGATCTATTGATCCACAAGCATTTTCACTTATGTTTCACTTTGTTATTTCGCAAGTTCCACCTAGGTGTTATACTTTAAGCCATAGTTTGTTTTCAACTAAGTTATGAATGGAGCCCTTGTTCACCAGTGTTTGAAGCTGGGGCTCTGATACCAAAATGTCATGCCCAGAATTTAGGGCAAAACACAACCGACAAATTTTTTTTTTAAAACACGAAATTACATGCGTTCATTTGCTTTAAATAGTTGTGACAACTTAACATGTGGTTCTAACAAATTATTAATTGATATTAATTACTATCATAACAATTTACGATAATTCCTAATATCAAGAGGGGCGAATAAAATTTATAAGGGAATATTAAAATTCATTCCAAAGTCTTTATCATTTCGTTTGCGAATATTAGAACATAAATTAAACTATTTCTCTTAACTAGACATTAACATAATTTACTTGGTTCTGTATTAATTACATATCAATTTTTCCTCCATCCTGTAATTACGTTCCTCCTTAATACTTAATTTTTACAAGAAATTGGCTTCTAATAAATCAATACTAAAACCTATTTAATTGCGTTAATATTATCAAATGGAGCCGTTACAATTAAAGTGCCAATCATCAATGGGATGATTTATTTACCTAATAAAAGTTCCCTCTTGGGTTAATAGGGTTCACAAGATTTAGTCCGCTTAGAGGGATTAATCTTTACGCCCCTACACTATCCTCTTATATTAATTATCTAATTACTTTATTTAATAATTCCATTTATTTATGAAAATCCAATTAGATCTCCAAAATTAATTTACCAAATTCATCCAAATCTTTCATAAGATTGAACTCCAGAACAATTAAAATTTATACATCTTTTTAAAATATGCCCATTTGATTATCAAAAGCATATATAAGTTTATAAAAGTATTTAGACTAAAAATTTGCCCTACTCATCCATATTTTCAAATTCTATAATTATATTGCAATATATATATATATATATTTATTATAATATTATTTTATTTTATTTTTACATATTTATAAATCATGCATGCAAACCCTAACATAAAATGTAAATTGTAAACTACCCTATAAAATCTTCAAAAATAAACTCTTCTTTTCTCATGTTACACTAGCCCTACCTGGGCTAGGGTTTTACTTTTAGTTTCTCTTATTGCAGGGCCGATCAAAGTCAAAACCCATGGAGGAGCGGCCGAACTTTATTTTTTTAAAGGGGAGAGGCAGTGGCGCGGGGGTTTTTTTTTACCTGGCCGCCACTGTGTGCGCACACAGTGGTGGCGCAGGCGCCGCCCACTGTGTGCCCACACAGTGGCGGTTTGCGGGTCGTCCACTGTGTGTTCACACAATGGCGGTGCGAGCGCCGCTCACTGTGTGCCCACATAGTGGTGGTCCACGGGCCGCTCACTGTGTGTTCACAAAGTGTCGGTGTTGGCGCCGCCCACTGTGTGCACACACAGTGGGTTTCGGCCCTCCGCCCGAAACCCCAATTTTTAAAATTTATTTATTATTTATTTATTATTTTTTTTTTATATATATTTTTTATAAGTTATATATATATATATATATATATATATATATTTCTTTGCATTATATATACAAATATATATATATATATATATATATATATATATTTTTGTATGAATATACATAAATATATGTATATATATACTTTCTGATTATATACATATATTCAAGATATAAACTTAAATAAGCATATTTTCAATCCACTTAAATTATTTCTTTCTTTGCTAACCTTATTGCTTTATTCAAAAATAGGCTAATAATTTAGATTTATCTAAATATAGTTTTACTTTCTGTCAAAAATAAGGTAACTATCAGAATTAAATTCACTAAGAGTAGTATAGATTTTATTTTCTGCAAAAAGATAAATAATAGAGTATGAAAATTTTAAAAGCAACTACACACATATGTGATTATTAAACTATATACACTATTAAATTTCCAGACTTAAATTCCTGCAAATACATATGCGATTTTAATTTCTGCAACTTAATTTATCTAGAATCTTTTAAACTTAGCCATGCAATAGGAATTAATTTGGAACTTTCATATTCGAAAACAACATGCATGCAATCATTAAATCATTTCTTTATTTTCCTTAATCTATTTCATATGCATAAAGGGGTAAAATAAATTTCATTTCTCTTTCCTAAATATTTTATAACCTGCAATTATTAAAGTACAGAAAAACTTTAGGAGCTAAATCCAGACTCATTTCTTTTGTATAGCATAAAACAATATTTCATCTCTTTAAGGTACATTAAAATATGAAGTAAACCTTCAATACTAATGGATCTCTCATTTCTATTAAATGAGGCTCTCACGAACATTTGATACCTCTCTTTGCAAAAAAATAGATACGACATAAGTTTTCTATTACAATGTTGCAACTTAAAAACATAAACATTCCAATTCCCAAATCTTTTCTGAAAACCACATTCTCTACTTGTCCTTTTCCTTTCTTCCAACAACCTGCAAATAAAACATAGGCTATGACCATGGAGTGCTCACCTCCCAGCCTAGGCTAACTAGTAGCCACCCCCGAGCTCGGAGAACCAAGCCCTAGACAGGCAACAAACATGCAAACACAAAAGACAGATAAATACACAACTCAAACACAACCCCAACCTGGGCTACACTGCACCACACATTGGTGATGTCTTTTCAAGGGTAGTAGTGGACCAAGTACCCTGAGGAGACTACATGTATGGCCAAACAGATAGCCACCTCATGGCAAACTAAAGCATATAGCCACCTCATGGCAAACAAAATACATCAAGTATAACATAATCAGCCCCTTATTCCTTATGCCCCCCAAGGCATTCATGCCTTATTTCCCTCCTTATGACCCCCAATGCATAAACAAGCCATGCAGCAAGGGTCACACAAATTCCCTTGTGATCGCTCTCATAACGAGAGTCTCTCACTCGAGGGCTGTCACTTCTACCACCCTCAAGATCCTCCTCTCTTCCAAGAGTAGGAGATCTTGATTACTCTCAAACACAAAACAAAGTATAAAACAAAATACCAAATAAATTTCCAAAAGATCATGCACGGAAACAAATCTCTTTTTCACAAGCGTTACTTACAAACACATACAATAAGAAATCCATTATATGATGAATACAACCAACCTTAATCTGCCCAAAAGGTAGTTTAGTTTTGTTGAGGATGAGCAGCCCAATTCCATGGTTCTTCTCTTTCTACCCTTAGCTAAAATTCTCAAAAAACAATATTCTATCTTTTCTTTATAAAATTCTCTTGTCTCCAAAAATGGAGAGTGGGTGATTACGCTCATTTTTTTCAATTCTTGCTTAAGAAGCTCATTCTCTGAGTTCTCACAAGTTTCTAAAAACCAAAAAGGAAAGTAAAGCAAAATGGGAAAAAGACTCCCATTCGAATAGGAAAAATCTCAATTAAATTAAACTTTTAAGTTTCAATTTTCGCACAACTCAAAAAAGCCAATTTTTAAAGCATCAAAAAGATCATTTAAAAGTAGAAACTTGCCTAAAATTACCCCTAACCCCTAGGTATACCTTATGGGCCTTAGGAAACCCTATTAAACTACCCCTAGGTGTTCATTTAACCCATTTTAAAACCCTCTAAAGTTTATTTTCGGGTCAAACATATATTGACCTCTCCAAAGATTCTTTTCCCAAAGCATTTATGACAACACGTTATATTATTTAAAAAAACTATAGTTAAACACTTTCCCACCAAGAGACAAAAAAATAAAACATTTAAATTTAAATCCACACATGTGTCAAGTGACACAAATAAAACACTTTTACAAAATAAAACATGAAATTGTGTCTTGTGGTTTTTACATATTAAATTTAAATAACACTTAACACTCATGCAGCATATACTATTATGAATAAAATACAACACAAACGGGGTGTTGTCTCTCCAAATAGACAAACCCTGGCTTACGAAGATACATAAGTCTAGGTTTGGTTCTCCGTAATATTTCCATGGTCACGTGGATAATTCTTGCGCAACTCAATTTACACATTAGTACTTTCCAAATAATATAATATAAAACACCTGAATAATAATGCACTACAACCATTCTACATACAATATACATTTATCAACCAATACATCTTTCATCCAAATAACTCCACATAACAGTTATTGTCATTCACATAATTTTGATCCATTCATTAAAACATGCATTCCTATTCCTATCATCATAGTAAAGTCCTGCAAATCCAATAATGACATACCTCCTCTCAAATTTATCCTATTCTAGGATCATCTAGAGTTCTGTATCTATAAAGCATATAAATGAAGCATCCACATTCATAAATGTTATCAAATCACGAAATCATATAAGTTCTACATCCAGACATAGCTGACATACGTCAAATCAAGATTATCCAGTCATTGGTTCTTTTAGGATTTCAAATTCATAACATATCAAAATGTACACCACAAGGTGCAATAACTCTATAACTTGGTTCAATTACCTTTCTCACCAATCTATCTGTCTATCACATTCCATTCTATTGAATTATAAGGCATTTATTAAAATGTCAAACATGGTCAACTAAGTAAATCAAAGCTTGGTTTGGGGAAGGCCTCACAAAAACTGAGAAAACACAAAACATAGATAAGTTAGTGATTTTGTCCCATACGACAGCGCTTCTACCAAAGAGGACAACGCTTCTGTCAAGAAGAACAATGCTTGTGTTTCAAGATTCATGCATATGTATCCTGAGATAGCGCTTTCACACCCAGGTTCGCACTTATGCCTTTAGTGACAGCACATATGCAAAATAGAACAATGCTTTCATGCATTAAGACGGTGCTTTTGTAGAAACAATGCTTTTGCACAAAACTTACGGAAACTTAGAAAATTTTTGGGTAAAATAATAAAATCCAGACTTAACAAAAGGGCTCAAAAAATATATGAAAAGAGATGCTCAGAAACAAGGATACATAAGTAAAATCACAATAAAACATCTCAGACTATAAAACAAGATTAACTCAAATGTCTTCATGACATAAAATACATAGAACCAATGAAAAAATCTCAGAGAATCCAATGAAGACAACCCATACCATCACAAACTGAAGGACTCACAAAGGGAAGACCATTCTACTCTCATACAATAAATATTTATCAACCAAAGATTTTCACAAAAAAAAAACTTTCACAGAGCCGAGAAATGCCATACATAGGAAAACCCAAATATAAATTTCCTAGTAACTATACGAAAAACTCGTATAACATAAAGTTTCCTCCCCAAATATTAACCTTCAACAATATTTTAACTATAGAGTAAAATAATATTTCAACCCAAGCCCAAAACATTTACAGGCACAATGCATACATAGAGAAGCCATTGAAATAAAAAATGTAAAGAGAATAAACTCCAACCTGCAACCTCAAGTAATGGAATGAAGTTGAAGAAGAGCTTCCACAAGCCATACCAAAATCCAACCAAGCTCTAGCCAAAACCAAGAGAGAAGAAAAATAGAACCAAGGAAGAAAGTTTGCTGAAAATTTTTCCAGAGAAGAGCCAACCAACCCGAAAAACCTCACGGGAAGAAAATAAAAAGCAACAATAATCCAAAAACCCTAGTCTGAATCTCGGGCAATCAAAATATTCCATTTTAGAATATATTTTAACAACCCACCATATAATATAATTTATTCACCCATTTTGAATTTAACCAATGAGAGTAAAGGGTAGGTAAGGTAAATATAAAATATACTCATCCAGCTAAGTGGGAATTTTTTATTTTTATTTAATTTAATGTGTTCATACACCCCACTTAGGAATAAAACTCAAACTATTAAATAAACATAAGCTACAAATAAATAATCCAAATGGGGATTAAAATCAAATAAACCAAAAGCTAATAAAATAAATTAAAGAACCAACTAAATGTAAGATATCAAATAAATATCAAACCATAGAAGGTCAAATAAATAATTAAATAATCAAATACCATTAAAGATTAAATCACAATTATTAAATAAATATTAAACAACAATAAAACTTATCAAATATTAAATAATCATAAAATCAATAAACGTTAATTATCAAATAAATATAAATACCAAATAATTAAATATTCAAAACTTATAAATTAAATATATTAAAATAAACATTACCAAATATAAAACTACACATCAAGAGCCACATAACTACTCTAACATAATCACGTAAATCAACCGGTATAAACTGAACTCACAATACCAAAAGACCAAGCTTACTAACTGACATGGCAAATTATGCAAAGACGATGACTACTCACGGTGAACAACTTAGAACTAAAATATGTGAGGGGAACTCATGCCATCTCCGAACCACATAGGCTATTGGAACTAAAGACACACTCAGACCTGTGAAGCCAGGTGGAGTCGATGTCTGGTACCTACAAAATCCTGCAACCACAAAATGATAATACCATAGATACATATATATATATATATATATATAGAACAAGCAAGTGATAGAGAATCATGACGACACATCCCGCTCGCAATGAGTGATGTGGAATCGTCTCTATCATGAAGACAGTCAAACAATAGTCAAACACATCTCATAAACATCTCATCATATGTAATCATGAAGTAGGGTTAGCGTAATCATAATCATCATCAAAACCATGATAAATCTAATCTATCAATAATCCATCACATAGTGAGAATATAAAATCTATCGAGTAGATATATCATCAAATCACATGATGAGTCATTATAGTACCATCATCCATATAGATAATCAAAATAGCATATGTCCAGTAGTGTCTAACATCAATCATAAGTCACTAAAGCACATGAGTAATCATCATCCAAATCATCAAAATATAGTCTAGATAAGTCTATTGATATTTCCAGTAGTCGAGTATGAGTTGCTTCCCTGCCGCTGGTAGGACTTCTTGCTAGCATTATATAAAAGTCTAAAACTTCACTTTCTACAATCTTATTCAGCCTCTTGTTGTAACATCAGTATGGCTTACTTATTTGATCAAATTAATGGTACCAATCCCCCCTATCTAATAATGATTATACTTAACAAGAGAAAGAATGGAAATTATTATTTCGATAGGGGGAAACTTCTAGGCAGGATAATTTGGCTCTTTTCACATTCTTTCTGGGTGGTTTATCTGCCGAGTCTCTTAGCATTCATTTACCCTATTTACACTGTCAAGGTTTTCAGAGTGTGATTGTGACTAATATCTTTTGGCTGGTGATCACCATGGGTGGCAATATCAACATAATTGAACCCCTGATCTGCCAAGCTTGGAAGATGGAAAAGAAAATTTGGAGGAGGCTGCAGAAGGGAGGAGTGGTGATTTTCATGGAGAAGTTGCATAGAAAGAAGGATCATGCCTCTAAAGCCTTTGTTAAGGGTTGGTCTAAGAAGAAAGCCACCCTGTTCAGCCAAACTTTCAAATTGGATAAGGAGATAATTGCAGAGGTGACGGGTATGTCTGTGAAATTCATGAATTTCTTTAGGGATTGAAAGTTGTCTGAAAGTGTTGTGAAGACCTTCCCGAAGTCTGATGTGGACAAGGATAACTTGGTAAAGTCAAACAAATCTTACTTTAGCCCTCTTCAAATTAAATTTTTTTGGAGGAAAATGCTTAGGGCAATTATCGAGTATGTCACTGTCGATGGTAGGTTTACAAAAATCTACAGCTATCATTTTGTCCTTTTAAACCATTTTTGCCATGGCATTAAGATTTTGGTCCCTTATTATCTTCCCTATTCTCTAAATGATAATGTGGCAGATTTCATTAAAAATCCTAAAGCTAGCCCTCTTGCCCATCAAGGCCTTATCCTCATGATTTATGAGTTCTGTAAGGTTAGGGATAAGCAAATTCAAAATAATTTGGGGGATCATAAGGAGTATGAACCTAGTGATGACAATGGGGATTCAAACTTTGAGGAGAAGGAGAATGCTAGTTCACTTCCTCGATCAGGGGATAATTCCATGGATGATATGTTTGATCCTAAGGAGGAGGGTAAGTTATCTTTGAATAAGTATGATGAACAAGATTCTGAGCTGATGGATTTAGACTCAAAGGACTTATAGGACAAGCTAGATACCCCAATTGACATATAGGGCACTACAAGGAGCTCTGTGGTTGATCTTTACCATTTCAACAGGTGGAAATTCCATGAAATTAAGACTTTGAACTTAAAACTTAGAGCCACAAATGCCAAAATTAAAGAGGGGGAGCTTAAGTAGCAAAAACAAAAACATAGGCAGATGGCGAACAAAAAGAGGGCTGCTCAGGATACTGATGAGTATGCTACTTGGACTATGGGGGAGAAAAATATGATGTTAGATATTTTAAAGAAGAATGGTGAGGCGGTGAAATTATTAAACAGAAGAAATGATCAGAAGAACAACGCGATCAGCCAAAAGATGATTCAAGTTAGGAAGGGATGAAGAAAATTATGGAGAATAGTGCAGCTATGATGAAATTTTATGTCATCAACATGAATGCTTTAGTTTCTAGGCTGGAGAGTATTCATAATGAGAAAAATGTTATGGATTTGGAAAATGATGTTGGGGCCTTGAGCTCAAAGTTGACTCCCCACACCACTAGGAGAACCAGGCAGAGCACTAAGCTAGTGGAAGAGTCTCTTGCACATGACCTACTGGACCTTAAGGAAGCTACCAAGGCTATGTTTCTGCTTGAGAAGGAGGCCTCCCATGCTTTAGACATTTTTAAGTAGGTGGCATTTGTTTCTATTTTTGCCAGCATCTCACTGGCCTTGTGCTGGTCTTTTGATGGCTATTGGGTTTTTTTGTTCTTGGTTTGCAGCCAATTTTTGTTTCTTGCTTTATCTTTAATTATGTGATGTAAGGGGTTTCGGGTCCCCTCAAAACCTTTTTTTGCTTAATCAAAAACTTCAGTATGACTTACTCCTTATGGTATATCCTAGAAATATTCCTTCATCCAACCTTGCATTAAACTACCCTATATCTTCTTCATCTCTCCTCATGTAACACATGCTTCCAAAAATTCTAAAATACTTTAGGAAATTTTCCATTCCATAGTTGATAAGGCACCTTTGTGTGATTCACTCTTACTTGTACCTTGTTAAGAATGTAAACAACAATATGTATAAATTCTTCCCAATACACATTAGGCATGTTATCATCCTTATTGACATAATTCTAGACATTTCAACAACTGCCCTATTCTTTTTTTCAACAACTTCATTCTATTGAGGAGTCCTAGGAGCAGAAAAATATCTTCTAATACCATTTTCTTCACAAAACCTATGAAATTCATTTGATTCACACTAAATTCCTCTATTAGACCTTAAACATTTGATCTTAACATCTAATTTAATCTTAGCCATAAACTTCAATAATTTAAACTTTTCTATTGATTTAGATATTTGTCTCAAGAAAGTAACCCATGTCATTCTGAAATAATCATCAATAAGTAACATAAAATACCTTTCACCATTCAATCCTCTTGTCCTTGTAGGTCCACTTATATCTATATGAATTATATCCAAAGTTTTTGACTCTTTGTTCTTGAATTTCCTCTTTGTTCACCTTTCCCAACTAACATTCCCTGCACATAGTATCAACATGTTTGATAATCCTTGGCAAATATCTCACAACATGAGCAAAATTGATCTTCACCATATTGTGAAAGTTGATATGTACCATTATTTTGTGCTAAAACCAACATTCACTACCCTACACCGATAAAAAAATCCTTCCACTATTATCCTTCACATAGTAAACATTACCATCAACTCTTATACCTTCTACAACTAGTCTTTCGAAACAACCCCTTTCTAATTTCACATCTGAACCCATGAAATATGAGCTTATAACCCTTACTGCACATCTGACTCACACTCAAAATATTATTCCTCAAACCCTTAACATGAAAAACATCACCATTCTTATGCTTACCATAAATGGAAATAGTACCTTTACCACAAATAGGTCCAAATTCCTCACTTGCAAAATTTATAGATCCAACATCATACCTCTTTAAATTAATGAACTTTCCTTTATCACCTATCATATTACTTGAACATCCAAAATCATGCTTTAGGCTCTACTTTTTCGTGTAGTGTAGTCTTCACACTTATAGATTTTTCATTGTTCTTCACATCTTTCAGATTGTCATACTTTTCATTATTCTTCTTCTCTATAGCTAAAAAAAAAGATTCTTTATTTGAGTCATCACCTTCCTCTTCTTCAAATGAAGAGGTTTCCATTGAACAAAAATTCTTCTTAGGCTTGTCTTTGTCATCTATTCTCTTATTTTTATTTTTCCATATATAACTATCCTTTCCCTTACTATCATCATCAAGTTTCTTACCATAATCTTCCTTATAAGTACATGTAGAAGCATAATGACCAATTCTTCCATGATTGAAACTCTTGAAGTGTAACTTACCTTTTTATTTTTTTGATCCAATCTTCAATCTTTTCACAAATTTTATTTTATCTCATTCATGTCGTAGCTTGCTTTAGATTAATCTTCAATATTCTTGGTAGATTTTAATGCTACTTGTTTTTTCTCTTTTCATAAATCATCTAGCTCAACAATCTCAAAGGCAGAGAGCAAGCCATAGAGATGATACAAAGTGTATTTTTCCATATCATGACTTTCTTCAATGGCATGCTTTTTTAGGTTTGTAGCATTTAGGTAGTGTTAGCATCACTTTTTTCACAACTTTACTTTTTTCTAATATTCCACCAATACCCCTAATTTCACTCACAATATCATTTACTCAATCTATATAGCTTTCAATGTTCTCATAATTAGAATTCCTTAGGTTATCAAACTTTTGCTTTAGATTTATCAACTTGTCTTGTTTTATCTTCAAATCACCTTCATACACACTACTCAACTTCTACCAACTTTTTTTAGCAAACTTCAATCCCATAAGCTTAGAAAATACTAAATCACTTAAGTAACTAATAAGTGTAATTATACCCTTTGCATTATTCTCATGTGCCTTGATCTCATCTAGAGTCTAGGGATAATTTGTCAAAGCAATATACCTAGTCTTGATGATATCCCATATTCTAGTTGGAAGAGATTCCAAATGATATTCCATCCTTTTCTTCCAATAGGAGTACTTTGTACCATAAAACTTTGGTGCTTTGTAATTTACATCTTGTGCCATTTGGCATATTCCTCAATTGGTTAAGGTTCACTAGGAGGAACCTTTCTCTAATACCAATTATTGAATACACCATGGGACTGAAAGCGAGGGATGAATCAATCCAAAATTCAAAATGTTCTATTTTTTATCTTTTAGACTGAAAATCAAAATTAAATTGTTACTACAATTATGAAACATGATTTAGCGTGAAGCCCAACAAACACATGAGCACCAGATTTATGTGGAAAACGCTAAACATAGAAAAACCATGCTGAGAATCATACTCATGATATGAATAATTGATTACAATGTTTTAGGCTTAAGGCCAAGGAGATCATTGGATGTGATTGGACTTTCAAGACTAAGGCACACAACCTTATGAAATCATACAGAGGATTTGCATTATTGAGACTCACTATCTCAAAGCAAGATACAAGGAACTGCATAAGCTACTAAAAGGAACACACTATATTGTTGGACATAGTGGATCACTGAGAGGGGGGTGAATTAGTGATTTAATTTTTTTTACCTAATCAGAGCTATATTGGTTCATTATTAAATACACAATACGTAGACCAATTACCAAAGCAATGCAAACAATGTGTGTAGGAGAAAAAACTAAAGGATTTATACCTCACACACATGAAGAGGAAACACATAACACCAGATGTATGAGGAAAACCCAATGTGGTAAAAACCTCGGTGAGAATAGTTGCTGGAGATCTTCTGCTCCAATCCAACCTCACAATGAAAAGATCTGATTACAAATTTTAGGGCACCAACCCCAGGAGCACCAACTCAAAGGAGCACCAACCCCCACACAATTTATAGGCTACAACCTAAAGGAGATACAAACCCTACAATAAGAACCTACTTAGTGAAAGTAATATGAAAACTCAAGATATACAAATGAGATCCTTGCTACAAATGAATTTTTGCAACCCTTCAAAGCTCTGCACTATCGATTTCTATCTTACCGGTTTGAATCATCTCAACACACACTGTAACTTAGCCTTTCATTTGGTTCTAAGTCTTCTTAATCTTCTCTCCCTCTATTCTACTGAATTCAAATCACACTTTGTCACTCTCTATCAGTTACTACTTCTTTCACTTTCTCACCTCTTCATTCTATGCTCACTCTGTCTGTTTCTTTCTTACACCAGTTTACTCTGCTTCTCCTTATCAATACAATCTTCACTCAAAAACACTTCAAGTGTTTATCTCTTTGGCTCTTAGACAACAATTTCACACTCTCCTTTTTCCTTTAGTAGCAACACTATCTGTCATAGGTCGCCATATTTAAACTGAAGCTTTCCCACCAAAAACTAAATCAAATAGTGGGTGGCTAGGGTTTCCTTCTACCGACCAAATCAGCATCCAATATGATCCGATCCACCTTGGATCACACACCTGCATTGTAGGAATAAGCCATCACACATTTTCCATTTGTCCAAGGTATGTTTACCAAAAATAGAAAACCCAACCATGATTTCGGGCCTTGAAATATGTCGACTCATTTATGACCTAGTTGTTTCCTTCTCGAAGTCCTCTTGGAATCCAATTTCTTTTCTTTGATCCAGGTACCAACAAATCCCTGATCTTTCTCTATTGTTCATTCTTTCTTGAGCTGCATCAATTTGTTATCGACCCATGATTTTTGGCTGTTTCATTTAATGTCGACTAACTAATCTAACAACCATGTCAATAGAAATTTCACCGACCTCTACATGCTCACCACCTCAGCTCCATGTGGCATCACATCAGCATATACTCATCTCACTGACAAAGGGTCGATTTAAACTTGAACATTCAACAAACTCATACCAACACAAGTCCTTATAGGTGAGACCTTTTCCTATTGCTAACTGGTAGTATACACTACACCAGTAGCACAACTTCACCTTTGGTGGTTTGTGATCTCTTTGTCACTTTTCCTCTTTATCATAAACAATATCACAAAAAAATAGCCAATCTTTATACCAGTTACAACTTGATCACAAATAAATAGGCAACCTTTATACCGGTTACAACTTGTCATTCCAACACATAACTTCATATCACCTCTTACCGGTGATTTAACTGATAGTATCAATATCTGCTTGTCTGCCACACCTTCATGATGGTTTTATCTTCCACCATACTAGTTGACAAGCCTTCATGTTAATCTTCCTTATGCTTGTTTGACATACCCTACTGGTAGCCTTCAATACTGGTTGACATCAATGACAACTCAATGCCAACAATCTCCCCCTTTGGGATTGATGTAAACCGTTGTTCTCTATTCAGGTTTCTCTCCCTCTTTGACAATAATGGAAGAGGGAACCTTGGTGTGACACCAATCATACTGCTAGAGTCTACATATGGTTAGTACATGTTCTTCCCTCATGTCCATGCTTCCTTCTACACATTTAAGTGTTGTCGGATGGTGGGACAAATCCCATCTTGTCTCAAGTACTCAAATGGATCCAAAGGAAGTGGCTTGGTAAATATGTCAGCAATCTGCTCACTAGTTGGAACATATTCAACAATGACCTCCTTGTCTACTACCTTCTCCCTCAAGAAATGATACTTGATTGCAATGTGTTTTTTCTTGAGTGCATTACTAGATTCTTGGAGATGTTGATTTCACTTGAGTTATCACACCGAATTGGAATAGGATTTGATATCTCCACCTGTATGTCCTTCAATGTCTACTTCATCCATAGAACTTGTGAACAACATGTAGCAATAGCTATATATTCAGCCTCAATAGTGGATAATGATACTGAGTCTTACTTCTTGTTGTGCCATGATACTAACCGGTCTCCTAAGTAGAAAGCACCACCACTTGTGCTCTTTTAGTCATTAATACATCCTGCCCAAATTGCATCAGTATAAGCCTACAAAGAGAAGTCTCCTTTCTTTTCATACCACAAGCCATAACTAATAGATCCTTGTAGATACCTAAAGATTCTTCTGACTGCATTTAGGTGAGACTGTTTAGGAGCAGATTAGAATCTTGGTACCATGCAAACAATTTGTACAATATCTAGTCTAGATGTTGTTAAATATAACAGACTACCAATCATAGACCTATACAATATTTGCTCAACTTCTGGTGACTCATCTAGTTTTCTCAACTTATGACCGGTAACCATGAGAGTACTTGCTAGTTTTTTGTCCTCCATTTGAAATTTCTTCAGCATGTCTTTCACATACTTGGTTTGGGAGATGAAAATTCCTTTCTCTAGCTGTGAGATTTGCAAACCAAGAAAATAGGACAACTCACCTAGCATGGACATCTCAAATTTTGTCTTCATCTGATCTACAAATTCTTTGCATATGATGTCCTTGTCTCCACTCAAGATAATATCATCTACATATACAACCACTATAATCATGTGATCTCCATTTACCTTGACATACAAGTTATTGTCTACATTCCCTTTATGGAATCCTTGCTCCTTCAAGTATTTATCCAACTGGGAATACCATGATCTAGGTGCCTGATTCAAATCATACAAGGCTTTCTTCAACCAGCATACAAAACTCTCATCATCATGTAAAAGATAATCCTCTGGTTTTTCCATATATACCTCTTCTTCAAGGTTACCATTCAAAAAGGAAGATTTGACGTCCATTTGGTAGACCTTGTTATCTTTATAGGCAGAGAAAGCTAAAAACATTCTTGTTGCCTCTAACTTAGCAACCAGTGCAAAGGTTTCTTCAAATTCAATACCTTCCACTTGAGCATACCCTTTACAAACTAACCTTGCTTTATGTCATATTATCTTGCCTTCTTCATTCATCTTATTCTGGTAGACCCACTTGGTACCTATGACATTCTTGTCTGCTGGTCTAGGATCAAGTTCCCATGTTTGATTCTTCTCAATTTGTGTCAACTCTTTATCCATGGCATCTACCCATTTCTCACTTTTGCTAGCTTCACCAAAAGTTATGGGTTCAAGTTATGTCATGAGGAAGAAATTTACTTGCTCATCATTACAGGCTAGTCTTCTTCTGGTTTGCACACCTTCATTTTTATCTCCTATGGTTTGTTCTTCCGGATGGTTATTCTGCACATACTGGTTGGAGTTCTTGCTTGGTGCTTCCTCTACTAGTCCATTTTTAGATTGATCTTCATGCTCATCATCTGACACATCAATATAGCATGCTGATGCAGATTATTTTTTGTGTAGGTCTTCATCTATTCTCACATTTATACTACCAATCATTTTTCTCAAATTATTGTTGTAGCATTTGTAGCCTTTGCTCTTTGTTGAGTAACCCAAGAAGATTATTTCATCACTTCTAGAATCAAAACTTCCTAATCCATCTACATCTCTCTTGATGAAGAACTTACTTCCAAACACTCTAAAATGCTTGATTGATGGTTTCCAGTTGTACCATCACTCATAGGGAGTCATTCTACTATTTGCTTTTAGTTGTACCTGTTTTAATGTA
The DNA here is from genome assembly GCF_030272615.1 of Cryptomeria japonica. Lineage (NCBI taxonomy): Eukaryota > Viridiplantae > Streptophyta > Pinopsida > Cupressales > Cupressaceae > Cryptomeria > Cryptomeria japonica. The sequence continues at coordinate 548,720,744 of NC_081411.1, read as the reverse complement.
TAGACAACAGTATGAATTTCTTCATTCTAGTATGTATCTGGTATGCTAGCCTCATTTAACATTGTTCTATCGATTTCCTTTATTGTCCTATTCTTCCTTTCTGCCACACCATTCTGTTGTGGTGTTCTTGCTACTGAATATTGTCTTGGGATTCCATGTTTCTCATAGTAGTCAATAAATCCATTTGAAGAATATTCTCCACCCCAGTTTGATCTTAAACACTTTAACCGATGTCCATAGTAATTTTCAACCATCCTTCTAAAAATCTTGAAACTTTCAAATGCCTATGATTTTTCATGCAAAAATGTCACCCAAGTCATCTTTGAGTAGTCATCAATGAACAGCATGAAGTATCTCTCACCGGTTAGAGCCCTTGTGCTTGATGGCCCACACAAAGCTGTATGCTCTAATTCTAGAGGTCTTGAGGTATTGTAGTCTTTTGTTTTGCAACTTACTTTGATTTGTTTGCCTCTAATACATTCATCACAACAAGTACTTGCTGGTTTTTTTATTTGTGGAATGTTAATTACATGCCACTTCTTTCTTATCTTCACCAAATTATCAAAGTTCACATGACCTAATCTCTTGTGCCATGACCAACTTTCATCAACCTGTCCCATCATGCATTGGGACTCATATCATTCCTTTAGATTGTAGACATTTCCATCTATTCTCTTTCCTTCTACCACAACCTGACCAATACTTTGCTTTCTTATCTGACAATTAGTAGAGTCAAATATGAACTTGTATCCTTTGTCACACATCTGACTTATACTCAGTATATTATGCTTCAGTCCTTCCACGTAGTACACATCATGAGCCTTAAGCTTTCCATCAATATTCAATGTACCACGGCCTTTAATCTTGATGGAGGAGTTATCACCAAAATGGACAGAACCACCATTCCAATCATCAAGCTTGATAAAAATTTTCTTGTCTCTGGTCATGTGATTTGAGCAGCCACTATCAACTACCCATAAATTCTTCCTTTTAGCATGTAGAGCAGTCTGCACAATCAAGTTTGACACTGTCTTGTTCTTCTCCTTCTCTATCCAAACCTATTTCTCTTCTTTCTTCTCCTCTTCTATTATCTTGTGTTCCACTTTAGTCTCTATCTTCTAATTCGATACAGTTTTCTTTTGCTCACCAGTTCTTAGCTTACAATGCCTTTCAATGTGACCAAAATTTTGACACTTATAATATTTTATATTAGCATTGAAATATGTATCCAAAGCATTCTTGTAGGACATCTACACACTTCTCCTAAACTCATAGCTCTTATGACCAAACTCATTGCAATTATAGAAAGTGACATTTGTACCTTGTAAAGCAGCAAATGACTTTGTACTCTCAAAACTATGTTTTACATTCATTTTCCTACAATCTACCGTTTGATGACCAGACTTATTACACCGGTGACAATAACCATGAAGGTTTGTAACATACCGGTTAGATTGTCATGGTCTTGCAAATGACTGCCTCATCGGGGGTCTTCCTTTCATGCTGCTGACTCTGGTGAATCCTTCATGATCAAATATTGCATTTATCCTTTGATCTGCATGTCGATCCATTGAGTATGGTCTCTGGTTCATTGATTTTGTATACTAGTTTTTGTAACGGTTCTTAACAACATCTTCATATGTCTTTTTATCATTATCTTTTTTTACGATGATTGTCTTCTTGTCTTCACCTTAATTTGAAGAAGTAAACAATATCTCCTTACTAGATGTGTCTTTTCTATTTGAACTTTGACCCTCTTCAAATCCTAAGCCACTGGTATCCTTTGATTTCTTCTATTTTCTCAACATCTTGTCTAAAGCTTTGGTGTTTCCTTCATATTTGATTCCCACTTTCATTTCTTCCTTGCTTTTCTCTACTTCCTTCTAGAGCTTGACAATTTCTTCTTCTAGGTTCTGATGCTCTTTCTCCTTTTTACTCAAACTGGTTCTAGTAAGTTCACATATCCTCTTGGCTTCTTCCAATTGAAGTTTTAGATCTACAATTGTTTTCTTGGATTCTTGAAGAGATTTCTCCAACATCTCTTGTTCTTCAGTTGCAACCTTTTTTACCTTCTTCAGATTTCTTCTTGTTTTCTTCAGCTCTTCCAAGGCACTAATGAGATCTACTTCAAGATCTACTTCTCCTTCTTTAGGTGCCAAAAATTTTTGGGCCATGAAAAAAGTTGTACTGACATCATCTTCACTACAATAGTCATCTGAGACACTTTCCTCATCTATGGTATCATTTTCATGTGTGTAAAGACTATTATGCTTTTGGTTTCCTCTTCTACCATACCAGTAGACATTTGTATTCCTATCCTTACCATATGATTTGTTACCACTTGATTTACCATCTTCATTCTTATCACCATAGGGACATTTGGTATCAAAATGTCCAATCTTTCCACAGTTGAAACATTTCAGGAGCAGCTTGCCTTTGTATTTTCCTGAACCCTTCTTAAGTCTTTTGACAAAGTTTGCCATGATATCATCAGAGTCTTCACTAGTTCCATCATGAGCAAACACTTATTTTCCTTTTCTTGATGTTTTGAATGCAGTTTCTTTCTTCATAGCCTCAGTACTGCCAGTCCTCATTCCATAAGAGGTTAGGGAACCATACAGCTCATCCATTGTAAATAATTTCAGACCTTTTGCTTCTTCTATTGCTGAAACCTTTGTATCATACATATTTGTGAGGGATCTAAGAACTTTCTTCACTACCACCTCATCTTTTATTTCTTCTCCAACCCTCTAATGGTGTTTGTTGTTTCATTAGTCCTTTAGAGAAAGTCAACAATCTTCTCTTCATCCCTCATCTTCAAACCCTCAAGTTGTGCTCTCAATGTATGTAACTTGGCTTCCTTTACTTTAGCATTGCCTTTAAATATTTTCTACAACTTATCACAAGTTGCTTTGGCAGATGAGTAGTGCATGACCTTAACAAACTCATTATTAGATAATCCACTAAGAATAGCATTTTTTGCCTTAGCATTGTTCTCATATTCCTTCTTAAAATCTAGATCAGTAGGAGGATTATTAGGGATTGTATACCCATTCACAACTGACATCCATACATCACAAACTAGAGAGGACAAATAGGTTTTTGTTCTTCTACTCCAAAACGCATAATTGACACCATCAAACATAGGGGCTTTTGAGGAGGCTGATTTATTTCTTGTCATTGTGAACAATTAACAAGATCTACCCATGCTAGAGAACACTTTGAAAAAATAGGGTAGCTATGCTCTGATACCAATTGTTGGACATAATGGATCACTACGAGGGGGATGAATTAGTGATTTAAACAAGTTTTACCTAATCAGAGCTATACTGGTTCAATAAGAAATACACAAGATGCAGACTGGTTACCAAAGCAATGCAAACAATGTGTGTAGGATAAATAACTAAAGGATTAATACTTCACACACATGAAGATGCAACACATAACACCAGATGTACGAGGAAAACCCAATGTGGGAAAAACCTCGATGAGAATAGCTGATAGAGACCTTCTGCTCCAATGCAGCCTCACAATGAAAAGATCTGATTACAAATTTTAGGGCACCAACCCCTGATTTATGAGCACCAACTCAAAGGAGCACCAACCCCTACATAATTTATAGGCTACAACCCAAAGGAGCTAAAACCCATACACTAAGAACTTACTCAATGAAAGTAATAGGAAAACTTAGATATACAAATGAGATCCTTGTTACAAATGAAGTTTTGTAACCCTTCGAAGCTTTGCACTACCGGTTTGAATTGGCTCAACACACACTACAACGTAGCCTTTCTTTTGTTTCTAACTCTGCTTAATCCTCTCTCCCTTTGTTCTGCTGAATTCAAATCACACTTGGTCACTCTCTACCAGGTACTGCCTCTTTTAGTTTCTCACCTCTTCATTCTATGCTCACTTTGTCGGTTTGTTCCTTACACCAGTTTACCCTGCTTCTCCTTACCAGTATAATCTTCACTCACAAACACTTCAAGTGTTTATCTCTTTATCTCTCAGAAAACATTTTCACACTCTCCTTTTCCTTCAGTAGTAGCACTATCTGTCTTAGGTCGCCATATTTAAATTGAACATTTCCCACCAAAAATCAAATCAAACAAAGGCTGGCTAGGGCTTCCTTCTACTGACCAAATCTGCATCCAATATGATCCAATCCACCTTGGATCACATGCTTGCATTGGAGGAATAAGCCATCACACGTTTTCCATCTATCCAAGGTATGCTTACCAAAAATAGAAAACTTGACCATGATTTTCGGCCTTGAAATCTGTCGACTCATTTATGACCCAACTGTTTCCTTCTTAAAGTCCTCTTGAAATCTGATTTCCTTGCTTCGATCCAGGTTCCAACAACTCCCTGGTCTTTCTCTATCGTTCATTCTTCCTCGAGCCACATCAATCTATTATCGATTGGTGATTTTTGGTTATTTTATTTAATGTCGACTAACAGCTCCAGCAACCCTATCTATGGAAACTTTGCCGACCTCTGCATGCTCACCACCTCAGTTCACTGGCATAGGGTCAGTTTAAACTTGAACATTCAACAAAATCATACCAACACAAGCCCTTACCGGTGAGACCTTCTCCTATTGCTAACCAGTAGTATACACTACACCAGTAGCACAACTTCACCTCTGGTGGTTTGTGATCTCTTTGTCACTCTGCCTCTTTATCAAAAAAGTTATCACAAACAAACAACCATCCTTTACACTGGTTACAACTTGATTACAAACAAACAACTAGCCTTTATACCAGTTACAACTTGTCATGCTAGCACACAACTTCATATCACCTCTTACCAATGATGTTACTGACAGTCTCAATACCTGCTTGTCTGCCACACCTTCATGTCAGTTTTGTCTTCCACCATACCGATTGACAAGCCTTCATGTTAATCTTCCTTATGATAGTTTGACATACCCTACCAGTAGCCTTCAATACTAGTTGACATCAATGACAAATCAATGCCAACATATATTTTGGCAAGGATAGGGAATAGATTAATTGAATGAACAAAATCTCCTAATAATGAAATTATCCTTGAACCACTGTGTCAAGTGACTAATATCATGGGAAATACATTTGACATAAATTGTTGTCTTGAAATACCATCACACTAAACATATCATCACTAAATCTCTTCACAAACTAACTTTCATACTTTTGGTACACCATATCTACTTGTGCTTCATTCATATCTAGTTCACGTCAATTCATGCACATTCCATAGCTTAACTCATACAACCACACATCTCTATATATACAATATCATTCAATAAAACCCTCAACTAGGTTGACCGTAGATAAAATATACAATATTACATAAATTAGGCTATTAGAATCAGTAATACCAAATGTGGTCCACTCTAGGAGATAAAGGGGAGAAAACACATCAAAACATGTCCTTCTAAATGATTTCCAATGAACTACACATGCTAACACATCCTCCAAAGTCTACATCAAACAAAGCATGTAGATAAACAATAAAGTGTGTTAACCAGTCGAACCAAAAATATCCTTTAGTGCAAAATACACACTCTAGATCTACACATGCAATAATGAAGCCCATATCAACATACAAACTCAACCTCCAAAGTATAACTAAACTAAAAGAACATTGATCTAAATAAGGTATACCACCTTAGTCTTCCAGAGAACAAAACAATTAACAACACTAAACACAGAACAACATAACTTCTCATGTTGATCAAACCAACACCAAAAAGATAAAATGGAACACTACACGAATCAATTAAATATTTACTCCAAGATGTAACACTTGAATCCACATATCTGAAAACCACTGAGTATTGTATAGACTAGTTATGATAGACAACCTCACTATTAGAAACAACAACAACCAACTCATCCATCTAAGCAATAGTGGACCTAAAAACCCGATACTAGTGCAATATAAATAGATGATAAACATTACATTTGAGAATTGTAAGACATAATCTTCACAAACCAAAGGAATGCAAATCATTATTTACTATTTGTTTTATATTGAAACTTCCACTACACAAGCCTTTCCAAAACATGTCATACATACTCAACATCACCACCTTACCACACAACAATTTATGGACACTCACCTTTGGACCATCCACAACATAGTGACATCTATGAAAAATATAAGACAAGTTGATTTCAATGATAACACTAGACAAGTTGACATCAATAATGACATAACTCAACATAGATCAAGCTTCCAACATTTTGAACAAATGTCCTTGGCCATGCCTGCTTCCTATCCCTACTCATTTTTTGTCAAAAATTAAACTTTCAAAGCTCAAAATAGACCAATAAATGTAAATTTTGTTCCTCCACAACTCATACCCCATCTCTTGTTTTGAGAAATGGGGGCCTCTCTTCCTTTTTCTTTTGTGTTGTCCTTTGTTCCCTCCTTTCTTTTCCCCTTATTCTTTCTTTTTGTTTCCTAACTTCTTATTCATGTTTTCTACTTTCTTTCTCTTTTCTCCTATTATTTTGGGATTGATGGTTGGGTTTTCCTTTCCCTTTCTCCCTTTTTTAGGGATTGGGGAAGGTTTGATTCCAAACTCCCCTTGTTTCTATGTCCTTGTTCTTCTTTTGAGGATCGGGGATGTCTCTGTCCTCAAGCACTGATGCCCTTTTTGGGGATCTCCAATCCTGACAATCGATGGGTTCCACCTCTCCTACCCATATTATATATGTTAGGTCCTAGAGACAACTGAGAGGGGGGGGGGGTGAATCAGTTGTCAACTAATTTCAAACCAAAAACAACTTAACCAACTTAATGCTTAATACCGGTAAACCAGTTAAGTATGTCGGCAAACAATTTTAATAGTTAATAGCTATACCAGTAAAGATTAATGCATAAAACATAAACACAAAGTCATCCACAACACATGACACCAATATTTGTACATGGAAACCCTGTAAGGGGAAAAACCACAGTGGGAAACCTTACCCACAATTGGATGATACTACTGTAGATAGTAAGTGTACATAAATGGGGTCTGCACATGCAAAAAGTCCAATAGCCTAGAGCTCACTGCTCAATCACAAAATGGGAGTCACACTAACTATAGTTGGATGGTTAAATCCAATAAGAATGTACTGCACAAAATAGCATCTTCATATGCTGGATTCAGTACCGATGTAATGCTGATATGCTTTCACAAAAACCTAGCTTCACCTTCAAATGATGTCTTCATGTATAGCTCTACTTAATCTCGCATATACCTTCACAAAATTCTTTATCACATTCCACACTTGATCTTACAAATAAGATCTTACATTTATACCATAAACTAAGACCAATTTTAGTAGGTCGACTCTACAAGATATTACAATAAAAACATTTTACAAACAATATAATATCTGATGCAATAATTGATTGAACATGTCGGCTTAATGCATTTACAACAATACTTAATCACTTCCTTAGCATGCCATGCCAATCTGGAATATATAAACTTGTTGGTGTAACCCTAGGTAACCCTAGACCTATTTGCCGGTAAAAGCAAATATGCAAATATGAATATACCAATGAACAAAATTCCAGGAAAAGATGTCCAAATGATGTCTTCAACATTACCAAGTGTCTTCCACATAATTTTGAGTGTTGGTGATCATTATATCCTACCAGTGAACCATATACCAGTAACTGTGCAATAGTTACTTGCTTGTCAGTGAATGCTGTTGGATCTTCAAAGTGCTAGTGTTTTAGTAGGTGTTGACATCAATGACAAAACCATACCAAAATACCAACAATCTCCCCCTTTGGCATTGATGGAAACACAAGATGGTAAAACCATCAAAGTGCCAAAATAGAAATGCCAAATACCAATTGTAGACACCTAAAAATGGTCAATGCTTGCGAGGTCATACTTTAACATTTGCGCATTGCCTCATTTTAGGTTTTTGTGTCGCATTAACATTTCTCCTATGCCACGCACTTGTTCTTTATCATTTGTGAGCATCGAGTCATTCTTCTGTATTCTTCATTCATCTCGCCTTCGAATTTGGTCTTGTCGACAACAATCTTCAATCATGATTTTGGTCGATCTTTGTCCTTGTCAATCTTGTCATATTGCGATCGATTCGTCATCGATCCTTGTCCTTTTCAATCATGTCAATTTGGTCAATTTGTCATTGATTTTTGTCAATCAATCTTAATCAAATCATTTATCAACACTGGTCATTTATCAATTCAAAATCATGATCGAATCTATATCAACTATCCTTTGTCAAGACCTAATTGTCGTTCTTGCATTGCTAATTCATCTCTTTAGGGTTTCGTGATTTCATCATTTAACCTTGCTTATCATTTTCTTCCTTTAGGATTAATAAATTACTTATTTATCCTAAGTCTTATCATTACAATTAAATGTTCATTTAATTGGCTAATTATTCCTCTTTGGTGAATTAATTAATAAATGACAAATTATTAATTAATTTACCTAATTTCCTCAATTTTCTAATTTCTTAATTTATCCAATTTCATTTTCCTCCTATTGCTCTCCTAAATTCATGGAAATGACATGTCAATTTGTCATAAATTTGTCATAATTGATAATCAATCAATTTTTGACATAGAATGTGTCATAATTTGTCATCAATTATCAATCAATCAAATTATGCATGGAAAGTGCATAATTTGTCATAATTTGTCATATTGATTAGCAATTTCCATTTGAATTGCATCATGCTAATCTTGTCATTTATCCAATTCTTCTATAAATTGGATGATTTTCTTCAATCAATGCCCGAATCCCTAATCAAACTATCAAACTTATGCTTCTAGTACTCTTGACCAATAACCAACATCCATCTTGCTTTCAATTGTATGTGTGCACTTGTAGGTGAGATCCACAACTATTTGAAGAGGAAAGAAGAACAATGGAGCCGCATGGAAGGAGCATTCAAATCGTCATCTGGTTTGCATAATCATTAGTTTTGTATGCTTTGTTTTCATGTCTCTATTGAATGTGTCTTAGGATAGATTCATTGCAATGAATGCACTTGTGATTGAGCTATTATGTTTATCTTATTTTTAATGATTTCCTATTTCTTAATGTACATTAATTGGTGAACCCGACGTGAACACTAACCATCTAACCCTTTAACTATGTTTTGGAGTGCTTTCAAGTTGATTTTGCAGGCCAAAAACCCAAAAACAGGGTCGTGCAGGGTATTCTGGAAACTTTTGCGCTTGTGTCAGACATCTTGCGCCTGTGTCATGAGTTCTGCACTTGTGTAAAGTCCAGAACAGAGGTGAAAAATGCAGTGTTTACTTGAAATTTTTGGTGTTTTTGCATTCTGTTTTCTGTGCTTTAGATTTTGGTACTAATTACTTGTGCAGAATCTTGGCATACGCATGGAAAAGACTATAAATCAAACTACTAACATGTGTTATGCAAAATCGATGGTCAAAGACAACAAATCAAACCTCTAACTTGGGTTTTGCAGGTTGCCTTGGAGAAACAACCAAACTTTTGTGTTTATGATTTTTAATTAGGCACTTAGTGATTTATAAATAGGTGGGAATGTACATTTGTTTGCTTTGATTGTTAAGTGTGACATTGGAGTAGGAGAGTATGCTCTCATCCTTCATAGGGTGATCAGAAATCCAGATCTTCGATACCATGCTTGTGTTGTTGATTGTTTGTCACCCTTAGAGGGCCTGCCTTCCCGACCACTTTGCTTTTACAAGCAAGTGATAATCATGAGAAGGGAATGACCCAAAGTGAGTACGGCTAGAATTCCTTGGCATTCTAACTCACTATAAAAAAATACCTGATGGGCGAAAGCTTTGAAGGAAGTGTTATGTGGGAATTGCAGTTACTTGGGAAGTGATGACCCTTGGACTCTTTCTCATATCAACATCTAAGTAGGGCCTCTTGGTCTAAATTGTGTTTGCGCGACTACATTTGTTTGGTATCTTAATGGGCTTAATGTCTCAATCATGCTTGCATGACATCAAGGAGTAACGCTTAACAGAAATCCTTACTAAACACCTTGTTTTTAGAGGCCAAAAACCCTTCTAGTTGCTTGAGAAGGACAAATTCGGATACTTGGAAGAGATACTAAGTTCGCCATGGGGAGATTCCATGGGGACTGATGCTTGGTTGCCCTGAGAAGTGAGTGCCGTGGAGGGGAGCCCGTAGGGTCAAGCATCTATGTATTCTCCTTGAATCCCATAATGAGTCTACCTCTCAAGTACCTAATGTCTTTGCCTACCATAAGAAATGTGGAAATGAGCATGATTGTCTTGAGTCTAAGTTGCAATATCTTGTATTCTTTGTTTGTCAAAAGTTGAATTGTGTATCATTCCAAAAAGCAAAACACATTGATCTAGCATAAGATTTAAACACAAGAGACATTCATCCAACAAACATTCAACAAGGTTCAAAGCACATCTTCCAACATGATTATCAAACATTGTTCAAAATCTTGTCTTAACATTCATGTCACTTGCATTTAGGTTCATCCTAGGTTGCATTTTGCAAAAGTCATTGTCAAGTACCAAGGTTAGGTTTCACCTAAGTCATACTCCTTTTCATATCAATAAGGGTCATCCATTTGCATGTGTCCTCTTGCATTAGAGTCATATCATTGTCATTCATTCATATTTGCATACCCTAGCTCTCTTCATCAAGCTTAAGTCATTATCATATCATGTTAAGGTCATTGTCCCTTTGCATATAGTGTCAAAACTAGGTTTTGTCATACTTGAGTAATCCAATTTTTTGATAAACCCTAAGTCATTGTTAGGAAGTCTAGACCTTATCAAATCTTTTGTCCTTTTGTCATCCATGTCATTTCATCGAACCTAGCTTAGTATCCAAGCATGTAGGGGAGACATTGTCATCTTGTCCTTTTGTCACTTGGTCCTTTTGTCCTTCGAGGTCTAGACATCATTTCAATTTCCTAAGGGTCTCTTTTAGATTTGCATTCCAAAAAGTTTGTCAAAATCTTCAAAAACAACCAAAAACATAGGTTGCACTCTTGTCATAGATTGCATTTTCATCTATTTTAGTTTGCATTTAGTTGCATATCATATATTATCCTTGAAGATTTCCAAAAATATTACATTTGCATAGTGACATGTCTATTGAAACAAGGTTCCAAGCACCAATGATGCAACAAAGTTTGATATATCAACCAACAATGCAATCACAATTCTATCCAACCCAACAACAAAGCAGCATTGATCAAACTTTTTATGATGAAACAAGTCTCCAAATACAAAAACTAGAGGAGAAGCTAGCTCAAGAAAATGAGATATTGGAACAAAGACTAAAAAACATTTAGAAGAATAGATCACAAATGTCCAAAATGTTTCGAAAACTTCCAGGTCGAAATCCAAATATTGAGCCAATTGATGTCAAATCTCTTCTTGAACGATCAGACATACCAGCTCTCCTCTCCCAAATAGAGATGACGAAACAATTTCAAGAAAAGAGACAACGTCAATTTCAACATTATGTGCCTTCACATCAAGAACAAGAAGGTGTTTACTATCAATCACATTTTCAACCATCACAACCAATGGTTCAACCAATTGTCCAACATATGCAATCAACACAACCAATGGTCCAATTTCAACAATATGTCCAACCAACTATACAATGTCAACAAGTGGTTCAACCAATGGTGGAATATCAATGTCAACAACAACAACCAAACATTCAAAAACAAAGGTTGCAGCCCACACCAAGCCAAATTTCAAACATGTCGAAACAATTGAACCAAGTCCAATATCAAAACATGACATCAAACCAAAAACATGTTCAAATTCTAGATACAACTATGTCAAAACCTCGAAAGAAAGGTGGCTTTATTGCAATGATCTTAAGGAAACGACCAAGTGAGTTCTTCGAGGAAGATCAAACTAATACACTTATGTCTAGCAATGCCTCATCCCCCCACAAACAAATTGACTCTCCAGTGGCATCTATCCCTACACCTTTAGAAGTTTCACAAGAACCTTCCATATTGTCCTCATTAAACAATACACCCAAGGATGCAATTACCAAAGGGATATCCATAATTGACTACCATGATAATCCAATTCATGATGCACATCCTTTTCATGTTTCAGAAATACAAGGCCCAATGCCACCATGCACTTTATTGCCATTACCTGTTTTAGAGGACCCCATCCAAAGTCCCTCTTCCTCATGTTCAAGCATTGATTCCTTGCCAGAATCCATCACAAATGTTCAAAGTGCATTTCCTTCATGTCAAAACATTGATTCCTTGTCAGAATCCCCCATGCATATCCAAAGTCCAACCCCATGTCAAGAGGATAGTTTAGAGCATGAAGAAACGTGTCCTAAGGAAAATCAAGATCAAGATCCCAAAACCTTATCATCCCATCCAATTGTTGACCAGGACTCCATGTTCCCAGACGCTCACGATGATTCCCATATTCTTGTCCATCCTATCCAAAGTCCTATTGACACTCCATTCCCCGAGCAAGATCAAGATATCCTAGTCCATCCAATCCCAAATGATCCCCTTCCATTCCAAGAACAAAATGTCCTTCCAAATCCCATTGACATTCCACTTCCTGAGAAAGATCCAGATATCCTTTCCATCCTTTATGATGATCCCATTGAAAGTCAAGAGCAAAGCACCTTTAAAGAGGATTCCAATGATCTTCCTCCTTGTCAAGATCAAATTATTCCTTCAGATCCTCCACAAGATCCTTTTGTTCCTCCATCTCCTTGTCCTAATGCTCCATATACACTCCAAGATCGCATTTCTTTTGATGATCTCATTCCATCTCTTGAAGAGCCTGTCATTGAACCATGTCCACTACAAAATCCTAGTCCCTCTCATGATCCTAATCCCCTTCATGATTCTAATGTGTCAGTGCAAGATGTTCATGAACCCTCGACATGCATAATGGGTTCTTCCACTTTGGTGCAATCTGATCCACTTCAAGATCTCATTATTTCTCTCATATCATATCCACCTCATAATGGACTCGCGTCTTCTTCCCAAAGAAAAGAGTATCCTACAAGTCAAGATATTCATAAAGGCAAAGGAGTAGACCTTCATGAGCAAGAACCCCTCCATATCAAAGAATATACTAATGGTCATGGCTACAAAGCTCACACTCAAGGTGCTAGTATGCCTTCAAAGTCAAAATCCAAATGTCCACCTTCCCCATCATCGCTTCCATCCATTCTAGGTCCCTATATCCCTCCATCTCCTATGCAACATCAGCAAAGGCACACATCTTGGAGAACCTTCCATCCATCCCACATGCCTCCATATCATTCCCGTCCACATCGACATTCATTCCCTCTTCCGAGCAATTTGGATGCCAAGTATAAAAGTCATAAGTCTAAAAATCCACATGTATTCAAGGATCAACATGTCCAATATAATCGACATGTCAAAACAAAGAACAATATGATCTATAAAGAAAAAGAAATATCCAAAAGGCCACAAAGGCCCACTGAGCAAAATAAAGCAAAGTCAAAATATATATGGGTTCCTAAATCCCTTGTGCAAGCAATGCACTCCAAGGAACCACAAAAGCATGAAAAATCCAAAACCATGTGGATCCCTAAGTGGCTCCTTGAAGCACAAAAGCCTAAAGAAACATCAAAATTGGCATCCAAAATTTCTATTCCTCCATCCAAACCTTCCAAGTTTGTTCCTCCATCACCTTCTTCATCCATTTTGGGCCCTTATGTCCCAAAATCCCAAGCTATTCCTCCATCCAAATCTCCATATCCAAAATCCATTTTTCCTCCATCAGTGCATCACCCATCAAGGTGTGTGCCAATGTCGATCTTGCCTTCATTTCCATCCACTAAAGCCTAATTCTTCCAATACCCTATCCATTATCCAATGTATTTTTTCCATCCTTCGATCCCTTTGATCCAATCCTTTGCATAAATCCTTGCCTTAGTTTCATCTCTTTTTCCATGTCCTTATCCTACCAACGTCTTTGAGCATACTTTTAAAGGTCATGGTCCATTTTTTTTTCAAGGCTACTATCTAATCAAAAAGACACTTGAGTCCTTCTTCCATCCCCTATCATGTGTCCATCTTCTATTGAAAAAGTCAAAATACAAAAAGTAAAAAAAAAGTGAAAAATGAAAAAATTAAAGAAAAAAAAAAAAAAAAAAGTAAAGCAAAAATAATTCGTCCACTGGTGAAAACCTGGTAAACAGGCACCTTGGGCAAGTACCATGATGAAAACCTGGCAAACAGGCATCATGCGTAATTTATGAACTTCTTGTACACCACACTTGGGGGCAGGTTTCCTCCTTCATGTCCTATTGTCCCTCATGTCCAGTTTCCCTTTCCACCTTTGATCTTGACAAGGCTGAGGATCGTCATGAGCATCATGCATCTTGTTTGCAGCTTTTGGTCTTTATCCATTTGCTTATTATAACCTTTCATCCATATTCCCTAGCTTATTGCAACTTTCTGCCACTATCCCATATCCTATCTTGACCTTCAGTCCATGTCCCTTATCCATTCTTGGTCTTGCTTATCCTATCCATATCTTATCACTATCCATACACTCTTTTTCATTCCTTGATCTTGATCTGACATAAGGACGCAAAATTTAAACATGGTTTCAAAAACCTCTTGACATGTCCCTCATGCCATGTCACTACTTTACATTGTCATGTCCAGTCTCTTGTCCCATCATACCATAGCCCTTGAAAATTGCATCTGTATTGTCTCCATAATAAAAGGCCTTTGTCTTCCCTCTATCCACCATCATTTCAGCAAGCCTATTTATTCACCTGTCATATTCTTTTCCTTGCTAGACACTGGGGGCAAAATAATAAAAATTGAAAAATGTCCTGAAAAAAAATCCAAAAAATATTTAAAAATGTCCTGAAATAAATCATAAAAACTGAAAAATGTCCTGAAAAAATTCATAAAAATTGAAAAATGTCTTGAAAAAAAAAAGGTCATAAAAACTGAAAAATGTCCTGAAAAAATTCATAAAAATTGAAAAATGTCCTTAAAAAAAAAAAAAAAAAGGTCATAAAAACTGAAAAATGTCCTGAAAAAATTCATAAAAATCAAAAAAAGGTCCTGAAAAAATCTCTAAAAATCAAATAAAGTCCTGAAAAAACACAAAAAAATTGTAAAACTCCAAAAACAAAAAAACAAACATTTTTGCAATAATTATTCCTTTTGTGCATTAGACAGCTCACTGAGTATACATCCAACAACTCGCAATCAAACATTGTGCTTTAATGAAATCATGCTTTAACAGATGACCTTTTTCAATCAAATCAAACATTCAAACTGATCAAAATTGTCTTATCAATCAAATATCAACATCAAAATCATTTGTCCTTACTATCATGGGTCTTATACAGGGTGTGGTATACTCGAAACTAGATTGTGTCCTATCTTAGACGGGGTACCACATGTCCTGAAACCAGACAGCATGATCGTCCTATCAGCACTTTCAACTTTTGACAATGAAGATCAAGATGTTTGTTTGATTTGTTGGAATTTGTGCATCTTATCTTTTTATTGATTTATCTTTGGCTTCGATCATGTTCCTATGTTGCTCGATGATGTCACTGAGTGATTTAGAGTGACCGGGATGGTTCATGATCCTTTTCTTTTTTGATTGTGAGTGTTGCTTGTCTATGATGTGTCTGTCTTTCACAAATAGGGTTGCATTTCAGCTCTGGCCTTCAATGCCATGATGCTACACATCCATTTTGCTACATAAAAATAAAGGTTCTCACCTACAAAGTGCATTACTGAAAGCAAGTTTTCTTCATCTTTAACTGTCTTCTATCTCATTTTCTTCTCACTAACATTTCTTCCGTCAGTTCGGATAGTCAGTTTGGTCTAGTGCTCTGATTTCCCCAAACATATGCTACATCCTGCATCCATTTGGTTAGTACATTTGCATTACATTAAGCATCATATCAAGCATTTTATCCATTTCATACTATCAATGCATCAAAAACACATTAAAAAAATATATCCATACATGTTCCACAATTCATACATCAACAGTGCATAAGTCATCCATACATGGAAAATAACATAAATCATTTGCATCTCATCATATCGATGCATATCATATCATATATCATCATAATATCAGAGTACAAAATCGGACTGTTTGTCCTAAGTATGGCCCGCAGGCTGACTACAACATGTCAAACTACATAATGTCCGCTGTCTGTCATAAGGAGCATGTGCCTCTATTATCCCTACCATGTCTCAAGTCCTGCTAATGTGTCTCTACCCGTGCTCCTGAGTCTATGTCGTAGCATGAAGCAGTCTGGTCGGTTCTCCTGCATGATCAATGGATACTGTCGACTCTGCATCACAATTGGGGCATATTTTGTCAGTTTTAGGGTTTTCTCCTATGGGTTGCATTTCCTCATTTTCATGTCTAATCAGGGTTTTTTTCATCTAATCTGACCTATCTTACCCTTATCCCCCCTTTTCGGATCATTTGCATGCCATTTTTGACCAATCTAGGGTTCCCAATGCACAACTGCGCCTGTGTGATGACTCCTGCGCCTGTGTCATGTAACCTACGCCTGTGTACCATACACAAGTGTAGAAGACCTTACACAAGCGCAAAAGACCTGACACAAGCGCAAAAGACCCTACACAAGCGCAGAAGTCAGTTTCTGCATCCCTTGTGGGCCCCGCAATGTCCCTCAAGCAAGTCAAATTCATGAAATTGAAAACATGGGTTTTTGAGATCCATATCGTTGATCCCACATCATCCGGTCGTTTGTACATGCGTACACGTTCTCTGAGGTGATCTACCATTTGAATGTTCGCCATCTCTCTGCAAGTGTCTTTTTCCAGAGCAACAAATCCTCTTCTTGGGCTAGTGCAAATGAACAATTTTCACTCTCTTGGTCCCATTTATAGATCTTTGTCAGTGCATAGATGGATGTGTGTCCTCTCCATCTTATGTTGATCCCGGTCTTGCGCACCTTAAATTGCTTGTCCTTCATGTATCCGATCTCCGATTGTCAATCCGTTCGATCCTATCATTTTTATCGATCAATTGGCCTCTTTTTTGCATGTTTCCGGCCAATTCCTCGAGGGGGCATGCATATGTCATTGTCAGCGTCAGGGGCATTTTCATTACTATTCTTTGAAACAACGCTTAAAATCGCATTGTCTCAAAGAGGGGCAAAATGTAGACACCTAAAAATGGTCAACGCTCGCAAGGTCATACTTTAACATTTGCGCATTGCCTCATTTTAGGTTTTTGTGTCGCATTAACATTTCTCCTATGCCACGCACTTGGTCTTTATCATTTGCGAGCATCGAGTCATTCTTCTGTATTCTTTATTCATCTCGCCTTCGAATTTGGTCTTGTCGACAACAATCTTCAATCATGATTTTGGTCGATCTTTGTCCTTGTCAATCTTGTCATATTGCGATCGATTCGTCATCGATCCTTGTCCTTTTCAATCATGTCAATTTGGTCAATTTGTCATTGATTTTTGTCAATCAATCTTAATCAAATCATTTATCAACACTAGTCATTTATCAATTCAAAATCATGATCGAATCGATATCAACTATCCTTTGTCAAGACCTAATTGTCATTCTTGCATTGCTAATTCATCTCTTTAGGGTTTCGTGATTTCATCATTTAACCTTGCTTATCATTTTCTTCCTTTAGGATTAATAAATTACTTATTTATCCTAAGTCTTATCATTACAATTAAATGTTCATTTAATTGGCTAATTATTCCTCTTTGGTGAATTAATTAATAATGACAAATTATTAATTAATTTACCTAATTTCCTCAATTTTCTAATTTCTTAATTTATCCAATTTCATTTTCCTCCAATTGCTCTCCTAAATTCATGGAAATGACATGTCAATTTGTCATAAATTTGTCATAATTGATAATCAATCAATTTTTGACATAGAATGTGTCATAATTTGTCATCAATTATCAATCAATCAAATTGTGCATGGAAAGTGCATAATTTGTCATAATTTGTCATATTGATTTGCAATTTCCATTTGAATTGCATCATGCTAATCTTGTCATTTATCCAATTCTTCTATAAATTGGATGATTTTCTTCAATCAATGCCCGAATCCCTAATCAAACTATCGAACTTATGCTTCTAGTACTCTTGACCAATAACCAACATCCATCTTGCTTTCAATTGTATGTGTGCACTTGTAGGTGAGATCCACAAATCCATTTGAAGAGGAAAGAAGAACAATGGAGCCGCATGGAAGAAGCATCCAAATCGTCATCTGTTTGCATGATCTTTGCTTTTGAATGCTTTGTTTTTATGTCTCTATTGAGTGTTCTTAGGATTAGATCATTGCAATGTGTGATTGAGCTAATAATGATTAATATGTCTTTATATATATTGCTTTGATGATTCCTAATTCTGATGCTACACCAATAACCAACAATCTCTAAAAAAGATCATAACTAGAATACAGAGAGTAATAGTCTCTCCCAAACAACAATCTCTCCCCCTGGGAGCAACATGTGTTATCCAAAGTTTCCATACCAATCTCTCCAAAAGATAATGTGTTTTTCCAAAGATATCTCTTCCCTGTTGACATCAAATGCCAAAGTTACAATAATACCAAGTTCATATACAAAATACCAACTACTCCCCCTTAGAAGTAGCTTCCTCATCAAAGATCGGAGTAAAAGTTTTGTCATTTAATTATGCCAGTTGATGACAATCATCAACTATCTAAGTCTCTACTGGTGGTGGTATGACTCCAAGTTGATCTTTCAGATATTCAAAAGTCTCCTTAGGCAAAGGTTTTGTGAAAATATCTGCAAGTTGTTCTTTAGTGTTCACATAAACCAATTTTATCTCCTTTTCTTCAACTTTTTCCCTTAGAAAATTCAATTTGATAGAAACATGTTTTGTTTTAGAATGTAGTACTAGATTCTTAGATATATCAATTGCTGCAGTGTTATCACAATACATGGTAATAGGTTCCTTGCATTTTACCTTTATGTCTTTCAACATTTTCTTAAGCCATAGTACCTGTGTATAGTTAGTTGCTACTACAACATATTCTGATTCTGTCGTTGATAAAGATGTACAACTATGTTTCTTACTCAACCAAGAAACTAATCTCTTTCCAAGAATGAATGCTCCGCCGGTGGTGCTTTTTCTATCATCCACATCTCCTACCCAATTTGCATCTGTGTATGCACATAATTCAAAGTTTTCATCTCTAGGATACCATAATCCAAGATTTATAGTGCCTTGCAAGTACCGAAAAATCCTTTTTACTGCTGATTCATAATTTTCTCTAGGATTACTTTGAAATATTGAAACAATACATACTGCATTCATAATATTAGGTTTGGTTTGTGTTAAATACAGTAAACCTCCTATCATAGATTTGTGTCCAGTTGGATTAACAGGTGTAGATTCATCCCTTTGAGATAATTTGTCATTTGTAGTCATAGGTGTGCTTACTGGTTTAGAGTTCTCCATCCCAAATTTCTTTAGTGACTCTTTTAAGTATTTGGATTGACTCAAGAATATACCTTTATCAGTTTGTGAAATCTGCAATCCTAAAAAGAATTTTATTTCTCCAATCATAGACATTTCAAATTCTTGCTGCATTTTTAGTAGAAAATTCCTTACATAAACCATCTTCTCCTCCAAAGATTATATCATCAACAAATAATTCTATAATCAAGATGTCATCATTAGTTAATTTGTAATATAAATTATTGTTGGCATTTCCTTTAGTAAAACCAATCTTTAAAAGATACTTATCCAATCTTGCATACCAAGCTCTTGGGGCTTGTTTCAGTCCATACAAAGCTTTCCTTAACTTGCAAACCATATCATTGTCATCTGTCAAAGAAAATCCATCATGTTGTTCAATGTATACTTCCTCTTCAAGATCTCCATTCAAAAATGCGCATTTAATATCCATTTGATAAACTTTATAGTTCTTGTGTGCTGTAAAAGCCAAGAATAATCTGACTACCTCAATTCCAGCTATCGGTGCAAAGGTTTCATTGTAATCAACTCCTTCTTTCTGAGAATATCCCTTACATACTAGTCTTGCTTTATTTTTGACAACCTTACCATCTTCATTAATTTTGTTTCTGAATACCCATTTGGTTCCAATTACATTTTTTTCTTTAGGCTGGGGAGACAACTAAGAGGGGGGGGGTGAATCAGTTGTCAACTAATTTCAAACCAAAAACAACTTAACCAACTTAATACTTAATACTGGTAAACTAGTTAAGTATGTCGGTAAATAGTTTTAACAGTTAATAGCTATACCAGTAAAGATTAATGCATAAAACATAAACACAAAGTCATCCACAACACATGACACCAATATTTGTACGTGGAAACCTTGTAAGGGGAAAAACCACAGTGGAAAACCTTACCCATAATTGGATGATACTACTGTAGATAGTAAGTGTACATAAATGGGGTCTGCACATTCAGAAAGTCCAATAGCCTAGAGCTCACTACTCAATCACAAAATGAGAGTCACACTGACTACAGTTGGATGGTTAAATCCAATAAGAATGTACTACACAAAATAGCATCTTCATATGCTGGATTCAGTACCAGTGTAATGTTGATATGCTTTCACAAAAACCTAGCTTCACCTTCAAATGATGTCTTCATGTATAGCTTTTCTTAATCTCACATATACCTTCACACAATTCTTTTTCGCATTCCACACTTGATCTTACAAATAAGATCTTACATTTATACCATAACCTAAGACCAATTTTAGTAGGTCGGCTCTACAAGATATTACAATAAAAACATTTTACAAATAATATAATATTCGATGAAATAACCAATTGAACATGTCATCTTAATGCATTTACAACAATAATTAATAATTTCCTTAGCGTGCCATGCTGATCTGGAAAAGATAAACCTGTCGGTGTAACCCTAGGTAACCCTAGACCTATTTGTTAGTAAAAACAAATATGCAAATATGAATATACCAATGAACAAAACTCCAAGACAAGATGTCCAAATGATGTCTTTGACATTACCAAGTGTCTTCCACATAGTTCCGAGTGCCAGTGATCATTATATCCTGTCGGTGAACCATATACCAATAACTGTGCAATAGTTACTTGCTTGCTAGTGAATGTTGCTGGATCTTCAAAGTGCTAGTGTTTTAGTAGGTGTTGACATCAATGACAAAACCATACCAAAATACCAACAATATATCCTCTTTCACATATAAATAATCATTTTTCACAAGTCATTTTTCTCACTTGCACTTTGATATAGGAGTTATTCTTTGTGAATTTTGTGCTATCCTGCATTTCTTCTCAACTTTGCATGAGGGGATATTGTGTGATGAGCTTCATTTTTTAACTTTAATATTTGTGTCTTAAGGTAATCATATCAATTTTTTCCCCCTCCTTTTTGTTCTTTCCATTGTTTGTTCCTATTATGTTTTCCCTTTCTTTGTCATTTTGTTTCACTCCTTTGTTTCACCATTTCCTTTGTTTTTGTTTTGTTTGTGTTCTTTGTTTTCTTTCACATTTCCCTTTTCTCTAGAGTTTTCATTTTACTTTTGTTCTTTCTTTATGTTGTGTTCCCCTTTGAAACCTAGTTCAAGATCAATGAATGTTTATCCCTAATAAATGATTTCCCATTTTTTCTATTTTCTTTGTCTACTTTTCATTGTTTTGTTTTTTTGTTTTGTCCAATCCCTTTTCAGGGATTAGGGATCAGAGATCCCAAATCCCTGATTCCTTCTTTCAGGGTCATAGTATTTGGTTTCCTTGACCCTCACCTTGACTTACTTAAATCTTGGGATCAAGGATGTTTCCATCTCGACCCACGATACCTTGAGCATGGGATCAGGGATGGAAACATCCTTGACCCCCATCCTTTTACATCGATCCCATGGGGATCAGGGATGCCATTATCTTTTATCCCCATCATACCTATTATTTATAGAAATTAGGGATCAAGGAGGATGGTTTCTCTAACCCCCAAACATCCTTAATTTTTAATAAGATAAGGATCAAATATGTCCCCATCGCTGAACCTTGATAAGTTTGTAGAGTTTAGAGTATAGCAGGGATATCACAAGGTGTTTTTCACCAATTGGTTAGTTTTTTTGTGATTTTCTTAATTTTAATAATAAGGTTCCTAATACCACTTTTTTGGGTCTAGAATCACTAATGTCTAGATCAAGGGTAGTTGTGATGAAATACAAATTTGACTCCTACCTTCCACCTATGAAGATGCATTCTTTGAATAGAGATATCAATAATAGTGACATCGGCCATGTGGAATTGAATGAATTCCTACAAAGGATGGTTATGCTAGATGGGAGGACCATTTGGGCCACTTGATTGGTGTGCTCAAGACTTGTTCAAGAAGCACAATTCCTTGTGTATTTGCAATCTCTTGACTTGATAGTGGCTTGTGCTTATAAGTTTCTAGATGAAAGAAGGGTCTATGGCCCACTTGATAACATAATCCTAGATATCTCCCTTGATTCCATTGAAGACATCTTCCACATCCACAAGTATGATTCATATGCACATTTCATGGCTACTCACAAAGAGCGGTATTACCAAGAAGAGAGAGATCCTATGGCTTATATCAATGACAATCTAATGGAAAAGACCAATAAGCCCATTCAACTAGAAAATATAAAGATCTTTCACAGGGCCTATTTCCACATGGATGCTAGGGACTATGTCACTCTCCTTAGTAGGGTGGCAAGATTTGGGAATGGAAAATAATTTTTCTCTTGGATGTTTTTGTTTATCAAAAGTATCCTAGTGAGGAAGGAGTACATTGATTGGGGTAAAATGATAAGTGATAATATAGATGAGTAGTTGCAATGGATCAAGAAAAACCAAAGGTTTTACATGACCTCATATGTAGTTTACTTACTTGTAGCCCATGCCACCTACTCTGAGTTAATTGGAGAAGGTTATCTCCCAAATAATCCTATATATCACCACTATCCTTAACTACAACTAGATAGGAGTAGGAAGGATCATCATATTGTTAATGATTTATTCATATTTGGAATCTTCAGGTCAATTGAGGGAGACTTCAAAAAGAGGTTATGACCTGAAGCTGACAAGGAGATCCAACACTTTGGTAGATATTTCACCTAGTTAAAAACATTCACATGCATAAGGGTTGCTAGCTACATTGTGCCTCCTTACAAATTGCCTCGCTATCCTTGTGGTCGACTATTCATATTAGAACTATGCCAACAAGTGGAAAATGCCCATAATTAAGTATAAAGTAAATATAAGCCATGATTTCAACTTTCAATTGCTATAGGAGCACATTTGTGCTTAGACATGAAGGTGGCTAATAACATTGAACTTGAATTAATTGAATTCTCTTTAGACCTGCTCAGAATTGATTGAGACAAATTTGACTTAGTTGGCATACTCAGCAAAGTCATGGGTTCTCATTTCACTCATGTGCCACATCTTGAAGATCATTGGGCTAACTACATAGTTGACCATGGAGTCTGAATTAGGGACTATTGTAGATTGAGCTTAGACTTGGAATATGTTGTAAAAAAAATAATGGGTTTTAGAACAACTTAGGGCCTTATATAATGGGAATGTACTACATCGCCTTTATAAAAAGAAAAAAAATTATTATATCCCATTCATAATGTTTATTATCATCTAGTTGAACATGAAGATACTGACTTAAGGGCTTAGGATGTGTTGTTTTGGAATAAAAAATGGATGGGAAACCCCTATGATATGCATCCAATTTCTTTAGTGGAAACCCTATCCCAAGAGCGTATACCTATAGCTGCTTAAGGAAAGAAAGGTCTTGGTGCCTCCTTGTAATGCACACCAAGAAACCCTAGAGAATTAAGTCAAGTAACAGTCATTCTAAACAACAAAAAGATAAAAAAAAAATTAAACAAGATAAGTAACAATACATTTAATAAAAAAGATCACATTGTCTTAAGTGTACAAGCAAAAATCTATGATACAACATCACATTATTCCCTAAAAAATAGAATACATTTAAACTTACATGTTTACATAAACTAAATTCGAATAGAAATAAACTCTAACATCTAGCTTACATCCTCTAAGGTTCTTAACATCATTACTAATAGAGCAACAACTAGAAGATACTTGATATATTTCCTCCTTAAACTATTTTCCACAACATAGAAAAGTTACTATTTAAACTATAGAGTTATAACCATGAGATTTAACTTATCTAACACATCTAACCTACTACATTTATTGCATTTCACTCATATCCAATTGTTCTTTAGCTATCAAAACATTTAACATGATAGAAACTATCCATTCCTATAACATAGCCAACATCAATTCCACATAAAATGAACATATAAAAACATCATTACATTACATTACATAATACCTCTCATATATGTGGTACATTACATGAATATATAGCAAGGAAAATCCCAATGAAAGAAGGCATCAAACCACCCCACTATGTGGAACCAAAAAGGTCCACCCCCTATGCTCTAGAGATTGATGTAAGGCCCCAAACACACATTAAGCCTAGGCTGACACTTAAACATCTAAGGGAAATACAAATATATACAAGAACAAACACAAACAAGAACCAAAAAACAACAAGGCATAGGCTCAATCCCAAAATACAAACTCACTAGAGGCTTATGTAGAAACAAAGGCTAAGGTAGTAGGACACATATAGGGAAGAGTATCATCACATGCCATCAACATGGGTTTCCTTGGTATTCCAACCCTATCCAAAAATCTAAACCCCAACACACACTGATACACATGTAGAAATGACTCAACCTTTATTGGAATTGTGTTGTCATTGATGTCAAATGGTATAGAAGAATGCAACTGGTATGAGAGTTTGTTGTTGCTACTATCATTGATGTCAACTAGTATAGCAGGATAACTGGTATAGGAGAAGAGTTGATGTGTTGTCTTTGGTCTCCATCAATATGCAGAAGGATAAATTGGTATGTACCAGTATGCTAGTGGTGTAATTAAGTGACCGATGAGTAAAAGGTTGTTGACATAGTGATGCATACAAATGGCATGAAAGATAAGGCATACTGGGAGGCTAAATATGATGAAGAGGTAGAATTCTATTTCAATCACATCAACATCAGAGGTGAAGTATGTGCAGGCCACCAAATTACTAGTGTAAGGTTAACTAGTAGGCTTCCCACCAGATGAAGAAGCTATCATAGGCTAGGTGATAGGTTGATAGAGTATGATGCCTTTGTGTGCATGATGAAATATGGAAAACCATCAGGACATATGTCATGTTGAAGACATATCCTCCCCTCGATAAAGTCACACTTGTACCGGCAGAATGATTCCTTGATATAGGAAGGTGATTGAATGTAGAGATTGGATATATAAGTGCATGATGAGAAAGCTTCCAGAGTCTTAGAACAAGTTATACCTCTAGAGAGTGTGATCAGAGATACACACTAGATAAGTATGTGGAAACAAGGTGTACTACTAGGACATTGAAGGAAGAATGAGATGTTGAGATGGTGTGTTGGTCATCTTAACAAACCAGTTGAGAGGAGAACCGGTTTGATGAAGAAGGATGCTAGTTAGTCTATAGGAATATACATGGTGATACTGGGATGATGAAGGAAGGTTGATGCAGAATAGTTGGAGTGTGATGACTTGGTGTCATCAATGTGTCTCACTGAAAAGAAGGAAAGTATGTTGTCTATTGGCAAACACATCTACCTGAATCTACATTGGTGATTGTTGACATGTTATGTCAACTGATGAAACATTAGAAAAGAGATATGGAAGATAAGGTTCTCACCTAATAAAGAAAAGTATAGACATAAGGGTTACACCGGTAGGATAAAAAAAGAAAGGTGATAGCAGGAAGGATGATCGACAAGGTGATTTATGTCGGTATGATCAGTGAACCAGTATGTGTGCACCAGTTATGTGTGTGGTTAGTGACTAAGATAAACTGATAGAGTAGTGCGACAAGGTGGATACCGACAATAATGCCATATGGAAGTAAAGTGGCAAACTTGCATAGGTTGATGAAGAGTGACGATGAAGTAGTTGGTAGTTGGTCCAACATTTATGGTGACTGCGGAGCTCGATGGATGTTTACAGAGGGGTTGCGGCTCAAGCTAGGATGAATCTGATCATATCCATGGCATGCACTGATTGATACAAGTTTTTTGGAAGAAGATCAAAGTTGTTGAAGCAATCCCTCATGCCATTAATGGTGATTGGCTAAGGGGTGTGCTGACAGATTGATTGCAGGCTACTGAAATAGGAAGGCAAGTTCTAGAAGGCATGAAAAATGGTAGATACATGCAAGAAGTCATCTCTATGTTGTGATCAAATTTGACTGGATTCGATGTGCCTCATGATTAGTGGAGAAAACCCTAAGTCACCAAGTTTGAATGTGGCTTTTGACGGGAAGACTAGGCTATAAATATGCAAGCCAAAGATATTGCTAAGTTTTGTTGAATAGAAGAAGATAGGGCTGTTGCAAAGACATTGAGTGTTGTATGAGGGAGTTAGATCAGTCAAAGTGAAAATAGTAGAAGAGGATAGTGACTGACAGAGAGTGAAGGTTAAACTGATAATAGGGTTTAACAGAGGGTTAATGATCAGTATGGTTTGAACAACTGATATAGTAGCTAGAGTTCTTCTGAGGAGTTAACTGGTAGGTTCTTGTATCGGTAGGAAGATAGTTGAGAGAACTCCAAAGAAGACCAGTGAGGAGGAAATCCAATAGAGAAGAAGAAGAGTAGAGGTCAACCAATAGAGTTTATTGGCAATGCAGTAGTAGATGAGAGAAATAAAATAGTGAAGAGGTGTACTAGAGAAGGTGTCTAACCGCCAGAGTGAGGTATATGAAATGGTTGCAAGATTCACTTGTAACAGCGTGACTAATTTTGTATTTGAAGTTCTCATTGAGATCAGTGAGTTGTAGCCCATAAATTAGTTAGGAGTTGGTACCCTAAATCAGGGGTTGTAGCTCCTTTGGGTTGTAGCCCATAAACAAATCAGGGGTTGTATCTCCTTGGGTTGGTGCCCTAAACATTGTAACAAAGATTTTATTGTGAGGCTGGATTGGAGTAGTAGACTCTAGTAGCATTGCTCACCAAGGTTTTTCCCATGTTGGGTTTTCCTCATATATGCTAGTGTTATGTGATGTCCCCTTGTGTGTGATTGCATTTGTGATTAGTCTCCCCACTAACCGGTATGTCTGCATTGTGTTAGATCCCATAATCAATATACACACATAGGTTAGTTAAAGAGAAAAAGTTAAGAACCACTGATTCACCCCCCTCTCAGTGGTGCATTGTGTCTAACAATTGGTATTAGAGCGTAGGTTCCTAGTTATATGAGATTTCTCCAAATTGGGTAGATATTGGCTTAAGGATACAATGGTTTGTTTAGTATCAATCCCTGCTCCAGTTTTTGATGGATCAAACTATTCCATTTGGAGTTGTAGAATGGAAGTCTATTTGTCTACCTTAGGTTATGATGTTTGGATGTCAGTCATAAATGGTCTCCCTACGTATGGCAGTCCTCCCACCAGTCGTGAAGTAGAATGAAGAAGCAGATGCAATAAAGAAGCCATGAAGGCTCTATTTAATATATTAACTAGTGATGTTTCCTCACAAGTGGATAAGAGAAGATCTACAAAGAGTCTATGGAATAGACTAAAGAAGCTTTATGGAAATGAGCCATGCACTGCTAAATTAGATTGTAGAAGCATGAAGAACAATAAAGAAAACACATGTGAAAGTTTTCACAATAGATCAGTCAGTTGTTGCAGTTTTGATGAAGAGGAAACTCATCTCTTCATGCAACAAGAAACAAAAAGTGAAGTGCACACATCAGAGTGTGACAAGGCAGACAGATCTCACTGGCAAGATTTGTTTGGCAGTGATAATGAAGATGAAGCCGAAGTAGATCTTGAAAGTGAACTAGCATGTGCACTAGATGAGTTGCAAAATGTTAGAAAGGATTTTAAAAATTATAAATATTCAATTCATTATGAATGCAGCCGGTTGAGAATATGCCTTGAAGAATCAAATAACAATATCTGTGTATTGACATCCCAACTAGAAGAGGAAAAAGGATTGATTTGAGAGTTTAAATCAATATTTGATGATAAGGAGAGAAGATGTGAGGATATCCAGTTAGAAGTGGAAACAAAACACAAAGAGTATCAGAAGATGAAAGAAGAAATGGAGAATCTGAGGAAAGACCTTGAGAAGTGCAAAAATGAACTCAAGGTAAGAAACCGGTATGATGGTAGCACTGAAGCCTTGGACAAAATGTTGAATCAACAAAAACACTCCAAGGATACTAGAGGATTAGGATGTGCTACTGATGAATGCACTACAAGAAAGGATACCTCCCACAAAGATATTCAATTTGTCTCCTCAAATGGAAATGGAAAGGGTCAAACCTTCTCTGTCAGAAAGGCTCCAAAGAAAATGATAGATCTGACTACAACCAGTGAGGACATGAAGTTGAGGATCAAGAATGGTTCTGCATGGAGGAACAATGCAAATCTAAAAGGAAAAGGGAAAATAGGAGAACATAGTTTCTCTGGAAGCAAGAACATGAGAAGGTAGTCTAGAAGGCCTTCCACTAGTGGAAGACAAGGAGATGTTACTACCCACACATCAAGTTAAGTGTGGAAGAAGAAGGGATTTGATGGAAGACCTACAAAGAATGAACATCCCAGGATTCATTCCCAGAGAAGCAAATATGGAGATGCCAAACTAGTAAGATCACCTCATGTTTGGCAAAATAAAAACGTAAGTAATAAGCCTCCCTTCTCCAGTTATTGTTTTTCATGTAAAGATTATGGCCATAGGGCAGAAGAATGTAAAATGAGGTCTAGGAATAGGCAGAGTGTTCTTCCTAGGAATACTAAATCAGGTGGCTATAGATTTCATGCATATAAGTAGATTGTTTCATAGAGTAGAAACATGCATGTTCCCTTTCTTGGTTATGCTAATGAGAATCCATGCACTACTCCTAAAAATGTAAACATTGTGTGTTATAACTCTAATGGATTAGGATATAGAATTTATGAATTGTGGGAAGAAGAATATGAATTCTTATGGCAACCAGTGGACCAATCATGCTTAGTGTGAGCGAAGCTATAGGAGATATGAGTAGCATAGACTTGCTTGGAATGAGAGGAGAAATGTTCCTGCACAATCAAGGAATTCAAGGAAATTGGTAACCAACTAAAATGGCATGGTCAAAAAAGGAAGAGCAAATCAGTATGTTATAAGGTTCCCCAATCATGAGATTGACATGGATGTTGTTTGTCACTATAGCACTATCTGTAGAAAGAGGACCAATAAGGAGAATAAGGTCAACCTTGTTGCCAAGACTACAGATGTGGAAAGGAAAGAAATCAAGCAAACATGGAGGAAGAATCTGGAATATAAGAGCATGGACCAAAATTGTGCATTCAATGCACAAGTGATATCTCCTATGGCTTAAAGGAGATGCAGGACTCAGGGGGAATTACATACTGACCAGATCATTCACCCCTTAGTTGGAAGTGGACAAGGAGATGAACAAGTTAATGTCAGTAAGAGGAAGAAAATGTGATGGCAATATGTGTGCAGTTACTGCCTTGACTACACATGGAAGATGGGTTACTATTACAAGTGAAATGAATGGTAGCAGAGGTAATTGGAACCAGGAAATAAAAGTAAAGAGGAAAGTATCTTGATAGAGATAAGAGATCAGTATGTGCAGCATGTTACCGAGATAGATGTTGATCAATGTTCCAGGTTATGTAAGTCAATGAGTTGAGGGATCATTGTAGTAACTCTGGTAGCCTAAATGGATGAGGTTATGTCTTAGGTAATATTGGAAAGGACTTGAATGGCATATGTTGATTCAGTAGCTGATCTTATATGCATACATCTTTATGGGTCAACCGGTTGGATATGTGACCTACAGTTGGCATTGTGGTCATGATGATAAAAGTCACAAGTATAGATGTGAGTCCCCATTTAGGACCTGATAGATTAAGATGGAGTTTAGAGGTCTATGTTTTAGGGGGAGTTCAGGGCCATACTTCAAATTAATATCAGATATATTGAACACAGAAGCAGATCAAGCAGATGCTTGATAATAGTGGAAAAGAAATCACTCATCTAACTATGTGTCATTAGTTGAAAGTAAGAGAAGTCTAGAAAACTAGTAGGACCACACGCACAAGAGAATAAATTCATTCCTGAACTAGTTCTGAGTGAAAGAAGGAGAGAGATTGGTGTATGTTGTTAAGGTTTGTTTGGTACTTGAGCTTTCCATCTCAAGTGTTGATGATTGAGATGATGTTGTGCATAATCTTAAAAGGGGGAGATGCACCTAGTAAAAAGGGGGAGAAAGATTTATGTCAGTGATCGGTAGATACAAGGAGGAATGTTATTCTGACATGGCTCTTTGCCATTGTTATCTAAGGGGGAGAAAGATATTTTAGTACACTAGATACTACATGTGTTGAGATCAATGCCAAAGGGGGAGATTGTTTGCATTGCATTGTCATTGATGTCAACCAGTATAGAAGAATGCAATCGGTATGATGGTTTGTTGGTATTGTCGGCATATGTACAGAGTGTGATGACATGATGATATTATATGTTGTCATTGATTTCAATATGCTGAAATATGAATTGGTATATTGAAGTAAGCAAACTGGCAAGAGAACCGATATATGTGAAAAAGTGAAGTGGTATGTTTGTTCAAGTGAACCAGTATGTTGGAATGTGAACCAGTATATAGAAAGTTTTGTATCGAGGTTTTCTTTGGTATGACTACCGGTTGGTAGTCTCAGCTTCAGATTTTTGGTTGATGCATTCCAAGTCTGTGTGATTTAACTGATGACATTCTGTGATGAGTTAGCATTGCAATGAAGATCAAATCATGTTGCCATGTCAACCTTGTGTGCGTTAAGGATTTCCTTGAGGATCTTTCATGAAGAAGATTGATTCTATCTACCTCGAGAACGTGCAAACTCTTAGTAAACAGTGGAGAGTGCATGATGGGTTATCAGCTTCCAGAAGAGATAAAGAATGAATGATGGAGAACATCTTGAGATCTATTCAAGACTATTTTATTCAATGCAATGTGTTTGAACAGTCAGGGTTGGACTGACTATATTGATAACCAAAATATTTAGGCTTTAGGGTTTATGCTACCAACCTATCTGTTTCCTATAAGGTCGATGATGATTTGCATTGTGAAGTTGTTGGAAAATGTTATGTGTGTATCCAAGTGAAGAGATACTTGATTCTTGCTAGACCAGAGAAGTGTGTTGATACATGTAGAGTAATTGCAGAAGCAAAGGAACTAAAGTGGATCTGCCTTGGCATTGAGTGCTATTATCAGATTGGTGTATTACCTATTGACTTCTAACCATTTCAGCAGTTGGAAAATCCCTTAACCAAGTAGCTTTAATAGGCTTTTTGTAAATCCTTTAATAGGGTGACTCAAATTCATTGAGTTCTTCAAATCCTCTTGCGAGGTAACCTTTAGTAGGGTTCTAACCTTTAACTGGGTATTTAGCCATCCCTTAATTGGGTGATCCCTAACAAGATCGGTTCCTAGCAAAACCTATTGTAAAGTCCTTAATCAGATTAGGCTCCTAACAGAGTGGATTTCAGAAGAGTTCAAGAACAACTTGTGGGTATTCATCCCCATTGTGGTTTTTCCTAGTTGGGTTTCCAAGTGAAAAATAAGTGTGTTATGTGTGATGCTTTTTCATGTGATGATTAGTGTTTTTTGTTAAGTGGTAATGCATGTTGATTCAGTGGTTGTTTATATTTTTGATCTATTACTTGTTTATGCATATGGGTGAAGTGGAAAGGAGAGATTAGGTTGTGAGAAGATCTAAGTGTTACCGGTTTATCTATTTCATAGTCTCACTATATTTTACCGGTATTGCCCTATTTTAGATCGGTGATCCTATTTACTAGTTAGTGCAATCTTTGCAGTCAAAGTGGTTTAAGGAAGTTTTTATCTATACTGATTCACCCCCCCCTCTCAGTATCTATTGAGTACTTACTATTCATTATTATTCATCAATTGGTATTAGAGCATCCTCTATGTCCTGTGTGTTGTAAGATTAACCACATGAGGAAAAGATCTTATTCTAATGATGAAGAGGGAAGGTCCTAAGTTTAAGAGAGATAACTTTAAGATATGGAAGGACAGAATGAAGATATACATTAAAAGCATGGGTGATCAACACTAGAGATATGTTGAGAATACTTATGTTGTCCCTACCGGTACTCTTACCGATGATCAAAGAAGAGAAATTCGGGAGAATGGGAAAGTAATGGAAGCTCTTATCATTAGCCTATCTGATGTCGAGTTTATAGATGCTTAGGAAAAAGACAATCCCAAAGATGTATGGGATACTCTGGAGTCTATCTATGGCAGTGATGAGCATGTGAAGCAAGCTAAGGAAGAAATCCTTAGAGGAAAGTTTGAAGACATGTGGATGGTTGAAGGAGAGACCATTCAACAATATGGGATAAGGATTAAAACTATTGTTGGAGACATCAAGAGTGCAGGAGGTACAATGGATGATTCCACAATTGTTAGCAAAGTTTTGAGAACCTTATTACTAGTCTATGCAATAAGGGTTGCCATTATTCAGGAGTTGAAATCTATTGACAAGACAAAGGTGTCCCTTGATTCTATCATTTCTAAGTTGACCACATATGAGCTAAATAGTTATGATGGAAGTGTTCAAAAGACTGATTCAACCTTTAAAGCATCTATTGTACTATCTAGAAATGGTAAAGAAGCTAGTACCAGCTATGAACCTAGACAAAGTAGAGATATGGATGATGAGGAGATCTTGATGGAATTTGAAGCTCTTTTGGCCAAGAGACTTCCTAAGGGAACTAGAAAATACAGAGGTAAGCTCCCTTTGAAATGATTTTCTTCTAATAGGATTGGACACATTGCTATAAAATGCCCTAATGGTGATAATAAGGGCAAATTGGAGAGGTTCAAAAAGTTCAAAGGAGGAAATAGGAGAAACTGTCTTGTTGCAGTTGATGAAGGTGTCACTGATGATGAATCAGAAGATGAAGAAAGTGAAGACATAGTATTTGTAGTTATTAAGGAAGATGTGTCAGACAAGAAGGCTCTTGTCTCTCACTTTGATAATTCCAATGAGTGAATTATTGATAGTGGTTCTTCTCACCACATGACTGGTGACTGGAGAAAGTTTATGTCTTTGGAAGAGTATGATGGAGGTGTAGTCCGATTTGGTAATGATGCACCTTGTATGGTAAGAGGAAAAGCGCCCATTTCTCTAAATGGAAAAAGAAGTGTTGATAATGTGTATTGGGTAGAAGGTCTCAGGCATAACCTTTTGAGTGTTTCTCAACTGAATGATAATGGGCTCACTCTGGAATTCAAAGATGGAGTGTGCAAAATAAAAGGAAAGAGTGGTGAACTGATGGCCACCAGTATGCAGACCAAAGGTAACTTATTTTAGTTAAATGCAAATATCAGTCAATGTCTAATGACTAAGTTTGATGATAGTTGGATATGGCATAGGAGACTCTGCCATGTAAATTTTGATAATATTGTGAGGGCTAGTAAGATCAAGGTAGTTAGAGGATTGCCTGTGTTGAACAAACCAGAGAAACCTTTGTGCAGAGAATGTCAACTGGGGAAAATGTCTTCCTCAACCTTCAAAGGTAAATATTTCACAACAGATAATTTACTTAATCTTGTGCATACTAATTTGTGTGGTCCTATGAAAACTAGGAGTGTTCAAGGAGATAGGTACTTTATGATTCTTATTGAAGATTCCTCAAGAATGATGTGGGTCACATTCTTGAAAGACAAGTCTGAATCTTTTGGAAAGTTCAAAGCCTTTGGTTGAAAAAGAAAGTGGTAAGAGAATCCAATGCCTTAGAATAGACCAAGGAGGTGAGTTCACTTCTAGTGAGTTCAATAAGTACTGTGAAGAAAATGGCATAATTTCTTACAAGAAGAAAGGTCAGAGAAAACTCTTGCATGATCTTTGAATTTGAGCCTAAAACATTCAAAGAGGCACATAAAGATGCAAACTGGATCAAGGCTATGGAAGAGGAACTTGACCAGATAGAAAAGAATGGTACATGGTCTTTGGTACCAAAGACCATTGTGCCATCTTCATTCAACTTGTTTTAGAAAACCCATTTGGTGCCAATAACATTTTTATGCTTAGATCTAGGTACCAAAGACCATTGTGCCATCTTCATTCAGCTTGTTTTAGAAAACCCATTTGGTGCCAATAACATTTTTATGCTTAGATCTAGGTACCAAAGACCATGTACCATTCATAGGAGATAAGGATGCATAAATTCTTACAAGAAGATAAGGATCAACAAATCATGATCCAAAGTAGATCATAGGAGATAAGGATGCATAAATTCTTACAAGAAGAAAGGTCAAAGAAAACTCTTGCATGATCTCTGAATTTAAGCCTAAAACATTCAAAGAGGCACATAAAGATGAAGAATGGATCAAGGCCATGGAAGAGGAACTTGACCAGATAGAAAAGAATGGTACATGGTCTTTGGTACCCAGATCTGAGCATAAAAATGTTATTGGCACCAAATGGGTTTTTCAAAAACAAGCTGAATAAAGAGGGCACAATGGTAAGAAATAAAGCTAGACTGGTATGTAAGGGATATGCTCAAGAAGAAGGAGAAGACTATAGAGAAACCTTTGCTCCAGTAGCTAGATTGGAAGGAGATCGAATGCTTCTTGCATGTGTAGCCTTCAAGGGATTCAAAGTGTATCAGATGGATGTAAAATCTGCATTCCTGAATGGAATACTTGAAGAGGAAGTGTATATAGAGCAACCAGATGGGTTTTCCCTATCAGAAGACAGTGATATGGTGTGTAGGCTACTTAAAGCCTTCTATGGATTGAAGCAGGAACCTAGAGCATGGTATGAACATTTACACTCCCATCTTGTGAAGATTGGATTTGAAAGAACAAGTGAAGATAACAATATCTATCTGAAGTTAGAAGGAGATCAGATTATGATCTATGAAGTATTTGTTGATGACATAATTTTTGGTGGACATGACAAGATGAGTCATGATTTTGTAGATGAGATGAAGAAGAAATTTGAGATGTCACTAATCAAAGAGATTAAGTTCTTCATTGGACTATAGATACAACAAATGAAAGATGGTATCTTTATCACTCAGTCCAAGTATGTCAAAGAGGTGTTGAAGACCTTTGGCATGGAAGACAACAAACTGGTTGGTACACCAATGGTTACTAGTTGTAATTTGTCAAATGAAGATGACTCAGCGTTGGTGAATGAGAAGGAATACCAATCAATGATTAGTAAGTTGCACTATGTTGTACACAATAGACCAGACATTGCACATGCAGTGAACATTGCTAAATGTTTCTAGAAAAGTCCAAGAGAATCTCACTTCGTAGCAGTCAAGCAAATTCTTAGATATCTGAAGGGAACTATAGACTATGGATTGTGGTATCCATATAGTAATGATTTCAACCTCAAAGTGTTTACATATGCCGATTGGGATCATAATGTGGACAACCAAAAGAGCACAACTAGTGGTGTACTCTCTCTTGGTGGTAGACTAGTCTCATGGATGAGTAAGAACCAGAGTTGTATCTCTCAGTCTATAGTAGAAGCAAAATATGTAGCAACATTTATGAACTACACTCAGACAATTTGGATGAAACATGTACTAAGTGGTTTCAAAGTCCCTGTATCTAAACTGGTGAGCATATTTTATGCTAACACAAGTGCAATTAATATTTCCAAGAATTTGGTATTGCATGCTAGAACCAAGCACTTCGAGCTCAAGTATCATTTCTTGAGGGAGAAAGTTCAGAACAAAGAGGCTGTATTGGAACATGTTTCTAGTAAGGAGCAGTTAGTAGACATGTTCACCAAACCTCTACCAAAGGCTACATTTACCTATTTAAGAGGTGAATTAGGGGTGATGCCCCTTCAAGTGGTGAACTAAAGGTATGTGCTCCACATCAGTCAGGTATTGCAGTGTCAAATATTTTCAAGATTGATGTGTTGAAGGATGCTAATCCTCAGGGGGATCAGCATAGTGGAACATGGATGTCTGTGCCTCCACTTTGGCATTATTGTCAAAGGGGGAGAAGATGTGAAGCAGAGAGATATCTTTGTATATTGCCATCAATGCCAAAGGGGGAGATTGTTGGCATATGTGTAGAGTATGATGACATGATGATATTATATGTTGTCATTGATGTCAATATGCTAAAGTATGAACCAGTATATTGAAGTAAGAAAACTGGCAAGAGGACCGGTATGATGATGTAAATTAGCATGTGTGAAAAAGTGAAGCGATATGTTTGTTCAAGTGAACCGGTATGTTGGAATGTGAACCATTATATGGAAAGTTTTGTATCGGGGTTTCATTTGGTATGACTACTAGTTGGTAGTCTCGACTTTGGTTTTCGGTTGATGCATTCCAAGTCTGTGTGATTCGACTGATGATATTCTATAATGAGTTAGCATTGTAATGAAGATTAGATCATGTTTCCACATTAGCCTTGTGCACGTGAAGGATTTCCTTGAGGATCTTGCATGAATAAGATTGATTCTATCTACCTCAGGAATGTACAAAGTCTCAATAAACGGTGGAGAGTGCATGATGGGTTATCATCTTCTAGTAGTGGAAAAGAATGAATGATGGAGAACGTCTTGAGATTTGTTCAAGACTATTTTATTCAATGCAATGTGATTGAATGGTCAGGATTGGATTGACTGTATTGATAACTAAAATGTTTAGGGTTTAGGGTTTAGGGTTTATACTACCGACCTATCTATTTTCTATAAGGTCGATGATGATTTGTATTGTGAAGTTGTTGGCAAATGTTATGTGTGTATCCAAGTGAAGAGAAACTTGATTCTTGCCAGACCAGAGAAGTGTGTTGATACCTGCAAAGCATGATTGTAGAAGCAAAGGAACTAAAGTGGATATGCCTTGGCAATGAGTGTTGTCATCAGATCAGTGTATTACCTATTGACTTCTAACCATTTTAGCAGTTGGAAAATCCCTTAATTGGGTAGCTTTAATAGGCTTTCTATAAATCCTTTAACAGGGTGACTCAAATTCATTGAGTTCTTCAAATCCTCTTGCGAGGTAACCTTTAGTAGGGTTCTAACCTTTAACAGGGTATTTAGCCATCCCTTATCTGGGTGATCCCTACCAGGATCGGTTCCTAGCAGAACCTATTGTAAAGTCCTTAATCGAATTAGGCTCCTAACAGAGTGGACTTCAGAAGAGTTCAAGAAAAACTTGTGGGTATTCATCCCCACCGTTGTTTTTCCCAGTTGGGTTTCTACGTGAAAATTAAGTGTGTTATGTGTGATGCTTTTTTATGTGATGATTAGTATTTTCTGTTAAGTGGTAATGCATGTTGATTCAGTGGTCTTTATATTTCTGATGTATTACTTGTTTATGCATATGGGTGAAGTGGAAAGGAGAGATTAGGTTGTGAGAAGATCTAAGTGTTACCGATTTATGTGTTTCATAATCTCACTGTGTTTTACCGGTAGTGCCCTATTTTAGATTGGTGATCCTGTTTACTAGTTAGTCTAGTATTTGTAGTCAAAGTGGTTTAAGGAAGTTTTTGTCTATACTAATTCAGCGCCCCCCTCTCAGTATCTGTTGATTACTTACTATTCATCATTATTCATCAGGTACTACTATCATTGATGTCAACTAGTATAGCTAGATAACATGTATAAGAGAAGAGTTGATGTGTTGTCTTTAGTGTCCATCAATATGCAAAAGGATGAACCGGTATGTACCAGTATGCTAGTGGTGCAATTAAGAGACCGATGAGTAAAACATTGTTGACATAGTGATGCATACAACTGGCATGAAAGATAATGCATACTAGGAGGCTAATTGTGATGAAGAGACAAAATGCTATTTAAATCACATCAAAACCGGAGGTGAAGTATGTGCAGGCCATCAGATTGCTAGTGTAAGGTTAACTAGTAGGACTCCCACCAAATGAAAAATCTATCACAAACTAGGTGATAGGTTGATAGAGTATGATGCCTCTACGTACAGGATGACATATGGAAAACCACTAGAACATATGTCATGTTGAAGATGTATCCTCCCCTCGGTAAAGTCACACTTGTACCAACAAAATGATTCCCTGAGATAGGCAGGTGATTGAATGTAGAGACCAGATGTACAAGTGAACAATGAGAAAGCTTCTAGAGTCTTAGAACAAGTTATGCCTCCCAAGAGTGTGATCAGAGATACACACCAGATAAGCATGTGGAAACAAGGTGTACTACTGGGACATTAAAGGAAGAATGAGATGGTGTGTTTGTCATCTTAACAAACTGGTTGAGAGGAGAACCGGTTTGATGAAGAAGGATGCTTGTGAGTCTACAGGAATATACATGGTGATATCGGGATGCTGAAGGAAGGTTGATGTAGAATAGTTGGAGTGTGATGACTTGGTGTCATCAATGTGTCTCTCCAGCAAGAGGGAAAGTATGTTGTCCACTAGAAAACACATCTACCTGAATCTGCATTGGTGATTGTTGACATGTTATGTCAACTGGTGAAACATTAGAGAAGAGACAAGGAAGATAAGGTTCTCACTTGATAAAGAAAAGTGCAGACATAAGGGTTACACTGGCGGGATTAAAAAAAAAAGGTGATAGCAAGAAGGATAATCGGCAAGGTGATTTGTGTCAGTAGGGTTTGTGAACCAGTAAGTGTGCACCAATTATGTGTATGGTTGGTCACTAAGATGAACTAATAGAGCAGTGTGACAAGGTGGATACCGACAATAATGCCATGTGGAAGTGAAGTGACAAACTTGCACAGGTTAATGAAGAGTGACGATGAAGTAGTTGGTAGTTGGTCCAACATTTATGGTGACTACGGAGCTCAATGGATGTTTGTAGAGGGGTTGTAGCTCAAGGCGGGATGAATCTAATCATATCCATGATGTGCACTAATCGATATAGGTTATCTAGAAGAAGATCAAAGTTGTTGAAGCAATCCATCATGCCATTAATAGTGATTGACCAAGGGGTGTGCCGACAAATTGATTACAAGTTGCTAAAATAGGAAGGTGTGTTCTGGAAGGCACGAAAATGGTGGATATGTGCAGGTAGTCATCTCTGTGTTGTGATCTAGTCAAATTTGATTTGATTTTATGTGCCTCATGATCAGTGGAGAAAACCCTAAGGCACCAAGTTTGAATGTGGCTTTTGGTGGGAAGACTGGGCTATAAATATGCAAGCCAAAGATATTGCTCAGTGTTGTTGAATAGACGAAGATAGGGCTATCGTGAAGTGATTGGGTGATTTATGAGGGAGTTAGATCAGTCAGAGTGAAAATAATATAAGAGGATAGTGACTAAGAGAGAGTGAAGCTTAAACCGGTAATAGGTTTAACAGAGGGTTAATCGGTATAGTTTAAACAACTGGTATAGCAGCTAGAGTATTTCTGAGGAGTTAACTAGTAGGAAGACAGTTGAGAAAAATGTAGAGTAGAGCATTGAGGAGGAGATTGAGCAGAGAAAAAGAAGAGTAGAGGTGAACCAGTAGAGTTTATCGGCAATGCAGTAGCAGATGAGAGAAACATAAGGGTGAATAGGTGTAGCAAAGAAGGTGTCTCACCGGCAGAGTGAGGTATATGAAATGGTTGCAAGATTCACTTGTAACAATATGATTAATTTTGTATTTAAAGTTATCATTGAGGTCACTGAGTTGTAGCTCGGTGTTCGGGTTGTAGCTCCTTTGGTTTTTAGCCCATAAATCAGTTAGGGGTTGGTGCCCTAAATCAGGAGTTGTAGCTCCTTTGGGTTGTATCCCATAAACAAATTAGGGGTTGTATCTCCTTGGGTTGGTGCCCTAAACATTGTAACAAAGATTTTATTGTGAGGCTAGATTGGAGCAGTAGACTCCAACAACATTGCTCACTGAGGTTTTTCCCATGTTGGGTTTTCCTCGTACATGCTAGTGTTATGTGATGTCCCCTTGTGTATGATTGCATTTTTTATTAGTCTACCCACTAACTGGTATGTCTGTATTGTGTTAGATCTCATAACCGGTATACACACATAAGTTAGTTAAAGAGAAAAAGTTAAGAACCACTTATTCACCCCCCTCTTAGTGGTACATTGTGTGTAACAACCTTTGGCAGAGGCAAGGGAGTCAATTTGTGATACAGGCTTCCCAATCTCATATTGAGTCTAAAAAAGAACTACAAGCCATGAGATCCCATCCTTAGTCTACACAAGACATTTCTGGGCTCCAACAATTATCTTACCCTATCTTATTAATGTGTGAAAAACCCAACCCAAATATTTATATTAATATTATCAATTGATTAACCAATTCTCAATTAGATTCCCTGGTAACCACTTTCAAAACCTAGAACTCACTTGAGAGGAAACTTCCAATCAAATTCCCTAGTAGTCTCTCTCTAGACCCTGCCACCCACTCAGAAGCCACTCCCCTAATATTCTTTTAAAACCTAGGGCACAACAAAAGAATCACAACAATAACATAAAAACCATGGCTTGCATATTAAATCATCTTCATCATTTCTCATAATCAAGAACCTCACAATTCCACATGAAACTTTATACATCGGATCCATAACAAAATATGATCCGCATTATCAAATCTGATCATAATCGCTTCTGAACCATAATGCCATATTTCAATAATTTCATACAATAATCCAAACATGGAACCAATAATCTAAAAAACATGACACATCAATTTTTATCAAATCCAATACACAACATGAATCCAAAAACTTTGAAACCAAATAAATTGAAAACTAGAAAATATCACAGGGAATCACAAATCTCAAAAACAAGCCTCTGGTTTGAAACTAACTTAGAAAATAAAAGCATCAAAAAAACACCTTTACAATAAACTTTGGTGCATACACATATAATATCGGCACCATTACAAAATCTTTTAGTGCTTTTGTGACTCAAAACAATGCATACAAAACGTGAAGTGGTGTATATAACACATAAAATAGCATATTTAAAACATGCAATGGTACAAATGCTACTTAGAACAATGCAAACATAAAACAAAAGAGTTCTTGTGTAAATATGAATAGTACATACAACAAATACACTGACACATACATTAATTAGATTGACACATACGACAAAAATGATAGCACTTTTGGCCATTGTTTTAGCACATATACAATAGAGATCCAAACACAACTCAGATGCAAAGTATAATTATCGACTAACATTGGAAAAGACCTGGAATTCAACCCCAATTTTGAATAGAAAAGACAAGGGAATTTTACTACCAAGAATAGGATTATGCAATCAGAAGAATGATAAATATAACCGTCAAAATTCAATACAAATACCACCCTACACAAGAAAGGCCCATAACTTCTTTTTCAACAACCAAAGTATTAAGAATTTAAAACACAATAACATAAACACAAAAATAGCCTCCAAAGGTAATAACAACAAAATCCTCCCCAAATAATAGATACAGGGAAAGACAAATCACAGAGATGCAATCACATACACAACCTCCAATGGAGATGCCAATAAAAATTCTTCCATTCATTTCCAGATATAAAGAGAAACACAAAATTTCCAGAATACACATGATATTTTCCAAACACTCAAAATACAATCTTTCTTAAAAACATTTGCATTAACAAAAACATATCAGAACCACCGACTTCGAAACTTGAAGAAACAGACAAGAATTTTGAAGGATAAAATGCACAACCAAGCCAAATTTTCCACAAACTAACAACCTCCTTCCATGCAACACAAAAGAAAAAAAATTCAAAAAACAACTCCAATCCTTAGATATACACATAAAATCTCCTCCCATTCGAAATCCAAAATCAAAATCCAAAGCTTTTTCCAAAAATTTCGTGGCAAAACCCATTTCTAGCAAAATTACAAAAATGATAAATCATCACCATTGTAACCTTAATGATAATAATAATAACAATATTAGTATAATAATAATTATTATAACAACCCTTCACAAATATAGAGATAACAAATTAAATAATATTATCCTCCAAACACAACTCTCAAAAGACCAATCATAAAAAGGGGTAAGTAAACAAATAATAAACCAACAAATAAATAACAATAAATAATTTAACAAATAAACCAATAAATAAAAAATAAACAATAAACAAAAAATAAAATAATCAAAACAGTGAATAAATAAACCTTAAATAAATAAATAAACAAATGCACAAATAAGCATAAATACTCAACCAATATAATTCCACCAAATAATCATCGATTTATTCTAGGCTCCCAACAAATAAATATATATTTATATTTATTCATACTACCATCTTTTAACAATTACTTAATTTCCACAACTCCAAATAACCAATAAGATAAATAATCAAATTCATATATAGTCATAAATGCTCCAATAATATAATTTAAACTCAATACCATTAATATCTCCTACAACACATATAAAAT
Organism: Cryptomeria japonica; assembly: GCF_030272615.1. Taxonomy (NCBI): domain Eukaryota; kingdom Viridiplantae; phylum Streptophyta; class Pinopsida; order Cupressales; family Cupressaceae; genus Cryptomeria; species Cryptomeria japonica. The sequence continues at coordinate 548,678,209 of NC_081411.1, read as the reverse complement.
ATCATAGATAATTAATCTTGCACAATACACATAAAATATAATAGATATATAAATAAACCTACATGCATAATAATAAATGCTAAATATTATAATCCACAAAATAGTACTAGTACCATAATAATGTAGGACTTGCAATATTCCCACATGAATAACTAATCACTCACACACAAGGCTATGCATTACAATATATAGTAATAACCTCAACACCAACTAAGACCACATAGAACCCAACAAGACAGCAAGGCTTAAACACTAAAACTGACAAGATATTAACTAGGTTTAGAATATGGTAAGGCCTTATGTCACCTCTGATCAACTACCATTGTGATTAAAGGCATGCTTAGACCCGTGGGACCAAGTGAAGTCGATTCCTAGTAGCTGCATCCTCCATAACACCAAACATCTATACAAAATATATATATGAACATAAGATACACAAGTAGGTGAAATAGAATTGCAACATCACACCTCACTCAGTTTTGAGTGATGTGACATCATCCCTTCCACATTCACAACAGTAAGAAATCATAATAGAGACATAACATAATAAATTAAATTAATATCATTCACATCTAATGTAGTCACTAAATTAGGGTTAGCACAAGATAAATCATCATAAGCAATAATTAAGAAGCTCATTTCCTAAATAGTGAATAATCATGTAATTGATCCTAAACTTAACTTCTGTTGTTAATCAGGAGTATAGAATCAACATCATCATAGTAATCATAATGAATCTACTAATATCAAAGAGAATATCAATATACTAACTGAAACACAAAATAAGGAGTATCAAGAACACAAACAAACCCATAATAATCTAACACATCCTATCATAAAGGATGAATAAGGGAGGGGCACTACATCCTCCCCTGCTAAGACTCAACTTACTCCAAGAAGTCACAAAGATACGATGAAAACACTAGTCTCAAAACTTTATTTGATTGTTACCAAATTATACCTTTCCTTTAAATCAAATACAAACAACATACCTAATCTTCTCATTATATGATCCATCAACCAGATCTTAGTCCAATTATTTTCTAACTCAAAGTAAGATAATAACAACAAAATTTTCCTTTACCTACTTTAATTGGTCAAAGTTATGCACTATTTTGAAGATAAAACAAGACACATCACTTTTTACTAGCTATAATGAGCATACTAATGTATTTAAATACCTTCAAGAGTCCATCATTTAAAAAAAATTTGCAAGATAAAATTATAAATCCCATCACTGAGATAGCATCTATAAACACAAATCACAGTAACTCATTATTTTGAAGCATGACAATACTCCTTCAACATCTATATGAGGGGGATCTTTCTTAAAAAAAAAATTCCTCTCAATCAAATATAATCAACATATCACACAACAACCAAAATCTATAGTCCATACTAATAATAGAAAACAAGATTAATGGAAAACATCTCAATTTCCACACTAAAAGCACCAAACATAGGGTACCACACAATCTTAACTAAAGAGAAGGAGTGAATCTCACTATATGTTTACAAGAATTCGATGTACTTTTCACTCATAAAATTATTCATAGGCATTCCTATTATATAGTTATACATGAAACATGCATAAACACACATTGAAGACAAGAAATTTGTAGTTTATTAATCTCTAACTATTGCATAGAATATAAATTTATTTAATCCAAAGATACTTTTAATTAACTTTTAATAAGTCTTCCTATATTATTCATGCAAAAGTTATTCTATCTAACTTACTTATTATTTTAACACGAGGATCATAGATGCAACACATGAATTTTTTATTTTCAATGGAAATTTGATCTAACCAAACTTTCCTTTTAATACACACAAAATCATATTCATCCATAAGCTTTCAATACTTTCCTTCAATATCAAACACACTCCTAAGTACCATGAATCTTATATCTAAATAGAGAGAAGGAGGAGAGAGAACATTACTAATCAATCAATATATGCACACACAATCATACTTGGATGATTAAATTTTCTAGACATGTGATATTTATTGTACAATGCAGCTACTTACTGTTAAACATATAAATAATATTGTCATTGATGTCAAACCAGTCATCTGGTTCTATACCAGATAGTGTATGCAGCTCTAGATATTAGTATAGAAGTCATGAATGTTATGGATGAGTGTATGTAGCTCCATATATTAGTCTACATGCCATGAATGTTATGGATGTTAGAATTGTATGCGATCAATATGTATGTGCAATTCAGGTGTTGCAATTTTTGGTTACAAGTTATTGAGAAACATGGAAAACTTTTGTTGTAATTTCTTGTGCAAGAGAGGTTGAGTGTGCTTGGAATGTGTGTTAGGCCTTATTGGCATGTTTATGTCCTTAGGATAGCCCAAAATAGGCTTAGGAGTCATTAAAAGAAACAATGGCAAAGTTGCCCAAAAGATGCAAAAGTTGCATGACAACTTTTAAAAGTTGTCAAGCAACTTTTCCACCCAAAATGGTCATAGACCCTTGCTGTGCATGGAGAGCCCTAATTTTGGCACACCGACCAAGGTATGGGTAGTATAAGTATTTGAAAACCCTAAATTAATGGGTGGGATGACAGACATTGTACGACCCTAGCAAAAAGACCAGATTGAGACTGTAAAATTGTTACCAGTCAGTTTGAAGGAAGCAACCAAGCAAGTTAATGGATTGAGGTATGTCTAAAACTATGTGGAATGTCTTTCATGGTGTAAATAATTTCATTTCAAGCAATTAGTTTAGGTGTTTATTGTTGGCATATGGACACTCCAATGAGACATTGTGTGTGATTGAAGGTTTTGTCATTGATGGCAACCTTGCAATCCTATGGCACCGGCAAGACATCATACCAGCAAAGCATTACACAAGAAAGATAGTGCACCGGTATCAACAAGATCACTCTACACCGGGACTGGCACTGGCATAGAAGAAAAGATGTATACTGGCATAAAGGCCAACAAGATTTTTGATATGTAATATTTTGTTTATTATTGTAAGCTGACTTGGCAAATTGTAAAATGAGTCTTGTATATAAAGGAGATCATTGTAGACATTTAGTGAGGTAATGTAGCGAGCATAAAGAAAATTATTAGGTAGACCTAATGTGCGAATTATAGGTCAAGGGTATATGCAAAGAACAGAGTTAGAACCGGTACTGATTCTAGCATTGGAGATGCTATTGTAAACCATAACAAATCTTTGGATTAATATAATCCTCATTGCAAGTCAGTGTGACTTCTAGGCAGTTGGCCTTCCTGCATGTGCAGGACCCTATTGTAAGTAATATTCTCTTATTGGCCAGTGAGTGAATATTGTGGGTCACAAATCCCACCAAGGTTTTTCCCACACCAAGTTTCCTCATTAAACATCTTGTGTTATGATGTTCTTTTCATGTGGATGTTTCTAATTCTATTTATTGCATTAATTCTTACATACCGGTATACTGCTATTTTATGTTATGCATGTTTTAACTTAAGAAATTATTATCACCAGTTAGATACTGATTCACCCCCCCCTCTCAGTATCTGTGGGAATCCTAACACTTGGTATCAGATCTTGGTCCTCTATTTTTAGAAGCCTAACAGCTTGAAGAAGATCTTGACACCGGTAAAGATGGAAAATCTGATGAAGCAACTTGAACGAGCTCTTACTAACTATGATGCAGAGAAGTTGAAAAATGTCAAATTAGAAGATGATTTAAGAGTAACTCAAGATATCATTCAGGCACTTCAAGAAAATCTTACTGTTACAAGAAATAAGAGAAGAGAACTTTGTGAAAAATTGAAAAATGAGAATGATGAAAAGGAATCTCTTAATGATATGATAAGCAAGCTGAAATAAGAGATCATGACAACAAAAAATGAAATGCAGGATATGACTATGAGATTTTGCAAAGAGATTGAGGATAGAAAGAAGAATGAAGAAGAATTGACCATAAGACTAAGTGATGCAGCAAATGAGAACACAAGACTTAGCTATGAAAATGACATGTTGAAGACAGATCTAATGCATACTCAGAATGACTCAAATGAACTGATGAGACAAAAAGAAGTCTTAGAAAGAGAACTAGAAACTGCAAATCAACATAAAGAAAAATTCAAGAAAAGCTCAGAGGAACTTGGCACCTTGTTGAAGAATCAAAAACCTAAAGGTGACACTTCTGGAATTGGCTTTGAAGTTGGAGAAAGCTCTGGTACTGCAAATACTCAGGATCATAGCAAACCGGTAAGACCACCTAATGCTTATAAATTCAATGGAAAATGCTTTAATTGTAATAAGTATGGTCATAGAGAAAATGAATGTAGATCTAGGAATTATCAGAATATCAATACACCCACCAGTCAATGTTCCATATGCAACAAAGTTGGTCATAACTCTGAAAACTGTGAATGAATGTGAGATGTTATGTTTGTGGAAGATTTGGACATTTATCTAATCAATAAAGAACACAAACCAACATAGGTTATGGAAAAGCTATTTAGAAAAATAATGTAACTTGTTATGCATGTAACAAGATTGGGCATATTGCTAAATTTTGTAGAAGTAAAGGTACACCAGTAGACAACAAAGGTGCTAGCTTGAAGGGAAAAGAAAAGGTTGAAGAGGTTAAGCAAGAATTCTCAAAGCAATGGATTAGAAAAGCTGATCTAAATATTGGGAATACTCCTCCACCGGTAGAACCAACAAATGCTTCACTGGTAGGATAGAGTGATGCTTCACCGGTAGGACAGAGCAATGCTCCACCAGCAGGAAGTTCTTCATCTAATTGAAGAAAATTTCCTTCAGGGTTTGGCAATCTAATGATACATGTGCTATTATTCCCTTGGTTAGAGATAAGAAGTTGAAAATCACTTATTACTAGCAAACAATGTTAAGTGAATACTTAACCGGCATGCAATTAATGTGGTAGATAGCAAAAAAGACTTTATAAAATAAGGTTTTGGCTCCATTTCATTTCACCATGATTTCAAACTTTCAGAGAGGACGAAGATTTCGAGCTAAGACATTTTGAGCAAGAAGCAAGCACACTCCAAGCAATCATCCATCCAGGACAGAAAAAGGTATTTAATCATGGCATCCACCTCTGCAATTGAATACATAGCGAACCCTACTATTGTGGAATTAATTAAAAGACCTAGGCCCATATTTCAGTTAGTCCCTGAAATAGAAAAGAAGGATGATACCTTAGGTACATTTTCTCAAATTCCTAAAGGTGTTGTATATGCTGAAGACCCTAGAATGTACATCCACTACAACATTGAAGAGTTAGGAGATGACGAAATCAAAACCATGTATAAAACCAAGATATGTGATGATACCGGCAATGTTAAAACTGAACACAAGGTTATTGAAACCATAGGATTCACAGAAATCCTTAGCAATCATGAATTTCTTAAGGATGTTATTAGGATAGTGGTAAGCAGATTTCATGGAGAATTTTTCTAGTTAGATGCAATTCATAAGATCACCAAGGAAGCGGTAAAGGTTGTCATAGGGTTACCGGCCACCGGTAAAAGACTAGACAAAAACATGAAGGTTCCAAATGATTTAGTCATAGACCTAATAGGTGCAACATTTGATAAAAGATCTCTAAGGGTTAACGATGTAAAGGATACAAATGTGAAATTCATAAGTATGATATTAGGTTACAAAGCCACTCATGCCAAGAGACTTAACTCAGTTTCAAGTTTATGCATCAAGAGTGCTTATGATATGATAACAGACAATGCAAAAATTGACATCTATGAATGGTTAAAGGATGAACTGATAGACAACCTTGGAAAGATAAAGAAGGATAAGAAAGGAACTTTCAGATTTGGAAATCTGTTAGTATGCCTAATGCTTCACATAACAAAATAGGTTCCCGGTATAGGATATAAAGAACTAGGATATGACATACCGATAGGAAAGCAATTGATAGAACTGTTTAATACCATGGGTGAGAACAAGGAAAACAACATTCATGACTTTTTCCAAGCACTGAAGACAAAAATGAAGAAAAGGATAAGGTTATCTTAGAAAATTGTAGATAAATACAAAGATGATATATGCTTTGTTATTAAAAAGGATGAAATATGGATGGAAGCAATCATCCCAAGGACAATATGGGTAACAGAAATGGGCTATGAGACAGATGACCACATAGTTGAAACTTATGCCAAAGCACTTCTGGAAGCCCCTAATGAACCTAAGGAAGAAGTATTTGGTAGTGCTGAAACCATAGAAAACCAAATACAATCCAAGAAAAGAGTGAAGAAGGTAGAGGCATTTGTGAGGAAAGGATCTAGACAAGCAAAGGCCATTAAGGAAGATGTATTAAAGAAAACCAACATAACTGAAGATAAGTTGGCAGCCGTACAACCTGAAGCTCATCTATCACCGGTAGGTACTTCTTCGGAAGGTGACATGCCAACAACTTTTAAAAGACTTGTTAGGAAAAGAGATCCCTCATTGACAACCACTCCTTCACCTAGAAGGACAAGGCAGAAGCAACAAGCTGTGAGATCTTTGGTTAGAAAGGTCACACCTAAAAGGAAGCTAACTCCTAAGAAAAAGAAAAAGACAAAAACTGACTTGGCACCTCTAGAAATATTGCTAAATGAGATCATAGAGGAAGGAAAACTGAAAAACATAGGGAAAATTTATGACACCCTATCTGCTGATGAGAAAGGGCAAGTTGAGGAGAGTGTAATACTACATATGGACATGTTCAAAAAGTTTTTGATGGAAGTTATCAATGAAATACCTGATGATTTATACAAAAGACTTGAGGCCAAAAGGCAAGGAGTGATTGAATTAGACAAGAAAATAAAAATAGAAAAACTACTTGCTGTATATCTGGTAAACTCCCCAAAGGAAATTGATGATCTGATTGCTCAGGAAAACCGGACTATTTTCTCCACTACACACCGGCATATTTCACTGATGGCAGGAAGAGTTACAGAAGTTACAGAGGAAACAGAAGATGGTTGGGACATATTCTTGGTTGAAAAGAAAAAACAAGAAGAATACAGGAATCCCAAGCCTATTAAGGTATATCCAAAGGATAAGGACAAAGGGAAAGGCAAAGTTGGTGGACCTCCAAGCATAAAGGTTAAAGAAAACCTACCTCCACCTGTGAAAATTACAACTCCTGAAAACCAACCGGCAGCAAAAAGCATGGATGTAGAGGATAGTAATCCAAATCCTGAAGTCCTATACACTATAAATGTTGATACCCAAAAGATCAACATAATAGTTGATAAAGATACAATTGAAAAGTCAGATATGGATAAAGAGCCTCTAGTAATAGGAGATACAAAGCAACTGGTAGAGGATACAAGGAAAAAGATGGAATCTGAGGCACAAACAGAGAAACGAATAGAGCTAAAGGCTCCGGAACAGGCTCACAAGGAAACAATGCCACCAGTAAGAAATGAAGTAGGAAAACCAGTGCTAAAAGAAATACAAACACAAACTAACCTACCAGAGGTCAATACAAGCATGGTCACTTCCACCGGTACTCAGACTCTTGGATCATCATCAACAATCAAGTCAACTAATGTGACTGAGGTATTGCTTGAATCCATTAAGAAAATAACTGACTGCAGTTCACAGGCCTATAAAGCAATAGATGACTCAATACTAATTTTGAAGATAATTGCTCCTGATTATAATATAGATAATAAAGATTCTTTAGGACAGTTGGATACATTATGTAGATACATTTTTGGAAATATTGAGAAAATAAAGGAAGAATCTATAAAGGACATAGTAGAAAAGGAGACAAAAATTCTTTGAAGAAGAAATAAAGAAGTGTAACAGAGAATTTGACACACTTCTACCGAAACTATGTAGTTTGTTAAAAGAGTATAAAAATATGTATAAAGACACATGCAAAACAAACTTCTTGACTATAGATATTGACAAGAAAATAAGCAAGAGACAGGATGAGATAAATAAGCTTGTACACAATTTTGTCAACTCACCGGATTCACTATCTGTTTTTGAAGATAAGTTAGCAAATTTTGAGGAAGAATTGCTTAAACAGGAAAGAGAGAAAGAGAGAATAATAAACAAGGCAAAACAATTGAGATCCAAACTGAGTCCAAGATTGGACTATCTAGCATCTTTGTGGAAGGAAATCTCAGAGGCATTAGCATAGGGAAGTAAAACACTGGCAGAGCAATTACAACATCTCACCAGTACTATGAAGAGGACTGAAACAACAATAAAAGATAGCAAAAAGTTTATGGATAGTATAATCTTAATTTTGGGCGATCTTTTTCAGATAATAACTACCCAACTACAAGGTTGAGGATATGGACAGATGTAACTACAAATTCTACTAACATCTTGACAAACTTTGTCATTGATGCCAAAGGGGGAGTTGTAGGATGAGAAAGTTCAAAGACAGGAATCATATGCTCATGGGGAGCCCTTCATATTTTTGGTAAACATTCTTTTTGGTAAACTTTTTGGACTACACATTTTGGACACTTTTTATAATTTCTTATGAGTATTGCCATCAATGCCAAAGGGGGAGATTGTTGGCATATGGACACTCCAATGAGACATTGTGTGTGATTGAAGGTTTTGTCATTGATGGCAACCTTGCAATCCTATGGCATCAGCAATACATCATACTGGCAAAGCATTACACAAGCAAGATAGTGCACCGACATCAACAAGATCACTCTACACTGACACTGACACCGGCACAGAAGAAAAGATGTATACTGGCATAAAGGCCAACAAGATTTTTGATATGTAATATTTTTTTTATTATTGTAAGCCGACTTGGAAAATTGTAAAATGACTCTTGTATATAAAGGAGATCATTGTAGACCTTTAGTGAGGTAATGTAGCAAGCATAAAGAAAATTATTAAGTAGACCTAATGTGCAAATTATAGGTCAAAGGTATATGTAAAGAACAGAGTTAGAACCAGTACTGAATCTGGCATTGGAGATGCTATTGTAAAGTAGTATAGATCTTTGGATTAATATAATCCTCATTGTAAGTCAGTGTGACTTCTCAATGAGCAGTGAGCTCTAGGCAGTTGGCCTTCCTGCATGTGCAGGCCCCTATTGTAAGTAATATTCTCTTATTGGCCAGTGAGTGAATATTGTGGGTCACAAATCCCATCGAGCTTTTTCCCACACTGGGTTTCCTAGTTAAACATTTTGTGTTATGGTGTTATTTTCATGTGGATGTTTCTGATTCTGTTTATTGCATTAATTCTTGCATACCGGTATACTGCTATTTTATGTTCTACATGTTTTAACTTAAGAAATTCTTATCACTGATTAGATACTGATTCACCCCCCACTCATAGTATCTATGGGAATCCTAACATTTATTTGCAGATTAAGTGTGTTTGTAAATAGTTTGTAAATTGTCTTCTTACTGTCCAGTTTTGGACAGGATTATGTAAATGGCTGCATAACTCCATTCCCCATTATGGAACCACCATGAAATAATGGGGAATGAGAGTGCAGACCTTGTACCATACTGCAAAACAAGCAGGGCCCTTGAAAATGCAAGGAGGCCATCAAGAGACTCAATCCTAGGCGAGACTGAACAGTGCCCGACTAGGAGAGGTTAAGTTGCAGAGGTCTTGGAGAGCAAGGTTGGATAGAGGAAGGTACACCCTTTGGAGGAGGTGTAGAGGAGTGTTTGAAGAATCATTGGTGTGAAGGAGGAGCCTCCACCTATCTAGAAAAAGTGGCTAAAACACAAACACTCACTGTGACCCAGGTAGACCACAAAACCCTCACAAAACCCTTAAAAACCCCAAAATTTGCCCAAGGCACTGTACGGCCACTTGGAGGCCCAAAACCTAGAAAATACTTGAGCCCTTTCCAATTTAATGGTAGTCTATTTTGAGAGTTTGGGTTGTGTGTGCATCATTTGTGAGAGAAATCCCTAAAGGACCGGGTAGGAGGCCTAATTGGTCCTAATCCTTGTAGCCCTGTTTTGTAAGCAAAAACACAAAATAGTGAAATTGGTAGAAAGGACAAAGGTAGCAACTTCTTGTGGGCACATGGAGGGATGTAAAACATAGTTTAAGACCTGATTTAACCTTGCTAAGACCTTGGAAGGTGTGGAACAAGCCTTAGCCCTTATTAGCCATAGTAAGGGATTTTGAGTCTCATGAGTAGGTGAGACCTTAGAAGTAGCATAGCAACTCATTGGTGGGTGGATTGGGCAAGGTCAGGGGATTCCTCAAGCAAAGGGAGTCCTAGAGACCCTAGGGTGTGAGGAGAACACCAAGTGATCCAAGGAAAGGATCCAAGAGCATAGACTAGGCTAGTCTATCCCAAGCACCAACCCATCAGATTGGTATTAGAGCGAGTTAAAGACTTGTTGGATTGTGTATGTCTCTATATACTGGTGAATCAGTAGGGGAGAGTAGAATGGTCACTAATGCAGAGTTTACTAGAGAGGTGGAAGAACAAAAGGAGAAGAATAGACTCCTTGAAGAAGCTATGAGCGAGATAAGGGATAAACTGCAGGAAGTGGTGGATCAGAGGACACAAGGACCTTGGGATGAAGACACCAAGGGTAAAGGTAAGAAGACTATAGACATAGATGATATTATCCCTGAACCAGATCCCTTGTTCAATGAAGAACCTTTTGTGAAGGCTATTAAGGCCTTGAACACCAAAGCCTTGAAAGGATTGTCACATTTTAGTGGAAGAATGCACATAGACAATTTTATGGAATGGATTTAGGGAATGGAAAACAACTTTGAGTGTGAAGGAGTGACAGAGGCTCAAAAGGTTAAAGTTTCCAAATCAAGTTTAAGGGGAGCAACTTTGACATGGTGGAAGTACCTATAAGAAGAAAGAGTTAGTATGGGAAAGCTACCTATTGAAAATTGGAAAGCTATGGTGAGTAAGATTAAGGAGAACTACTTACTAGAGGATTATGAAGTCCAACTTCATAAAAAGAGACAAGGATTGAAGCAAAATGATCTTGATGTGACCTCCTACATAGAGGAGTTTCAAAAGCTATGTCTTAGATCCAAAGTCTAAGAAGATGAATCTAGTGGAACATTCAAGAGGAGATAAGCCTATGGACTCCTACTACTATTCAAAAATGTCATCAACTTGCTTGCAAGGTAGAAGAGAGTAACAAAAGGAAAGGAGACTCCAATAATAGGGGTAGAGGCAGAGGTAGAGATCAAGTGAATCACCGAGGTGGTTACCAAAGCAAGGCAAATGAGCCAAGGAACCAAGGAGAAACTAAGTTGACTAAGCATGGCAGTGAAGCCAATCTTAGAGGACATTTTAGAGGAAGTGGTGCACAAGGTGGTCCAAATAGGGGTAGAGGTACCGGCAGAGATAATTGCTACTTTGCAACAATGAAGTGTTACAATTGTGGTCAATTGGGACACCCAACATATAGATGCCCTGACAAGCCTACATCATCAAACAGTGGGAAGAGGGTTGCATATGCACATGAAGACTCTTCAAGCAGCAAGACACCTGAGTTGGACCATATTGAATCAGAGATTGGAGAAAATCTGATGTTTAATAGGGTCTTGATAAGATAGCCAATCAAGAGTGAACCTAAGCATAGGAGAGCATTGTTTAGGGTGAGGTGCAAGATTCTTGGTAAATTTTGCAAGCTGATGGTTCATTTAGGCTCAACTAACAATACCATATCAGAAGAGGCAGTCAAGAAGTTGAAACTCACAAGGATACCCCACACTAACCCATACAAGGTGACATGGTTGAATCATGAGCAGAGTGTGCTAGTCAATGAGCAGACTTGGGTAGAGTTTTCTATTGGAGGATACAAGGATAAGATCCTTTGTGATGTGTTGCCTATGGATGCATGTCACTTATTGCTAGGAAGACCCTAGAAATTTGATAGGAAGGTGATCTATGATGGAGAGGAGAACTCCATTTCCTTTAAGAAGGACAACAAGACCTTCAAGATTCAGTCTTTGGCAGAGAATGAAGAGGGAAATTCAAGAACACCTAGTGTTTTATTGGCTACCGGTAAAGAATTTTTAAACTTGCTACATGAGGAGGAGATAGTGAAGTGTGCCATCTTTGTGAAGCCAAAGGAGGAAGAAGACAAGTTGTAAACAGATGTACACAAGGAGGTGAAGTACATGTTGCAACAGTATAAGGACATAGTGAGTGATGGAGCACCTGCAACACTCCCACCAAGAAGGTCTATAAGTCATCAAATAGACTTTGTTCCTGGTGCATCCTTACCTAACAAGGCTGCATATAATCTTACACCTGATCATAATAAGGAGGTAGCAAGGCAAGTGCAAGAGTTATTGGAACAAGGACTGATTAAGAAGAGAATCAACCCATGTGCAGTCCTGAGAGTGCTAGCATCAAAAAAAGGAGGTAAGTGGAGACTTTGCACTAACTCAAGAGAAATCAATAGGATTACCATAAGGTATAGGTTTCCTATTCCTAGAATAGCGGATCTAATGGAATGTTTAGGAGGGGCTATGAATTTCACCAAGCTAGACCTTAAAAGTGGTTATCACCAGATAAGAATTAAGGAGGGTGATGAGTGGAAGACTGCTTTTAAAACCACAGAAGGATTGTATGAATGGCTTGTGATGCCATTTGGACTCACCAATGCTCTGAGCACCTTCATGAGGTTGATGAATGAAGTGTTAAAGGATTTCATAGGTATATTTGTGGTGGTGTACCTAGATGACATTCTCATCTATAGCAGAACCAAAGAGGAGCACCTTGAGCATTTGAGGTTAGTCTTAGAGAGGTTGCATGAGGAGAAGCTATCCATCAACCTAGAGAAGTGTGACTTCTTGAAGCAAGAGCTGGTCTACTTATGATTTGTGGTGTCTAAAGGAACCTTGAAGATGGATCTAAGCAAAGTGGAGGCAATCTTGAATTGGCCTGCACCTAAAATAGGGACTGAGGTTAGAAGTTTCCATGGATTAGCTCAATTCTATAGGAAGTTTGTGAGGAACTTCAATGGCATATGTGCACCAGTCCTTGACACCATCAAAGCAAGCCTTAAAACTAAGTTTAAATGGACTGAGTAGGCTGACAAAGCATTTCAATTGTTGAAACAGGAAGTAGCCACAAAATCTATCCTTCTCCTACCTACATTTGATAAGCTATTCACTTTGGAGTGTGATGCAAGTGGAATTGTAGTAGGTGGTGTGTTGAGTCAAGAGGGAAGACCTATGGCATTTTTCAGTGAGAAGCTTAATGAAGAAAAGAAGAAGTACTCAGCCTATGACCTAGATTTGTATGCATTAGTTTAGTCACTAAAGAAATGGAGGCATTACCTACTCCTGAAGGAATTTGTAGTGTTCACAGACAACCAGGCATTGAGTTACATTAACACTTAAGAGAAGCTCAGCATTAGACATCTAAAATGGATGGAATACCTCCAATCCTTCACCTTCACGATCAAGCATAAGAAGGGGCAACTTAATAAGGTGGCAGATGCATTAAGCAGGAAGTTGTTGATAGTTCAAGAACTACAGTTGTAGAGCATAGGCATAGAAGGTTTCAAAGACCTCTATGAAGGAGATGAAGACTTCTCATCAGCTTACAAGGTTTGCAAAGAGTTTGAGAACCATTTCCATGGTGAGTATGCAGATTACACTCTCCAAAATGGTCTCTTGTTCAAGGGTAACCAGTTGTGTGTACCTAGAGGATCTATGAGGGAGAACCTCATCCAAGAAAAACATAATGGCAGTTTAAGTGGACACTTTGGAGTCAACAAAACCTTAGATTTAGTATAGAGGTACTACTATTGGCCAAAGTTGCCAAGAGATGTAAAAAGGTATGTAGAGCAATGTGGAGTGTGTCAAAGAGCAAAAGGAGGATCAAGCAATACTAGTCTTTATCAACCATTACCGGTCCCTAACAGACCTTGGGAATGTATAAGCATGGACTTTGTAGTAGGACTTCCCAAGACTAAAATAGGTATGGACAACATCTATGTAGTAGTAGATAAATTTTTCAAGATGAGTCATTTCATACCATGTAAGAATACACATGATTCTAGCTATGTTGCACATCTCTTCTTCAAAGAGATTGTTAGGATTAATGGACTCCCTTTGAGCATTGTTTCAGATAGGGACAACAAGTTCATGGGTCATTTTTGGCAAACATTATGGAAGAGACTAGGAACTAACTTGTCATTTAGCTTAGCTTACCATCCACAGACAGATGGTCAAACTGAAGTCATCAACAGGGTGTTAGGCAATTTGTTGAGGTGTCTAACTAAGGAATATGGTCAGACATGGGACCTAATTATTCCTCAAGAAGAGTATGCATATAATGACAGTGTGAATAGGACCACTGGTAGAATCCCTTTTGAGGTTGTGTATGGCAGACACCCAAGGGGAGTATGTGAGTTGAGAGACCTTAGTACTTTGGAGATGAAGAGCGGGCAAGCAGAGGACTTCACTCAAACCATCAAGGAAGTTAAAGAGAAACTTAAGAAGGTCATCCTTGAATCCACTCAAAAACTGAAGGCCAAAGTTGATGAGAGAAGGAGAGAAGTTCAGTTCAAGGTGGGTGACTATGTGATGGTACATTTGAGCAAAGCCAGGATGCAAAGTGGTAAGCCTACCAAACTATAGATGAAGAGAGTAGGACCTTGTCAAATTTTGGCAAAATATGGTGAGAATGCCTATAAGGTTGATTTACCTTCAAACTTAGCCATTTCACCAATCTTTAATGTTGTTGATCTGGTAATGTACAAGGGAGAGATAGCAGGGCAGCCTGAGAACCAAGCTAAGGTATTACAAGACTTGGATATAAATACCTTACCTCAAGTGAAGAAGCCTAAAGTAGAGGAGATCTTGGAATCAAGGGTGAAGAAGTCTACTAGACACTAGGTCTATATGGAGCACTTAGTGAAATGGGCAGATTAACTAGTATCTGAAGCTACATGGGTGGAGGAGAGCAAGTTCAAGACACTTAGAATAGACCTGACTCTCATCTCTTCTTCTATTTCTTAGTTGTGTGCAGAGGGGGAGTATGGTGCAGGAGAACCCTTTCAAGCTCTCCCTCCTTGTTTTGTTGGTGTTATGCTTCTTATGAAGCCATTGTACATGAATAAGAGCCATGAGCTCATGTGTGCTAGACTAGGTCCTAGTTTTAGGTCCTTAGTGTTTTTGTTATGATTTCTTGTGTAGGAGAGGTTGAGTGTGCTTGGAATGTGTGTTAGGCCTTATTGGCCTATTGATTTCCTTAGGATAGCCCAAAATAGGCTTCGGAGTCATGAAAAGAAACAATGGCAAAGTTGCTCAAAAGATGCAAAAGTTGCATGACAACTTTTAAAAGTTGTCAAGCAACTTTTCCACCCAAAATGGTCATAGACCCTTGTTATGCATGGAGAGCCCTAATTTTGGCACATCGACTAAGGTATGGGTAGTATAAGTATTTTAAGACCCTAAATTAATGGGTGGGATGATAGACATTGTATGGCCCTAGCAAAAAGACCAGACTGAGACTGTAAAACTGTTACTAGTCAATTTGAAGGAAGCAACCAAGCAAGTTAATGGATTGAGATACAGCCAAAACTATGTGGAATGTCTTTCATGGTGTAAATAATTTCATTTCAAGAAATTAGTTTAGGTGTTTATTTGTAGATTGAGTGTGTTTGTAAATAGTTTGTAAATTGTCTTCTTACTATCTAGTTTTGGACAGGATTGTGTAAATGGCTGCATAACTCCATTCCTCATTGTGGAACCACCATGAAACCATGGGGAATGAGAGTGAAGACCTTGTACCATACTACAAAACAAGAAGGTCCCTTGAAAATGCAGGGAGGCCATCAAGAGACTCAATCCTAGGTGAGACTGAATAGTGCCCGACTAGGAGAGGTTAAGTTGCAGAGGTCTTGGAGAGCAAGGTTGGATAGAGGAAGGTACACCCATTGGAGGAGGTGTAGAGGAGTGTTTGAAGCATCATTGGTGTGAAGGAGGATCCTCCACCAATCTAGACAAAGTGGCTAAAACACAAACACTCACTGTGACCCAGGTAAACCACAAAACCCTCACAAAACCCTTAAAAGCCCCAAAATTCGCCCAAGGCACTGTACGGCCACTTGGAGGCCCAAAACATAGAAAATCCTTGAGCCCTTGCCAATTGAATGGTATTCTATTTTGGGAGTTTGCATTGTGTGTGCATCATTTGTGAGATAAATCCCTAAAGGACTTGGTAGGAGGCCTAATTGGTCCTAATCCTTGTAGCCCTGTTTTGTAAGCAAAAACACAAAACAGTGAAATCAGTAGAAAGGATGAAGGTAAAAACTTCTTGGGGGAACATGGAGGGATGTAAAACATGGTTTAAGACCTGATTTAACCTTGCTAAGACCTTGGAAGGTGTAGAACAACCCTTAGCCCTTATTAGCCATAGTAAGGGATTTTGAGTCTCATGAGTAGGTGAGACCTTAGAAGCAGCATAGCAACTCATTGGTGGGTGGATTGGGCAAGGTCAGGGGATTCCTCAAGAAAAGGGAGTCCTAGAGACCCTAGGGTGCAAGGAGAACATCAGGTGATCCAATGAAAGGATCCAAGAGCATAAACTAGGCTAGTCTATCCCAAGCACCAACCCATCAGTTGTGCACCTAGATCTGGCAGTAATATGTCAAGATGAAGTTGGTCTACAAATTTGAGGAAAAGTTGCCCAGACCCTAGTGGGAATGTACATGGTCCTCCAAAAAATATGCGAAACAAAAAGTTTTTTTTCGCCTCTGCAAATGGAGCCTAGATCTAAAAGTACAGTTGCGCACCTATAACTTACACAAATATTAGAGAGGAAAATGGGTTGGGATTCAGGTTTGCCTTAAAGTCAAACCCCAGTTTTGGAATTAACCAAATAATGAAAGAAAGTACTTTCAAGTAGATTTAATGAAAGACTAAATTGTAAATCACCTCAAGGGAGGTTGTGATAGCAATGTTGATAGAAATTCTTGTATGGAATTGAATGTTGGAACCAATCTCCTCTTCAATGGTTGAATTCTTGACTTGAATGCAACACCTAGCCTTGAAGGGAGACTTGATATGCTCAATGCTTGAAATGGATGCTTGAATGCTTGATCTCTTATGCAACTTGACGAACTCATGCAAATTGTTCCAACCTACTGAACTTATCCAACTTCTTGACGTTATGCAAATGAGATGGAAAATGCCCCTTAAATACATGTCAATGAATTTTAATTTCATTATAGGCCGACAGCGAGGGATTTTTCCTGCTCACTACACAATCTTCGAAGCAACCCTAGGAAGGGTTCTGCCCCAAAATAGGATAGGGATAGGGGTGCCATACCCCTATCCTAGGAGGACAAGGGCACCGTGCCCCTATCCTAGGAGGAAAATGGCACCACGCCCCTATCCTAGGAGGACAAGGGCGCCATGCCCCTGCCCAAGGGGGGATAGGGGCATCACACCCCTATCCTACCTGTTTCTCTAGGGCAGAATGAGGATAGGGTAATGTAGAGGCCAAGAAAGAAGCTGATTCCAAGGGTTGAGCAGTCTTCGGTCTCTGATCAGGCTAGAGGATTTGATCTTGCATGCGTGAGGACCCTAATGCAGTCAAAAATTGCTAGGGTCACAATTTTATGACACTACATTTATCCCCCACTTTAGCAGGAGTATGAGCATACACCAATCTACTAGTAAAGTACAAGGAAACAAAATTGAAAGACTTTCACCACATCAAGGAGGAAAGATGTGCCAAGCCCCCAATGGACTTAGGATCTTATGACTTTGATTGAAAAAGTAAAAGGGAAGATTGAGAAGGAGAAAACCATGATTGCAAGTAGCAAATTTCCTTCCACTATGAGTTGTGAAAGCAAGGATACTAAAGATTACAAAGTAACACAAAGATCACTAAGTAATTCTAGGTATCAAGAAGGAAAAAATGAGGGGAGTGTATGCCCCCACGTTAAAGTGATCGCACACACCTTATCGGGAGTGATTATTCTAAGGTAGGATACACCCAAGAGAAAGAGAATGGAGGGACCACATTATAGAAAGGATTTAGCCCCCAATCAAGGAATAAAACCAAGGATAATGAACACAAAACACAAGGTAGTTTCAATTTCCTCGAGGTCATTATGTTGTATGATAACTCATGTATATCATATATGTATGTGAATATAATAATCATCATTACCCAAAGAAGGACACTACCTTAGAAGAAAGGGAAGAGAGGATGTCTTTTGAGTCAACATGAAAGATACCAAGAAAAGATCTCAATGGTTTGCATCATCCCCAAGTAGACATTTAGGGAACAATAGAAGAACAGGAATATACATAGAAGAATGGTCACAAAACAACAAGAAAGGAGAGAGAGAAGATCTATAGTGCTAATATTGATAATCTAGCATGACATCCACCTCTCGATCTTGTTGATCACTATTTTGGGAAGGCGAGCAAGATGCCAAAGGAGTGACATCAAGCAAAATAGATGGAGCTATCACAAGATCCAAACAAGGACTATGTTTATGCTGTAAGTCACTTTGTTCGATTATAGGATATAGGATTAGGGTTTGTGAAAACTTAGTTGATAAATACTTTCCCACATCAACATACTCATACTCACTATCAAAAGTATTAGGAGTTGTATTGCCATCATGAATAACACTTTCACCCATCTCTTCATCAAAGTTTAGAGAAAGAGGAGCGAGAACAAAAATAGGAGTAAAACCATCACATGTTTTATGCAACTTATAATTTGGAGATGTAGGTTGAATATATTTCTTAGGAGAAAAGGGAATCATGTCAACTGTTAGAGTCTGAGGAGATTGAGTATGTTGAGGGATAGCTTCACAAGCTCAAACACAACGTCTTCATCGGCATTCTCTTGCACAACAATTCTATCGAGTCTTAGTGGAAGGCTGAGAAGCAAGAGGAAAATTTGAACAAGTAGGAATGTTTCTCTCCTTGATAGTTGAAGGTTTAGGTTGAGGTCTTTTAGGTTGAACAAGAGGAGAAGACAGCCTCTTCTCTTGATAAGAGGAAATAGGTGGAACTTTTCCATAGAAAGGAGGGATATTAGGTGTAGGAAGGAGATCATGTCCATCATGAGGAGGAGGTATAGGTCTAACCTGAGGAGGTATATTTTTGTTCTCCTTAAGAGAAGGTAAAGTCACATACATAGGAATAGGTTGACAATCTTCCTTAGGAGGGAGATTAGTTCTATCCATGAGGGGAAGAACCTCATCTTGAAGAATAGGTATGTCAAATGTTGGGGATCTAGGTTGACTTAAGGATAAGATCATATCTTTCTTCCATTTTTGATAAGATTGAAAAAGAGCATTGCTCCTTGATGGAAGAGATTGAAATTGTTTAGGCCAAAAGAAATCAATAGGAACATCGGGGCTTCTTTCAGATGGACAAAATAAGCTATGGTTCACGGTTATGATTTCTTCATTATGAGGAAATTTTAGATACTTGTGGATTAGAGAAGAAATAGCCTTCATGGAAGATAGCCAAGGATAACCCAACTTTACACAGAATCACTCAAAAGAGGGTTGTTGGTATTGCATGAAGATTACATTGCTGAACTATAGTGTTGTTATTGATGTCAATAATAATAGGTAATGAAGATGTATTGCAACCAGTAATGATGCAATAATGCAACTGGTAATAAAGAAGTGAAAGCAACCGGTATTATTATTCAAGAAGAGAGATCAACCGTTAATCCTATCCAGTTGAAAAGTCAAACCCTAACCGATTGATCTTGGAGAATCATTTGTGATGATCTATGACCAAATGGTAATCAAAGATGAAGATGCCATGTATACATGCTGCACATGATGAGTTTCAAAGTGGTTTTGGTGCATAGAGATAATTTTTTATCTTGGGAATGATCAAATGCATAGCATGAAGTGAAAAAGTGTGATCAGATACAAGATCCAATGTGCGGTGATCTAGGAGTAGTTGAAGTTATCTAGAACAATGTGTAGTTGATTTCTATGTAATTCAATGGTTAAGTTTGAACCAATATGTTTATAATCTCTATTATATTTGTAGGTTTTGTGTTGTGTTACCGACCTATTGTATTTGTTTTTAAGGTCGCTGAGTTGTTTGTAAATGTGCTGATAATTTGGTTAAGTGTGGTAGTGTGATTGTTGCTGAACTAAAAGGAGTGTCTTTAGAATGTTGAGAAGGCAGATAGGAGTGATAAAGGATTTGATTAAGCAAGGAAGTGCTATTTATAGATCAGCAAAGAACCTGTTATTCTCTAACCATTAAAATAGTTAAATCCCCTAATCGAGTAAGATTTAGTAGGCTTCTTGTTTAAATCCTCTAACAAGGTGCTCCATTAGCTTGGATTTGAAATCCTCCACTAAGGTTACCTCTAATAGGGTATTGCCTTTATCAAGGTATTGTAGTCAATCCCTTAACTAGGTGGTCCTTAACTGGATCTATTATTAATAGGATATTATTGTATAAGCTTCTAACAAGGCTTGGCTCCTAATAGGGTGAACTTCAAAAGAGTTCAGAATACTTGTGGGTATTCATCCCCACCGTGGTTTTTCCCATTTGGGTTTCCACGTCAAAAATCATTGTGTCAAGTGGTGAATGCTTTTGTGGATGTGTTTTTTATATGGTTGATTTGAATAACTAGTAAATCCACTTAGATATGTTTAGATGACTAAAATTGATCTAAAATGAGCTATTACTGATATTAATGAAGTGGTTTAATGTTTTGGTTAAATGGTATTTGAGTTTCAGATTTGTTGCATTGTATCATTGATGTCTTGGTAACTAGTAAAGTTTGATAGTGCAGTTGCATTTTGATAACTCAATGATGAACAATGAGCACCAAGCCGGTACTGAGAGGGGGGGTGAATCAGTACAGACACAAAAACTTTTCTTGAACTGATTTAATGGCAAATAGTGCACTTGAAAGACAAACACAAATACCAGTCTAAACCAGATTACTACCAGTTAAACATAATGAGACTGTAAAAGACATAAACTAGAAAAACTTAGTTTTCCTACAACCTAATTCCTCATTTCCACTTTATCCTTATGCATAAACAAATATTCTATCAGTCTGAGATATAATAATTTGCTAAAACAACATGATTCGCCAATAAATAGGAAATAACAAAACATCACATGAAAGAGGCATCACACATGACACACATATTTTTCACATGGAAAACTGATTGGGAAAAACCATGATGGGGATGAATACCCACAATCTATTTTTGAACTCTTTAGAAGTCTGCTTTGTTAGGAGCCTAGTCCAGTTAAAGACTGTTACAACAGGTTCTGTTAGGAACCGATCTTGTTAGGGATCACCCAGTTAAGGGATGGCTATAATACTCGGTTAAGGGTTAAACCCTATTAAGGGTTACCTTGTTAGAGGATTTTATGAACTCAATGGCTTTGAGTCACCCTATTAAAGGATTTACAACAAGCTTGTTAAAGCTACCATGTTAAGGGATTTTCTAACTATCGAAGTGATTAGAGATCAACAGGTATTACAATAATCTGGTAATAGCACTCAATACCAATGCAGACCCGGTTTAGTTCCTTCCTTCTGCACACACACTTTGCAGGTATCAATTCTCTTATTTGGTTTGGAAAGAACCACATATCTCTACACTTAGATACACACACAACATTTGCCAACAACCTCAACATCAAACACAACATTGACCTTATAGGAAACAGATATGTCAGTAGCATAAACCCTAAAACCTGAACATTTAGGTTTAGCAATTCAGTTGGTTCAATCCTAACCATTGAACACTTTGCATTTGAATACAATGGTCTTGAACAAATCTCAAGACATTCTCCATCATTCATTCTTCACCGCTTCTTGGAGGCAATAACCCATCACGCGTTCTTCACCATTTGCAGGGACTTCGCACATTCCTAAGGTAGATAGGATCAATCCCCTTCATGTAAGATCCTTCACGTGCACGAGGCTGATGTGGCAACATGATCTGATCTCCATTACAATGCTAAATCATCATACAATGCCATCAGTTGAATCACACAGGCTCGAAACACTTCAACCGAAAACCTTGAGGCTAGAACTACCAACCGGTAGTCATGCCATATTAAACCTTGATAGAGAACATTCCATATACCGGTTCACTTGGACAAATGTACTGCTTCACCTTTTGCACATATACCAGTTCACAACATTATACCAGTTCACTTTGCTAGTTGCTTAACTTCAATAAACTGGTTCATTTTCAACATATTACCGGTTCACTCTTCAGCATATTACCAGTTCACTCTTCAGCATATTGACATCAATGACAACACAATATCATCATGTCAACATACTCTACACATATGCCAACAATCTCCCCCTTTGGCATTGATGGCAATATACAAGGATATCTCTCTTTCTGCATCACATCTTCTCCTTAATACTGCACATATCTTCTTCGCTTCACATCTTCTCTGCTTGGAAATATACAAAGATATCTCTCTTTTTGCATCACATCTTCTCCGCTTCACATCTTCTCCCCCTTTGACAACAATGCCAAAGTGGAGGCATGAGCTTCCCTATTCCACTATGCTGCTCCCCCTGAGGAGTAGCATCCTTCAACACATCAATCCTGAAAAGATATAGCAAAGTAAGATCTGACTAATGTGGAGCACAAACCTTTAGTTTACCTCTCGAAGGGGTAGCACCCCTAATTTACATCTTAGATCGGTAAAAGTAGCCTTTGGTAGAGGCTTGGTGAATATGTCTACAAACTGCTCCTTACTGGAAACATGTTCCAATACCACCTCTTTGTTCTGAACCTTTTCCCTCAAGAAATGATACTTGAGTTCAAAGTGCTTGGTTCTAGCATGTAAAACCAGATTCTTGGAGATGTTAATTGCACTTGTATTGTTACAAAGTATACTTATCGGTTCAGATATAGGAACTTTGAAGCCATTCAATACATGCTTCATCCAAATAGTTCGGGTGCAGTTCATAAAAGCTGTAACATACTTTGCTTCTATTGTAGACTGAGAGATACAACTTCTTTTTACTCATCCATGAGACCAGTCTACCACCGAGAAAGAATGTACCACCGGTTGTGTTCTTCTAGTCATCCACATTACTAGCCCAATCAGCATCTATAAACACTTTCAGGTTGAAATCATCATTGTATGGATACCATAATCCATAGTCAATAGTTCCCTTCAGATATCTAAGGATCCACTTGACTGCTATCAAGTGGGATTCTCTTGGGCTTTTCTAAAACTAAGTTGTAATACCCACTGCATGTGCAATGTCCGATCTGCTATGTACTACATAATGCAACTTACCAATCATTGATCGGTATTCTTTCTCATTTACCAATGCTAAGTCATCCTCTTTTGATAGTTTACAACTGGTCACCATTGGTGTACCAACCGGTTTGTTGTCTTCCATGCCAAAGGTCTTCAACACCTCTTTGACATACTTGGACTAAGTAATAAAGATTCCATCTTTCATTTGCTGAATCTGTAGTCCAATGAAGAACTTAATATCCCCTATGAGTGACATCTCAAATTCCTTCTTCATCTCATCTGCAAAGTCATGACTCATCTTGTCATCTCCACCAAATATTATGTCATCAACAAATACTTCACAGATTAGAATCTGATCTCCTTCTAATTTCAAGTAGCTATTGCTATCTTCACTTGTTCTTTCAAATCCAATCTTCACAAGATGGGAGTGCAAGTGTTCATACCATGCTCTAGGTGCCTGCTTTAGTCCATACAAGGCTTTATGTAGCCTACGCACCATGTCATTGTCATCTGATAGAGCAAACCCATCTGGTTTCTCTATATACACCTCTTTTTCAAGTATTCCATTTAGAAATGCAAATTTTACATCCATTTGGTATACCTTGAATCTTTTAAAAGTTGCATAAGCAAGAAATATATGAACTCCTTCCAATCTTGCTACTAGAGAAAATGTTTCTCCATAGTCTTCTCCTTCTTCTTGGGCATATCCTTTACATACTAGTCTGGCTTTGTTCCTTACCACTATGCCATCCTCATTCAGTTTATTTCTGAAGACCCATTTGGTTCCAATGACATTTTTATGTTTTGGTCTAGGTACCAAAGACCATGTACCATTCTTTTCTATCTAATGAAGTTCCTCTTCCATTGCCTTGATCCAGTCTTCATCTTTATGTGCCTCTTTGAATGATTTAAGCTCAAATTCAGAGATCATACATGAGTTTTCTCTAACCTTTCTTCTTGTAAGAATTCTTGTATCTTTGTCTCCTATGATCTACTTTGGATCATGGTTGATTTTTACATACCTAGGTATATTCTTAATAGATTCCTCTTGCTTTTCTTCTTCATACGTATCCTCATCAGCATCAGCATCCACCAGTGTAGGAGCACAATTACTGGTACTGGGCTGATTTGTAACCGGTTCCCAAAAGGTTACTACCGGTCCATCTCCTACATGCTCTCTTCTAGTTTCCTCAGGTTTCTTAGATTTTTCATCAACCCTAACATTGATGCTTTCAACAATTTGTTGAGTCCTATTGTTGAAACATTTGAGAGCTTTTCTCTTTGTGAAATACCCTAGGAATATTCCCTCATCACATTTAGCATCAAACTTGCTTTGATGTTCACTCCTCTTGATATAACATCTACTACCAAACACTCTGAAGTAGCTTACCACTAGTGTCTTACCGGTCCAGTACTCATAAGGAGTCTTATCCTTTCCTTTCTTGATGAGTACCTAGTTCATTGTGTAGACTGCAGTGCTCACTGCTTCTCTCCAAAAGGTGTGAGCAACTTTTCCTTGGATCAACATAGTTCTAGCCACTTCGACCACAGTCTGGTTGTTCCTCTCTGCTAAGCTATTCTATTGTGGAGTTCGAGGGGTAGACAGTTGCCTCTTAATGCCATTCTCTTCACAATATTTGTTGAATTCACTGGAAGTGAATTCCCCTCCTTGATCAGTTCTAAGGCATTTGATTCTTCTACCACTTTCCTTTTCTACTAGTGCTCTGAAAGCTTTAAACTTTCCAAAGGCTTCAGACTTGTCCTTCAAGAATGTGACCCACATCATTCTTGAGCAATTACCTATAAGAATCATAAAATACCTATCTCCTTGAACACTCCTAGTTTTCATAGGACCACACAAATCAGTATGCACAAGATCAAGTAAATTGTCTGCAGTGAAAGATTTACCTTTGAAGGTTGATGAAGAGATTTTCCCCAATTGACACTCTCTGCACAAAGGATTTTCTAGTTTGCTCAACATAGGCAATCCTCTATCTGCCTTGATCTTACTGGCCTTAACAATATTGTCAAAGTTTACATGGCAGAGTCTCCTATGCCATATCCAACTATCCTCAAACTTAGCCATAAGACATGTACTGACATTAGCATTTAGTTGAAATAGGTTACCTTTGGTCTGCATACCCGTAGCCATCAGATCACCACTCTTTCCTTTGATTTTTCACATTCCATTTTTTAATTCTAGAGTGAGTCCATTATTATTCAGTTGAGCAACACTCAAAAGGTTGCACCTTAGAGCTTCTACCCAGTACACATTGTTAGCACTGCTTCTTCCATTCAGAGAGATGGACCCTCTACCTTTTACCATACATGGTGCATCATTACCAAAATGAACCACACCACCATCATACTCTTCCAAAGATAGAAACTTACTCTGGTCACCAGTCATATGGTGAGAACAGCCACTGTTAATAATCCACTCATTGGAATTATCAAAGCGGGAGACAAGAGCCTTCTTGTCTAACACATCTTCCTTGACTGCTACAAATGCCATATCTTCATTTTATTCATCTTCTGATTCCTCATCAGTGACACCTTCATCAACTACTACAAAATAGTTTCTCTGGTTTCCTCCTTTGAACTTCTTGAACTTTTCCAGTTTGTCCTTACAATCACCATTATGATAGTTTACAACAATGTGTCCTATCTGGTTACAAGAGAAGCATTTCAAAGGAATCTTACCTCTATATTTACTGGTTCCCTTAGGAAGTCTCTTGGCAAGAAGAGCTTCAAATTCCATTAGGATCTCCTCATCATCCATTTCTCTACTTTGTCTTGGTTCGCCACTGGTACTAGCTTCTTTTCGTTTTCTAGATGGTGCAACAGATGCTCTAAAGGTTGATTCAGTCTTTTGAACACTACCATCAAAACTATTTAGCTCATAGGCTATCAACTTTGCGATGATAGAGTCTAGGGATACCTTAGTCTTGTCTATTGACCTCAACTCCTGAATAGCAGCAACCCTTATTGCATAAACCGGTAATAAGGATCTCAAAACTTTGCTGACAATAGTGGAATCTTCCATTTTACCACTTGCATTCTTGATATCTCCAACAACAGTTTTGATTCTTATTCCATATTGTTGAATGGTCTCTCCTTCAACCATCCACATGTCTTCAAACTTTCCTCTAAGGCTTTCTTCCTTAGCTTGTTTCACATGCTCATCATCACCATAGATATTCTCAAGAGTATCCCAAACTTCTTGGGATTCTCTTTGTCCTGAACATCAATAAACTCAATATCAGATAAACTACTAATTAGGGCTTCCATGACTTGCCCATTCTCCTGAATATATCTCTTTTGGTCATCAGTGAGGGTACCAGTAGGGATAACATAAACATTCTCAACATAGCTCCAATTTTGAGCACCCATGCTTCTGATGTATATATTCATTCTGTCCTTCCATATTTTAAAGTTATCTCTGTTGAACTTTGGACCTTCCCTCTTCATCATTACAATAGGATATTTCCCTCAAGCGGTTAAGCTTACAAAACAAAGGACCTGGAGGAAGCTCTGATACCAATTGATAACTAAATGATGAACAGTGAGTACCAAACCGGTACTAAGAGGGGAGGTGAATCAGTACAGACACAAAAAATTTCATGAACCAGTTTGACCGCAAATAGTGCACTTGAAAGACAAACACAAATACCAGTCTAAACCATATTACTATCAGTTAAACATAATGAGACTGTAAAAGACATAAACTAACAACACTTAGCTTTCCATACAACCTACTTCCTCATTTCCACTTTATCCTTATGCATAAACAAATATTCTATCATTCTGAGATACAATAATTTGCTAAAACAACATGATTGACCACTAAATAGGAAATAACAAAACATCACATGAAAGAGGCATCACACATGACACACATATTTTTCATGTGGAAACCCAACTAGGAAAAACCATGATGGGGATGAATACCCTCAAGCTATTTTTGAACTCTTGAGAAGTTCACTCTGTTAGGAGCTTAGTCCGGTTAAAGATTGTTACAACAGGCTCTATTAGGAACCGATCCTGTTAGGGATCACCCAGTTAAGGGATGGCTAGAATACCCGGTTAAGGGTTACCTTGTTAGAGGATTTTATGAACTCAATGGCTTTGAGTCACCCTATCAAAGGATTTACAACAAGCTAGTTAAAGCTACCCTGTTAAGGGATTTTCCAATTGTTGTAGTGATTAGAGATTAATAGGTATTACAATGATCTGGTAATAGCACTCAATGCCAATGCAAACCCGGTTTAGTTCCTTCCATCTGCACACACACTTTGCAGGTATCAATTCTCTTATTTGGTTTGGTAAGAATCACGTATCTCTACACTTAGATACACACACAAAATTTTCCAATAGCCACAACATCGACCTTATAGGAAACAAATAGGTCAGTAGCATAAACCCTAAACCCTGAACATTTAGGTTTAGCAATTCAGTCAGTTAAATCCTGACCATTGAACACTTTGCATATGAATACAATAGTCTTGAATAGATATCAAGACATTCTACATCATTTTTTCTTCACCGCTTCTTGGAGGCAATAACCCATCACACGTTCTTCACCATTTGCAAGGACTTTGCACATTCCTAAGGTAGATAGGATCAAACCCCTTCATGCAAGATTCTTCACATGCACAAAGCTGACATGGCAAGACAATCTGATCTCCATTACAATGCTAACTCATCACACAATGCCATCAACTGAATCACACATGCTCAAAACACTTCAACCGGAAACCCTGAGGCTGGAACTACCTACTGGTAGTCATACCATATTAAACCTTGATAGAGAACATTCCATATACTAGTTCACTTGGACAAATGTACCGCTTCACCTTTTGCACATATACTAGTTCGGAACATTATACTAGTTCACTTTGCTAGTTGCTTAACTTCAATAAACTAGTTCATCTTCAACATATTACCAGTTCACTCTTCAACATATTACCAGTTCACTCTTCAACATATTGACATCAATGACAACACAATATCATCATGTCAACATACTCTACACATATTTCAACACATTTTTGGATACAATGACTATACCGGTTACTTTAGAAAGTTGTTTCTAAGTTGGAATTAAGTTTGGTGAAATTTTGGTTTATTTTCTATCTACTGATTCACCCCCCCTCTCAGTAGTTGACCAGATCCTTATAGTTTCATCATATTATCAACTGGTATCAGAGAAATCTAGGTCCTCATGTATTTAAGGCTAACAAGTTGAGGACAAATCTAGGAGAACATGATGAAGAAAGAAGGTTTGAAGTTTAATAGGGAAAACTACAAAATCTAGAGTGATAGGATGAATATCTATATTAAGAGCTTAGGAAGTCAATATTGGGAACATGTTGTTACTAAATTTAACTTGCCTAGTGGGATTCTAACAGATGATCAAAAGAAGGAGCAATAGGAGAATAATCAAGCATTGGAGGCCATCATTAGTTCTTTGTCTGATTCAGAGGATGTTGA
Organism: Cryptomeria japonica; assembly: GCF_030272615.1. Lineage (NCBI taxonomy): Eukaryota > Viridiplantae > Streptophyta > Pinopsida > Cupressales > Cupressaceae > Cryptomeria > Cryptomeria japonica. The sequence goes on along the minus strand of NC_081411.1, from coordinate 548,649,509 downwards.
TGTACATGGATTGGAGATTGCATCTGAAGTATGGAAGAAACTGGAAGATATCTATAGCAGTGATGAGCATGTTAAGATTCCCAAAGAAGAGACTCTTAGAGGGAAATTTGATGATATGTGGATGGCTGAAGGAGAAAACATTCAAGGGTATGGTCAGAGGATCAAGGAGATAGTCAGAGAGATCAAAAGTGTTGGAGGTATAGTGGAGGATACCACTATGGTTATCAAGGTTTTGAGAACCCTTCTACTGGTCTATGCTATCTAAGTTGTAGCCTTTCAGGAACTCAAATCTATTAATAAAACAAAGATAACTCTTGACTCTATCATTAATAAATTAACTGCATTTGAATTAAATGGTTTTGATGGAAGTATTAAGAGATAAAAATATGCATTTAGAGCCTCAGTCTCAACCCCATCGGTAAGGAAAAGCAAGGAAGTGAGCTACAGTCATGAGTCTATATCCAACAAAGAGGTAGATGATGAAGATGGCCTGATTGAGATTGAAGCATTGTTGGCCAAATGGTTACCTAGAGGTACTGATAAGTACAAAGGTAAACTACCTTTGAAATGTTTTGCATGTAACCAGATTGGACATATTGTTGCTAACTGTCCAAATGGAGATAATCAGCAAAAACGTGAGAAGAATAGGAAGTATAAAGGAAAAGGTAAAAGAGATTGTCTCATTGTAGTGGATAGAGGAATTACAGATGAAGAATTTGAGGAAGATTCAAATGAGGACATTGTCTTTTTTGCTATTAAAGAAGAGATATCAGATCAAAAAGAATTGGTCTCTCGCATTGATAGTTCAGATGACTGGATTATAGATAGTGGTTGTTCACACCACATGATCGGTGACCAGAGTAAGTTTATTACTTTGAGGGAATTCAATGGAGTTGTTGTGAGATTTGGGAATGACTCACCTTGCATGGTGAAAGGGAAAGGATCCATCTCTTTGAATTGTAAAAGAAGTGTAGATGATGTCTACTAGGTTGAAGGACTAAAACACAATCTTTTGAGTGTTGCTCAACTCAATGACAAAGGATACCCACTGGAATTCAAGAATGGAGTCTGCAAGAATTATGGTAGCAAAGGTGAACTGATTGCAACTGACAAATAGACCAGTTTAAACTCTAAAGTCAATAGTTATTTTATTGCAAAAGTAGAAGATAGTTGGTTTTAGCATCAGAAGTCTTGTCATGTAAATTTTGATAACATTGTAAGAATCAGTAAGTCCAAATATGTAAAAGGTTTTCCACAGTTGGATAAACCGGTGAATGCTTTGTTCAAGGAATGTCAGTTAGGGAAAATGACATCCTCAACCTTCAAGAGAAAATCTTTCTCAGCTGAACATTTGTTAGATTTGGTTCATACTGACCTTTGTGGACCAATGAGGACTAGGAGTATTCAAGGTGAGCAGTACTTCATGATATTTACTAATGATTGCTCAAGCATTATGTGGGTCACATTCTTGAAAGACAAGACAAAAGCATTTAGCAAGTTTAAGGAATTGAGAGCCTTACTTGAAAATGAAAGTGGAAAGAAGATAAAGTGCTTAAGAATTGATCAAGGTGGTGAATTTACTTCAGAGGAATTCACTAGATACTGTGAAGACAATGGAATTAAGAGGCAACTTTCTACACCAAGGACACCACAATAGAATGGTATTTCAAAAAGGAACAACCGGTTAGTAGTTGAAGCTGCTAGGACTATGCTAATTCAAGGAGGTGTAGCTAATACATTCTGGAGAGAAGCTGCCATCATAGTTGTTTATACAATGAACCAGATGCTAGTTAAAAGAGATAAGCACAAAACTGGTATGATAGATCACCTAATGTCAGTTACTTCAAATTTTTTGGTAGTAGATGTTTTATCAAGAGAGGTGATTATATTGGTAAGTTTGATGCCATGAGTGATGAAGGCATATTTCTTGGTTACTCCACCAAGAGAAAAGCATACAAGTGTTACAACAACCAGACTAAGAAGACCATTGAAAGTGTAAATGTTCAAGTTGATGATTTTCCTGAAGGTTTGGGTGAAACCAACAAGGAGAAGGAAGAAGAAGAACCTTACATATGTTAGCCATTTAGAGGAATTGATTATGTGTTACATTGATGTTTTGTCATTTATGCCAACACTAGTTGTTTGGCTGCTCTACCGACACCCTTCTGGTCCTGGCAGGTTGAGTAGTTTCTAGTTGGTTTGGATCCGACATGATCTAGTAGGCTCTGGTATGATTTGGTTATGGAATTGTCTTATTTATGATGCTCATATTCATATTCAATCAGTTGGTTTTGATCTGGTGATCAGATGCTATCCTATTTGCTTAGAAGCCTGGTTTTTGGTTTCAGCGAGGGTTTCACCTATAGAGATTTTAATGAAGATCTTTGATGAATTGAAGAAGTGGTGTTGGTATATCTTCTGATGGAGTTTTAGGATTCTTTTTGTGATCATGTTTAAGACTTGGCAGATGGAGATCATTTCTATAGTGTATGGACCTATATTGGGTCTCGTTTGGTCTAGGTTATGGATCGGTTTAACGTAGCATGTGGATTGGACTTCTCGATAGGTTCCTAGGATGTCTTATGTGTTGGATATTATTTGTTTGGTCTAAGGCTGACATATTTTGTAATTATGTAATTGGTTTATTGTCTGGTGTCCAACCTAATTGTTTATGGTCAAGGGTTTGTATATATATAATGTAAGATCTCATTGTAGAAGAAAGTGGTCATGGTCAAGGGATGTATTGTGTGAATAATGTAATATAATTCAAGCAAAGGATTTGGTCAATCATTGGAGATCAAATTAGGTTTATGTATGAGGATTTAGTCCTCTAGTATTGAGCTTAATTGAAACTATACACAGGCATAGGAGATGCTATCTTTTGCAGTCCAACACTTCTTTGAATTGTAGTCTGGATTTCTATGTAATCAGTGAGACTCCTTTTGTGATGAGAAGTGCACTATAGGTTGTTGGTCTTCCTGCAAGTGCAGGCCCCTCAATTGTAATTCACATGCTTACTATAGAAGTATTATCTGACTATAGGTAGGCTTCCCACCATGGTTTTTCCCTTTACCAGTTTTTCCACATATAAATCTTGGTGTCATGTGGATGGTATTTATTCTATGATTATTGTTTTTGCTTAATTGGTTTAACTGCTATTCTGGTATTTGGTTTAAGCATTCTGGTATTAATGTTTTGGGTTCTGGTATTAAATTTTTAATTGCTAATGAGTCTAGTAATCTTTGACAACTAATTCACCCCCCCCTCTCAATTGTCTTTTGGTTATTTGAACTATCTAACAATTGGTGTGAGAGCTTTGGTCCTCTCTACATAAAGCTTAACCACTTGAGGAAGATCATATGGCATCTAACAATTCAAGTTCATCCAGTTCATTTGGAGCTATCTTTCAAAGAGATATTCTTAGGCTTGATGGAACAAATTACATAGTATGGAAGATTCGAATGGAGACTCATCTGAGATGTCTTGGCAAGGAAATTGGGAGATCACGTAGAATGGTATCACACCTTATAATCTGACATCTTACAATCCTCCTCTAGAAAACCTAGATAAGGAGATGGAGAATGATTGTAGAGCAAGAGAATTCTTCTTGTGTGCAATTAATGATGGCAACCCTACAGTGAAGATTTCTAAACTTGATGGTTATCGGGTGAGATATGAAAATCTGAAGATAGAAGAAGATTAAAAGATTATTGCATTCATAGAAAGGGTAAATGAGATTGTTATGGGAATTCAATTTTGTGGTGGAACTTTGAGCAAAGATGAAATTGTTTCTAAAGTCCTGAGAGCCCTAACACTAGCTTACAAGAGGAATGCTATTGCTATTAATGAGTTGAGAACAATGGCTAATACATCTGTCAACAGAGATACATTGGTTGGGAAATTATTTGCTTTTGAGCTTGAAGAATTTGGACTTTCTAGAGCTATAAAGAGTGAACCTTCTTTTCATGCATTTGCATTAGCAATCGATAAAAAATATTGGAAAGCTTTATATGTAAAGGAATTGGAAGATATGAATAGATAAGATGATGATTTTGAGCAACTTGAAGTATTATTTAATAGAAGAGTACCTAAAGGACCGGTAGGAAGTAAGTATGAAGGAAAAGAACCTTTTAAATGTTTTGCATGTAATAATATTGGTCATTTTGCATCTAGATGCCCTAAATGGAATTCAATATTTGAAGAAAGAGTTAAAATATCTTTTAATCCTAACCCTAGATATCAGAACAAGTGTAAGTACAAGAAAAACAGAGACAAGTCATGCTACATAGAGGATGAGGAAGGCATTACTGATTCTGATGATGAACTGGTAGAAGACTCTGCTAGTGGTTTTGACAATGGGAAGGAATGGGTGTTCCTAGCTATTAAGGAAGATATTTGGACATTGGAAGAGAATGTATCTGAAGAGAAGGCACTTGCTGCTAAAATTGAAGACAAGAATGAATGGGTAATTGACAGTGATTGTTCAGAACATATGATTGGAGATAAAGGGAAGTTTCTGCCTCTGCAAAAATTTGATGGTAGTCTAGTTAGATTTGGAGATGAAAAAGCATGTATGATCAAAAGAAAATGAACTATATCATTAGATGGTAAGAACAATACTAACAATATTTATTATGTTGAAGGTTTAAGGAATAATCTTTTGAGTGTAGGACAATTGGTGGATAAGGGATTTCAATTACAGTTCAAAGATGGAAAATACAAAATAATTAACAAATCTAGTTTGGAGATTGCAACCGATACATAGACAAAAGGTAATATATTTCATTTGAATTCTGGTGAGAAGACATGTTTGATTACATAGATTGATGAGAATTGGCTATGACATAAAAGGTTGTTTCATGTGAATTTTGGTTGCATTATGAAGATCAGTTCAACTATGGCGGTTAGAGATATACCTAAGATTATGAAGCCCTATAATCTGGTATATAAAGAATGTCAAATGGGAAAGTAGGTCAGATCCTCTTTTAGGAGTATACAAGATAAATCTAATGATATTCTTGATCTTATTCATACATATTTGTGTGGCCCTGCTAGAGTTAAAGTTTTCAAGGTGATAGATATTTCATGCTAATCATTGATGATTATTCTAGAATGTTGTGGGTTACTTTTCTAAAGGAGAAATCTGAGGCATTTGAAAAGTTTAAAATTTTAAAGCTAAAGTGGAAACTAAGATAGGATTGAAGATTAAATGTTTGAGGTCAGATCATGGTGGAGAATTCACATACGATGAGTTTTATAACTTTTGAGAGAAGTATGGTATAAGAAGACAATTTTCTGCTCCCAGATACCTCAACAGAATGGAGTTGTGGAAAGGAAGAACAAAACTATCTTGGATGTTGCTAGAACAATGATGATGGAAGCTATTCTACCTCATATCTACTAGAGAGAAGCAGTGAGCACAATGGTTTATACTGTCATGCCCAAAATTTAGGGCAAGAACGAGACAATTTTATTTATTTTTAAATCACAACTTAAAACATTAAATTGACAATTATAAAATGCTATAACATATTTGGTCTTAACTATGTTTAGCATTAACTTTATCTACTAACTCAAGTAAGTAAAAATTAATTTAAGATTAGATGTAGAAAGCTAGAATAATTATTAATTTTATCTCCTCAATTTAGTCCAATAGAATAAATTAAATCAAAAAGTCTAAATTTATAACTAGGATAATATTAATTTCCAATAGTCATGAATAGCGTTTAGGGACTAAGTAAATTTAGTCCTAGCACATAGTTCATAATGTCAAAAATTGATTTAACACCGTTATTAAAATGTGATTAACTAAATTGACAAAAAAAATCAATTAAATTCATAAAGAAAAATGTTCTATAAAGTTTAATCTCCTCAAATACTTATATTTAGGTTCATCTCCAAATAAAAATAAAATGTTTAAAAATATTAAAATAACATTAATAAAATGATAAATTATAAAACTCCTTAATATATATAATTAAATCATATATATTTTTCCTTAGAGCGGTATTATTAACAGATTACCCAATTTTGTTCAAAAGATCTAGGGCCCTCTCTATGTTTATATATATATATACAACATATATATATATATATAATTATATAAAAATTATATATATATTTTCCCATTTAGAATGTGCATGAAACCCCAATTTTTCTTATTTATTATTAAATAAGCCCTCCCTTTTTTTCTCTTTCATTTCTTTATTATCATTCCAAATTTCTCTTACCCTAGCCCTAACCGGTTAGGGTTTAATCTTAGTTTAGTCTGTGTAGGGATGACTCGCAAAACGACGGCCATGGCAAAGGCTGGGCAGAGGCATTATTTTTATTGGAGGGGGGCGATGGGTTCTCCCGGTCAGTGCCGCCCACTGTGTGACCACACATAGGTGGTGTCACGGGCACTGCTCACTATGTGTTCACACAGTGGCGGTGCCAAGGGTGCTGCCCACTATGTGTTCACACAGTGGCGGTGTCGTGGGCGCCACCCACTGTGTGAATACATAGCGGGGTTCGGCTCGACCCGTGCCCCTTTTTTTTTCTTTAGCAATTTTTAATTTATTTATTTATTATTAAAAAAAATTATGTTATATATATATATATATATACTAATTATAATTAAAAAAAACTCAGCCTGATTCTTTACTTTGCGAAAAATATTGATCTGAATAGGTTGATTTCCATATTCTGAAGTTAATTAGTGTGATACATTTTTTTTTTTAAATTATCATAAATATGTGATATACTATTTCTTTAAATTTATTTCCTTTCATAAATTTCCTAGATGCAAAAATAAAATAGATGGATTATTTAAATCCTGATTTACTTACAACAAAAGCAAAGTAGTTTTATTATTTCATTTAAACTGTTTAACTATAGATTTTATTTTCTGCAATAAACAAAATGACAGACTTTGATAATTCTACAACGACTATTTAAATGACAAATTTTAATAAATTAATAGCAACTAAATATAACTATAATTTATTAATTTAAAACCTTAGAGATGGCTATAAAATCTTTAATCTTATTTTCTGCAAATAATTAAAAAAAAAAATCGCAAATAAAATGAAATCATAGATTTAAATAAAATAACTCTTACATTTCTATGTATAGATCTAAATGATTTTATTTTCAGCCTCCTGCATGCATGCAAAATCAATTCTATTTCTTTTCAAATAATTTTTTTTCAGATGTGTATGGGAAATAACAATTTTCTTCCTTTTCAAAATATCCTATACACACAAATATTTATTTCAAAACTTTAGGAAATACTATCAAAAATAATCATTTTCTTTTCTGCAATACAACTTAAATGACTATTACAAATATTCAAATCTTATCTCCAAGATACTCTTGTCACTTTACAATTAGGACTCTCATTTCTAATAAATGAGGAAAGTAATAAATACATATCCAAATATTTTTCTGCAACAACTAAATCCAGTCACATCTACTTGTCCTGCTATTTTCTTCTAACAACCTACAATTAAACCAAAAGCTATGACCATGGAGAACTCACCTCCCAGCCTAGGATAACTAGTAGCCATCCCCGAGTTCAAAGAACCAAGTCCTAGACAAGTAACACACATGAAAACACAAAAGACAAGAGAATACACAAACTCAACACAACCCCAACCCAGGCTACACTACACCACGTATTTGTGGTGTCTTTTCAATGGTGGTAGTGGACCAAGTACCCTGAGGAGACTGCAAGTATAGTAAAACATATAGCCACCTCATGGCAAACCAAATACATCAAGTATAACAACCCCATATACCTTATGCCCCCCAAGGCATTCATGCTTTATTTCCCTCCTTATGACCCCCAATGCATAAAAAAGCCATGCAACAAGGGTCACATAAAATCCCTTGTGATCACTCTCATAACGAGAGCCTCTCACTCGAGGGTTGTCACTTCTACCACCCACAAGACCATCCTCTCTCCCAAGAGTAGGAGGTCTTGATTACTCCCAAAACACATACATTGCATAAGCACCAAACACCAAATAAATTTCCAAGAAATACATGCAAGAAAATTAGTCTTTTAGACAAACATTTCTTTCAAAACAACATGCAATAAGAAAATGTTACAATAAAGGTAGAACCAACCTTAAACTGCCCAAAGGTATGCTAGTTTTGTTGAGGATCAGCAGCCCAATTCCACAAGTCTTTTCTTTCTACCCTTAGCCAAATTCTCAAACCCAAATCTATCTTTTTCTTTTCAAAAATTCTTTGTCTCCAAAAATGGAGAGTGGGTGATTACCCACTAATTTTCTAATTTTTGCTTAAGAAGCCCTTTGTGAGAGTTCTCACAAGTTTCTAAAAAACTAAAAAGGAAGGTAAGTTAAAATGGGAAAGGGAACTCTCATTTGAAAAGGAAGGTTCACAACTCAGTTCAAGCCTTCTAATTTCAATTTTCGCACAACTTAGAAAGTCACTTTTTAGGGTGTCTAAAAGGTCACATGTGAGTAGAAACTTGCCTAAAACTAACACTAACCCTTAGGTATACCTTATGGACTTTAGGAAACCCTATTAAACTATCCCTAGGTGTCCATTTTACCCATTTTAAACCCATCTACAGTTAATTTTTGGGTCAAACTTAAGTTGACCACCCCAAAGATTCTTTTCCCAAGGCAATTATGGAATCACATTAAATTAATTGAAAAAGCTATAGTTAAACAACTCCCTCCAAGAGACAAATTTAAAAATCAAACATAAATCAACACGTGTCAAGTGACACAATAAAAATACTTTTACAAAATTACACATGAAATCTTGTCTCTTGTTGGATTTACACAATAAACATAATTCAATTTAACATTCATGCAACAATCACTTTCACGAATAAAATACGATACGAACGGGGTGTTGTCTCTCCAAATAGACATACCCTGGTTTTACAAACATACATAGGTCTAGGTTTGGTTCTCCATAATATTTCCATGGTCACATGGATAATTTTCCTGCGCATCTCAATTACACATTAGTACTTCCAAATATCCTCATAAAATATTAAACACATGAATAAGAATACACATCAAACACTCTGCATACAATTGACATTAACAAATCAATATCTCATATATACCAATCTATCCACATAAGCCATTATCATAATCCTCATAATTTCATTGATTCATAAGATACACATCATATTTCCACACCATAACAAATTTCTGCAATTCCAGATATAGATGACATACGTTAGTTCAAGATTATCCAATCAGTGGATCTTTTAGGATTTCAAATTCAAAACACATCAAAATGTATACCACAAGATGAAATAACTCTATAACTTGGTTCAATTACTTTTCTCACCAATCTATCTGTCTAACACAACCCATTCTATTTAATTATATAAGATTTATTAATAGGGTCAAATATGGTCAACTAAGTTAATCAAATCTTGGTATGGTCATCAAAGTGTAAAGGAAGAGCAAAACTATCTTGGATGTTGCTAGAACAATGATGATGGAATCTATTCTACCTCATATCTACTAGAGAGAAGCAATGAGCACAATGGTTTATACATTCAACGGAGTACATATCAAAGGAGAAACCGGTAAGACACCTTATGAATTATGGTTTGGCAATACACCTATAGTTAAGTATTTCAAAATATTTGGTAGTAAATGTTATATTAGGAGAGATGATATCATTGTCAAATTTTATCCTAGATGTGATGAAGGCATATTTCTTGGTTATTCTAATGAAAGCAAGGCATATACATATTTTAACAAGAGATTGCAAAGAATTGTGGAGAGTGCTAATGTCAAATTGGATGAGTTGAATAGAGGTCAAATCAGAGTTTATAAAAAGGAATCGGTAGTGGAAATGATTATATCTGAACCAGTATCACCTTTATCTGAATAGAGTGTTGAACCAATTACTTCGGCAGTATCAAAAAATTCTACAGTAACTGAAGAACAGGGAAGAGGAATAGAGAGTCAGAGGACTCCTAGGTATGTGAGATTGAATCATTCAGAAGATTCAATTATTTGGGGATAAGAACAATGGAGTAATGACAAGAAGAAGACTGGAAACTAATGAGGTATGTTTACTTTCACAAGTTGAACCGGTATCAGTAATTGAGGCATGTAAAGATGAATATTGGTTAAAATCTATGGAAGAATAATTAGATCAGATTGAGAAAAATAATACATGGACTTTGCTACCCCGGCCTAAAAATAAGAATGTTATTGGAACTAAATGGGTTTTTAGGAATAAATTGAATGAGGATGGTCAAGTTATAAGGAATAAGGGTAGATTGGTTTGTAAACAATATTCTTAGAAGGCAGTAATTTATTATGGAGAGACTTTTGCACCAGTAGCTAGGATTGAAGCTGTAAGATTATTTCTTGCCTATATTGCTCATAAGAACTACAAGGTTTATCAAATGGATGTTAAATGTGCATTTTTGAATGCAGATCTTGACAAGGAAGTTTATATTGAGTCCTGATGGTTTTTCACTATCAGATGATACAAACATGGTTTGCAGGTTAAGGATTGAAACAAGCACCTAGAGCTTGATATGCAAGGTTGGATAAATATCTTTTGAAGCTTGATTTTACAAAGGGTAATGCTGATAGTAATTTATATTATTAAATCACTGATGATGATATACTAATTATTGAAGTATTTGTTGATGTTATTATTTTTGGAGGTGGAGATATGTTATGCATGGAATTTTCTAAGAATATGGAGAAAGAATTTGAAATGTCTATGATTGGGGAAATGAAATTTTTCTTAGGTTTGCAAATTACTCAGACTGACAAAGGTATTTTCATCTATCAAACTAAGTATGCTAAGGAATTGTTGAAGAAATTTGGTATGGGAGATTCTAAATCAGTAAGTACTCCTATGGTTACAAGTGAGAAATTGACAAGAAAAGATGTTTCTACACTAGTAAATCCTACAAGATATAAATCTATGATTGGAGGTCTGCTTTATTTGACTCAGACTAGGCATGACATAATGAATGTTGTTTGTATTGTATCAAGATTTTAGAGTGATCCTAGAGAAAATCATGAGAGTACGGTGAAAAGAATTTTTAGATACTTGTAAGGTACATCACAATATGGTTTGTGGTACCCTAAGGATGAAAAATTTACTTTATGTGCATATATAGATGCTGATTGGGCTGGAGATGTTGATGACCAGAAAAGTACTTCTGATGGAGCTTTCTTTCTTGGAAAGAAGTTGGCTTCATGGATCAACAAGAAACAATTGTGTACTTCTTTATGTACTGTTGAAGTTGAGTATGTTGTTGTTGCTACTAACTATACACAGGTTCTATGGATGAAGCAAATGTTGAAGGATATAAAGGTGGATTGTGATGCACCGATAGTTATTCACTGTGATAACTCTGTTGCTATTGATATATCAAAGAATCGGGTATTTCATTCTAAGACAAAGAATATATCTATCAAGTATAACTTCTTGAAGGAAAAGGTGGAAGAAAATGAAGTTAGATTGGTTTATGTGAGCACTAAAGAAAAAATTGCAGATATTTTCACTAAACCTTTTCCTAAAGAATCATTTGAGTACCTGAGAGATAGATTGAGAGTTTCTACCCCTCCGGTAGAGACTTGATTGATGTGGCTTGGCATCATTTCGGTATGCATTATCATAGATTTTTCATTCTGACACTGATGTGGGGATGCTACTACTCAAAGAGAGTAGTCATCTTTGTGTTTCAGTGGTTTATGTTTTTGCTTTTATATTTTTGTCAGATTTCTGGCATTGATGTCAAAGGGGGGGAGATAGTGATGTGAAAAAGAAAAACTTAAGGAGTTGTATACATTAGGGGGAGATATTTATTAGCTTTATAGAGATATCATTGACAGGGGGAGTTTGGTCTTTGTTTCATAAGTTCATTACTATGGGAGATTGTTGGTTGTCTTCCATTGGGGGAGACTTGTTTGGCATTTTTTAGTACTTAGATGTTTTTCACATCTAGTGTTTCCATCAATACTAATGGGGTTGATTGTTGGCCATTTGGAGGAATTGATTGTGTTGCATTGATGTTTTGTCATCGATGCCAACACTAGCTATTTGGATGCTTTACCGACACCCTTCTGGTCCCAATAGGTTGAGTAGTTTTTGGTTGGTTTGGATCCGGCATGATCTAGTATGATTTGGTTATGGAATTAGATTATTCATTATGCTCATGTTCATATTCAGTCAGTTGGTTTTGATTTGGTGATCAGATGCTATCATGTTTGCTTAGAAGCCTGGTTTCTGATTCCGGTGAGGGTTTCATCAATAGAGATTTTGATGAAGATCTTTGACGAATTGCATTAGTGTTGGTGCAACTTCTGGTGGAATTTTAGGATGTTGTTGGTGATCATGTTCAAGAATTGGCAGATGGAGATCATTGATGTAGTGTATGGACCTATATTGGGTCTCAGTTGGTCTAGGTTATGGACTGGTTTAATCTAGCATGTGGATCAGACTTCTTGATACATTTCCAGGATGTCTTATGTGTTGGATATTATTTATTTGGTCTAAGACTGACATGTTTTGTAATTATCTAATTGGTTTATTGTCTAATGGTTGACTTAATTGTTTATAGTCAAGGGTTTGTATATATATAATGTAAGATCTCATTGTAGAAGAAAGTGGTCATAGTTAAGGGATGTATTGTGAGAATAATGTAATATCATTCAGGCAAAGGATTTGGTCGATCATTGGAGATTGAATTGGGTTTATGTAAGAGTATTTCGTCCTTCGGTATTGAGCTTAACCAAAACTATACTCAGGCATAGGAGATGCTATCTTTTGCAGTTCAACACTTCTCTAGATTGTAGTCTGGATTTATGTGTAATCAGTGAGACTCCTTTTGTGATGAACAGTGTGCTCTAGGATATTGGCCTTCCTGCAAGTCCAAGCCCGTCAATTATAATTCACATACTTAGTGCAGAAGTATTATCTGACTATGGGTAGGCTTCACACCATGGTTTTTACCTTTATCGGGTTTTCCACATATAAATATTGGTGTCATGTGGATGGTATTTATTATGTGATAATTTTTTACACTTAATTGGTTTAACTGCTATTCCGGTATTTGGTTTAAGTATTTAATATTAATGTTTTGGGTTCTGGTATTAAAGTTTTAATTGCTAATGGTTTTGGTAATCTATGACAATAGATTCACTGCTCCCCCTCTCAGTTGTTTTCTGATTATTTTAACTATCTAACAACACACTGCTTTTGGAATTGGAACCAGTGAAGCCAAAAGTTGGTGAATAGAACAGAGAAGCCCTAGTTCAACTAGAACAAGGAGGTCCAATAGAAGATGAAGAAAGTGAAGAAAAGGAACCTACAAACCAAGATCATGTTATTCCAAGGTATGTTAGACTCAATCATAGCCCTGATCAGATTATTGGAGACAAGAATGCAGGTGTGCTAATTAGAACAAGACTTAGAGAAAACACATGTATGATCTCCGCCATTGAGCCTAGAATAGAAAAAGAATCCTGTAGAGATGAAAACTAGATCAAGGAAATGGAAGAAGAACTTGACCAGATAGAGAAGAACAATACTTGGTCATTGGTACCCAGACTAGAGAATGGGAATGTAATAGGTACAAAATGGGTATTTAGAAATAAATTGAATGGAGATGGAGTAGTGGTTAGGGATAAAGACATACTAGTATGCAAAGGATATGCACAAGAAGAAGGTGAAGACTATGGTGAGACATTTTCACCAGTTGTAAGATTGGAAGGAGTAAAGACTCTACTTGCATTTGTAGAATATAGAGGATTTAAAGTATATCAGATGGATGTTAATTCAACATTCCTAAATGAAATATTGGAAGAGGAATTCTACATTGAATAACCATATGGTTATACTTTAACTGTAGAAAAGGACATGGTGTGCAAATTACATAAGGCATTATATGGATTGAGGCAAGCACCAAGAGTATGGTATGAAAGATTTCACTCTCACTTAGTGAAGATAGGTTTTAAAAGAACCAGTGAAGATAGTAACATATATCTCAAGACAGATGGAGATCACATATTGGTAAGTGAGGTATTTGTGGATGATATCATTTTTTGAGGAAATGATGATATGTGTCATGATTTTGCTAATGAAATGAAGAATGAGTTTGAGATGTCACGGGTAGGTGAGATAAAAAATTTCATAGGTTCACAAATCCAACATATGAAGGAAGATATTTTCATCACACAGTCCAAATATGTGAAAGAAGTTCGAGATGGGAGACTGTAAACCAGTTAGAACACCAATGGTTATAGGATGTAAACTGTCTAAGGAAGATTCTTCTGCATCAGTTGATGAAAAGGAGAACAAGTCCATGATAGGTAAACTGCATTATGTTGCCCACAGTGGATCGAACATTGCTCATGTAGTAGGATTGGTTGCCATATTTCAGAAAAGTCCGAAGGAGACACACATGGTTGCAACCAAAAGAATTTTCAGATACCTAAAAGGAACAATTGATTATGGATTATCGTATCCATATGTAGGTAACTTTGATATAAAATTCTATACAGATGCAGACTAGGCAGGCAATGTTGATGATAGGAAGAGTACAACTAGAGGAGCATTTTTGCTTGGAGGCAGACTAGTGTCTTGGAGTAGAAAGAAACATAGTTATATCTATCAATCAACAACATAAGCTGAATATGTTACATAATATATGAATTGTACCCAAGCAATTTGGATGAAACACATTTTGGAAAGTTTCAAGTTGAATATATCAGAACTGGTAAGGATTTTCTATGATAACACCAGTGCTATAAACATTTCTAAAAACTCAGTGTTGCATGCTAGGACAAAGCATATTGAGTTGAAGTATCATTTCCTGAGAGAGAAAGTGCAAAGTAAAGATGTGTCACTGGAGCATGTATCTACTAAACAACAACTAGCAAATATCTTCACTAAACCTCTACTTAAGGCTACATTTGAGTATCTTAGAGGTAAGTTAGGGGTTATACCCCTACATGAAGTCAATTAAGTAGATGTGGAAGACATCAATCCTGAAGTCTATTGAAAATATTAAAGAAGGATTGGCATATAATGGATCTACTCCATAAGGAGAGTAGCTAGTTGCAAATCGATGAAGCATGAAACTGTATGGTTAACCTTCACTTTGGCATTGTTGTCAAAGGGGGAGTGTTAGGTCCCAGAGACAACTGAGTGGGGGGGGGGGGTGAATCAATTGTGCAATAAATTTAAACCAAAATTAACTTAACAAAAACTTAATGCCGGTAGATAGTTTTAACAGTAACTTGCAGTATCGGTAAAGATTAGTGCATGAAAAAGAAAGACAATAACATCCACAACACATAACACAAATATTTGTACGTGGAAACCCTATAAGGGGAAAAACTGTGGTGGGAAGCCTTACCCACAATCAAATGATACTACTATAGATAGTATGTGTGTACAATATGGAGTCTGTACATGCAGAAAGCCCAGCTGCCTAGAGCTCACTGCTCAATCACAAAATGGGAGTCACACTGACTACAATTGGATCGTTAAATCCAATGATAATGTATTGCATAAAATAGCATCTTCATATGCTGGATTCAGTACTGGTTTAGCTCTAATATGCCTTCTTCAAATACCTTCCTTCAATCTTCAAATGATGTTTACGTGTATAGCTCTTCTTACTTTCGCATATACCTTATTACAATCATTTTTCTTATCACATATCAATCTCACAAATGAGATCTTACATTTATACTATAACCTAAGACCAATTGAATAGGTCGGCTCACTAAAAGATATTACAATAAAATCAATTACAAATGAATCAATAAGCGATGCATCATGTCATCTCAATGCATTTACAATAATAACAAATCATCTCCATAACATGTTGTGTTGATTTGGAATAGATATGCTTGCCGGTGCATAACCTAAACCTATTTGCCAGTAACAGCAGATATGCAAACCCAAATAGACCAATAACTAAATATCCAAAACCAAGTGATCAAACAATGTCTTCGACATAGCCAAGTAGTCTCCAAGTCATTCCAAGTGTTGGTGAACAATATAACCTGCTGCTGAACCAAATACCGGCGACTGTGTATAAGTCTCTGACTTGCAGGTGAATAAAACAAATTCCTCCAACTGCTGATAAGGTTGACAAGTGTTGACAAGTGTTGACATGAATGATAAAACTATTGGCATATGGACACT
The DNA here is from genome assembly GCF_030272615.1 of Cryptomeria japonica. Taxonomy (NCBI): domain Eukaryota; kingdom Viridiplantae; phylum Streptophyta; class Pinopsida; order Cupressales; family Cupressaceae; genus Cryptomeria; species Cryptomeria japonica. Next base: position 548,633,336 of record NC_081411.1, on the reverse strand, counting down.
CCAATGAGACATTGTGTGTGATTGAAGGTTTTGTCATTGATGGCAACCTTGCAATCCTATGGCACCGGCAAGACATTATACTGGAAAAGCATTACTCAGGCAACCTTGCAATCCTATGGCACCGGCAAGACATTATACCGGCAAAGCATTACTCAAACAAAATAGTCCACCGGCATCAACAAAATCAATCTACATCGGCATTGGCACAAAAGATGTACACCAGCACAGAAGGAAATATGTATACCGGCACAGAGGCCGATAGGATTTCTCATATGTAATAATTTGTTTATCATTGTAAGCCGACTTAGCAAATTGTAAAATGACTCTTGTATATAAAAGAGATCATTGTAGGCATTTGTAGGATATGGATAGAATATAATAAATAAATTATAAGGCAGACCTAATGTGCGAATTGTAGGTCAAGGGTATATGTAAAGAACAGAGCAAGAACCAATACTAAATCTAGCATTGAAGATGCTATTGTAAAGTAGTATAGAATATTGGATTTGTGCAAATCCTCATTGTAAGTCAGTGTGACTTCTTATTGAGCAGTGAGCTCTAGGCAGTTGGCCTTCCTGCATGTGCAGGCCCCTATTGTAAGTAATATTCTCTTATTGGCTAGTAAGTGAATATTGTGGGTCACAAATCCCACCGAGGTTTTTCCCACATTGGGTTTCCTCGTTAAACATCTTGTGTTATGGTGTTCTTTTCATGTGGATGCTTTTGATTCTGTTATTTGCATTAATTCTTGCATACCGGTATACTGTTACATTATATTTTGCATATTCAGTTTTAAGAAAATTACATTACCAGTTAGATACTGATTCACCCCCCCCTCTCAGTATCTGTGGGAACCCTAACAATTGGTATCAGAGCATGGTCCTCTATTTTTAGAAGCCTAATAGCTTGAGGAAGATCTTGACACTGGTAAAGATGGAAAATCTGATGAAGCAACTTGAAGGAGCTCTTACTGACTATGATGCAGAGAAGTTGAAAAATATCAAATTAGAAGATGATTTAAAAGCAACTCAGTACATTATTCAGGCACTTCAAGAAAATCTTACTGTTACAAGAAACAAGAGAAGAGAACTTTGTGAAAAATTGCAAAATGAAAATGATGAAAAGGAATCACTAAATGATATGATAAGCAAATTGAAACAAGAGATCATGACAACAAAAAAAGAAATGCAGGATATGACTATGAGATTCTACAAAGAGATTGAAGACAGAAAGAAGAATGAAGAAGAATTGACAAGAAGACTAAGTGATGCAGCAAATGAGAACACAAGACTTAGCTATGAAAATGACATGTTGAAGACAGATCTGATGCACACTCAAAATGACTCGAATGAACTAATGAGACAGAAAGAGATCTTGGAAAGGGAATTGGAAACTGCAAATCAACACAAAGAAAAATTCAAGAAAAGCTCAGAAGAACTTGGTGCCTTATTGAAGAATCAAAAACCCAAAGGTGACACTTCTAGAGTTGGATTTGAAGTTGGAGAAAGCTCCGGTACTGCAAATACCTAGGATCAAAGCAAATCGGTAAGACCCTCTAATACTTACAAATTCAATGGAAAATGCTTTAACTGTAATAAATACGGTCATAGGGAAAATGAATGTAGATCTAGGAATTATCAGAACATCAATCCTCCCACCGGTCAATGCACCAAATGCAACAAAATTGGTCATAACTCTAAAAATTGCAGAATGAATGTAAGATGTTATGTTTGTGGAAGATTTCATCATTTATCAAATAAATGTAGAACATAAACCGGCATAGGTTATGGGAAAGCTATTCAGAAAAATAATGTAACTTGTTATGCATGTAACAAGACTGGTCATATTGCTAAATTCTGTAGAAGTAAAGGTACACCGGTAGATAACAAAAGTACTATCTTGAAAGGTAAAGAAAAGGTTGAAGAGGTTAAGAAAGAATTTTCAAAGCAATGGATTAGAAAAGGTGATCTAAATATTGGGGTTACTCCTCCACTGGTAGAACCAATAAATGCTTCACCGGCAGGATAGAGCAATGCTCTACTGGTAGGATGTTCTTCATCAAATTGAAGAAAATTATCTTGAGGGTTTGGCAATTTAATGACACATGTGCTATTATTCCCTCGGTTAAAAAAAAAAAGGTTGAAAATCCTTCATTACCGGCAAATAAAGTTGAGTTAATACATTGCCAGCAAACAATTAATGTGGTAGGTAGCAGAAAATACTTTATCAAATAAGGTTTTTGGCTCCATTTCATTTCACCGTGAATTCAAACTTTCAGAGAGCGTGAAGATTTCTGAGCTAAGGTATTCCGAGCAAAGAGGCAAAGCACTTTAGCAATCAATCCATCCAAAGGCAGAAAAAGGTATTTATCATCATGGTATCCTCCTCTGCACCTAAATTCATAGCAAACCCTCTAGTAGTCGAGGTTATAAAATGACCTAGGCCCGTGTTTGAGCTAGTTCCCGAGGTAGCTAAGAAAGTTGACAACACAGGTGCTTTTTCCCAAATTCCAAAGGGTGTTGTTTATGCAGAAGACCCTAGAATGTATATTCATTGCAACATAGAGGAATTAGGTGATGAAGAAATCAAAAACATGTATAAATCTATTATATGTGACAATGCCAGAAATGTGAAACCTGAACATAAAATTGTTGAAACCCTAGGATTCACTGAAATCCTCTGCATTCCTGAATTTCCCAAGGAAGTGATTAGGATAGTTCTTAGCAGGGTACATGGCTCATTCTTTTGGCTTGACTCAGTGTATAAAATTACAAAGGTAGTTGTGAAAGCAGTAACAGGGTTACATTCCACCGGTACCAGACCCGACAAAACCAAGGTCTCCAATGACCTAGTAATGAAATTAACTAGTGCAACATCCGACAAAAGATCATTGAGGGTTAATGATGTGACTGATACAAATGTGAGATTCATTAGCATGATTCTAGGTTACAAAGCAACTCATGCAAATAGGCTTAACTCTATTTCTAGTTTATGCATAAAAAGTGCTTATGACATGGTTAAGGATAATGTAAAAATTGATATATGTGAATGGTTAAAAGATGAGTTAATTGACAACTTAGCAAAAATCAAGAAGGATAAGAAAGGAACCTTTAGATTTGGAAATTTGCTTGTATGCTTAATGTTACATATAACCAAATAGGCTCCTGGTATAGGCAACAAGGATTTTGAATTTGACATACCGGTAGGAAAACAATTGTCTGACTTAATCAACAACATGGGTGAAAACAGAGAAAAGAATATCAATGAGTATTTTCAAGCACTAAAGGTCAAAATGAATAAAAGAATCAGACTATCATAGGAAATTGTCAACAAATACAAGGATGACATATGTTTTGTAATAAAAAAGGATGAGATCTGGATGGAAGCAGTCATCCCAAGAACAATCTAGGTTACAGAGATGGGGTATGAAACAGATGACCACATAGTGCAAACTTATGCCAAAGCACTTCTGGAAGCCCCCAATGAACCAAAGAAAGAAGTAGTTGGTAGTGTTGAGACCATTGAAAGCCAAATTCAATCTAAAAAGAGAGTAAAGAAAGTTGAGGCATGTGTGAGGAAAGGAACCAAGCAAAGAAAAGCAATAAAGGAAGATGTACTAAAGAAAACTGGCATAACAGAAGAAGAGTTGGCAGCCCAATAGCCTGAAACTCATCTATCACCAGTAGATACCTCCTCAGAAGGAGATATGCCAGCAACCTTCAAAAAAGTTGTTAGGAAAAGAGACCCCTCACTGGTATCCACTCCTTCACCTAGAAGGACAAGACAGAAGCAGCAAGTTGTGAGGTCTCTAGTCAAGAAAGCCACACCTAAGAAAAAGCTAACCCCCAAAAAGAAGAAGAAGACAAGCACTGACTTGACCCCTTTTGACATATTACTGAATGAGATCATAGAGGAAGGTAAATTGAAAAACATAGGGAAAATCTATGACACCCTATCAGATGATGAGAAAGGACAATTCAAGGAAAGTGTTATATTACACATGGACATGTATAAAAAGTTTTTGATGCAAGTCCTAAATGAAATTCCTGATGAACTATATAAAAGACTTGAGGCCAGAAGGCAAGGAATAGTTGAGTTGAATAAGAAAATTAAAATAGAAAAATTACTTGCAGTATACCTGGTCCACTCACGTAAGGAAATTGATGATTTGATAGCTCGGGCCAACCAGACAGTTTTTTCCACTACACACCAGCAAATATCACTGATGGTAGGTAGAGTTGCAGAGGTTTTAGAGGAAATGGAAAATGGTTGGGATATATTCTTGGTTGAAAAATAAAAACAAGAAGAATATAGGAATCCCAAGCCCATTCTGGTATATCAAAAGGACAAAGGGAAAGGTAAAGTTGGTGGACCACCAAGTATCAAGATTAGAGACAACTTACCCCCACCTCCTTTAAATACTCCATCGGTAAAAACAACAACTGCAGAAGATCAACCGGCAGCTGAGAGCATGGACACAGAGGATAATAATCCTAATCCTGAAGTCCTATATACTGTGAATATTGATACTCAAAAAATCAACATAGTGGTAGATAATGATACCACAGATAAATCTGATAACAAAGAGCAACCAGCAACAGGAAACCAAGAGCAACCGGCAGCAGATTCAGAGAAAAAGTTGGAATCTGGAACACAAACAAAGCAACAAACAGAGCTAAAGGCTCTAGAACAGATGCCACTAGTAAAAAATGATGCAGGAAAAACTATGCTTAAAGAGATGGAGACACAAACAAACCTACCAGAGGTCAATACCAACATGGTCACTTCCACCGACACTCAGTTTAATGGGTTACCATCAAACGTAACAGAGGTATTGCTCGAATCTATCAAGAAAATAACTGATTATAGCTCACAAGCCTATAAAGCGATAGATGATTCAATTCCAGTTTTGAAATCAATAGCTCCCAATTGTAATATAGCCAACAAAGATTCTTTAGGCCAGTTGGATACACTTTGTAAATATATTTCTGAAAATTTTGAGCAAACAAAGGTAGAAACTGTAAAGGAAAGTGTAGAAAAAGAGAAACAAAAATTCTTTGAAGAAGGAATAAAGAAGTGTAACAAGGAATTTGACACACTTCTACCAAAACTGTGCAATTTATTGAAAGAGTACAAAACTTTGTACAAAGACACCTGTAAGATAAACTTTTTGACCACGGATGTAGACAAAAAGATGAGCAAGGTACACGAAGAGATCAATAAACTTGCTGATAATTTTGTTAACTCACCCAATACATTATCAATTTTTGAGGAAAAGATAACAAATTTTGAGGAAGAATTGCTTAAATTAGAAAGAGAAAAAGAGAAAATAATAAACAAGGCAAAATTTTTGAGATCTAAACTAAGTCCAAGATTGGACTATTTAGCATCTCTACATAAGGAAATCTCAGAAGCACTAACACAGGGTAGCAAAACACCGGTAGAGCACTTGCAGCATCTCACCGGTATAGTATACAGAACTGAGATAGCATTAAAGGAGAGCAAGAAGTTTATGGATGGCATAAACTTAATTTTGGGAGATATTCTTTAGATAATAACTACCCAACTACAAGGTTGAGGTTATAAATTGGTAAAACTGCAAAATCTACTAACCTTTGTCATTGATGCCAAAGGGGGAGTAGTAGATGAGAAAATTCAAAACACAGGGATCACATGCTTAGGGGGAGCTCTCACATTTTTGGTAAACATTTTTTGTAACATTTTTGGACTACACATTTTTGGATACTTTTTGAAATTTCTCATGAGTGTTGCCATCAATGCCAAAGGGGGAGATTGTTGGCATATGGACACTCCAATGAGACATTATGTGTGATTGAAGGTTTTGTCATTGATGACAACCTTGCAATCCTATGGCACCGGCAAGACATTATACCGGCAAAGCATTACTCAAACAAAATAGTGCACTGACATCAACAAAATCAATCTACACTAGCACCGGCATAGAAAGAAATATGTATATTGACACAGAGGCCAACAGGATTTCTGATATGTAATATTTTTTTTATCATTGTAAGCCGAGTTGGCAAATTGTAAAATGACTCTTTTATATAAAAGAGATCATTGTAGGCATTTGTAGGATATGGATAGAATATAATAAATAAATTATAAGGCAGACCTAATGTGTGAATTGTAGGTCAAGGGTATATGTAAAGAACAGAGCAAGAATCGGTACTGAATCTGACATTGAAGATGCTATTGTAAAGAAGTATGGAATATTGGATTTGTGCAAATCCTCATTGTAAGTCAGTGTGACTTCTTATTGAGCAGTGAGCTCTAGGCAGTTGGCCTTCCTACATGTGTAGGCCCCTATTGTAAGTAATATTCTCTTATTGGCCAGTAAGTGAATATTGTGGGTCACAAATCCCACCAAGGTTTTTCCCACACCGAGTTTCCTCGTTAAACATCTTGTGTTATGGTTTTCTTTTCATGTGAATGCTTTTGATTCTGTTATTTGCATTAATTCTTGCATACCGGTATACTGTTACTTTATATTCTACATATTTAGTTTTAAGAAAATTACATTACCGGTCAGATACTGATTCACCCCCCCCCTCTCAGTATCTATGGGAACCCTAACAAAAACCATATCAACATATCCAAAATACCAACAATCTCCCCCTTTGGCATTGATGGCAACACAAGATGGAAAAACCATCAAAGTGCCAAAATAGAAATGCCAAAAACCAAAAACCAACAATCTCCCAAAGAGATCATTAACTAGAAATCAAAATACATAATGTCTCTCCCCTAGGAATGATTTCTCCCAAAATATATCTCTCCCCAAAAATGTTTTTCCATAATATCTCTCCCCCTTTGACATCAAATTCCAAAGCAATACAAAACCAAATACAAATAGTTCATAGAACTTATTACAAAATACCAATTAACCAATTTATCCAACTACTCCCCCTGAGAAGCAGCTCTCCTCATCAAAGTCGGAATAAAATTTCTCTGTTAATTTCTGTCGGTTGATGACAAACATCAACTATCTAAGTCTCTACCAATGAGGGTAGGACTCCATGTTGCTCTTTGAGATATTCAAAATTCTTCTTAGGCAAAAGCTTTGTAAAAATATCTGCAATCTTCTCTTTAGTATTCACATAAACCAATTTTACTTCTTTTGCTTCAACATTCTCTTTCAGAAAATTGAATTTGATAGAAACATGTTTAGTCTTAGAGTAAAATACCGGATTCTTAGATATATCAATTGCTGCCATATTATCATAGTAAATAGTTATAGGTTCCTTGCATTTTAGCTTTATGTCCTTCAACATTTGTTTGATCCATAATACCTGTGTACAATTTGTTGCTGCTGCAACATATTCTGATTCAGTTGTAGTCATAGGTGTGCTTACCAATTTAGAGTTTTCCATGCCAAATTTCTTTAGTAATTACTTCAAGTACTTATATTGACATAGGAATATACCTCTATAAGTCTGTGAAATCTACAATCCTAAAAATAATTTTATCTCCCCAATCATAGACATTTCAAATTCTTGCTACATTTTGTTAGAAAAGTCTTTACACAATCCATCTTCTCCTCCAAAGATTATATCATCAACAAAAACTTCAATAACCAAGATGTCATCATTAGTCACTTTGTACTATAGATTGTTGTCAGCATTACCTTTAATGTATCCAAGCTTCAAAAGATATTTGTCCAATCTAGCATACCAAGCTCTAGGAGCTTGTTTTAGTCCATATAAAGCTTTCCTTAACCTCCAAATCATATCTTTGTTATCTATCAAATAAAATCCATCAAGTTGTTCAATATTAACTTCTTCTTCAAGATCTCCATTTAGAAATGCACATTTAACATCCATTTGATATACTTTATAGTTCATGTGTGCTGCAAAAGCCAATAAAAGTCTGACTGCCTCAATTCTAGCTACTGGTGCAAAGGTTTCATTGTAATCAATTCCTTCTTTCTGTGAATATCCCTTACACACTAATCTTTCTTTGTTTCTGATTACCTTTCCATCTTCATTAAGTTTATTTTTGAAAACCCATTTAGTTCAAATTACATTTTTGTCTTTAGCCCGGGAAATTAATGACCAAGTGTTATTCCTTTCAATTTGTTCCAATTCATCTTCCATAGCTTTAATCCAATATTTATCTTCACATGCCTGATTAATTGATGTAGGTTCAATTTGAGAAATAAGACATACCTCTTCATTTGCCAATCTTCCTCTAGTCATAACCCCTTGAAATTTGTTTCCAATTATTTGACTTTCAGAGTGATTTAATCTTACATACCTGGGTGTTTTTACTTGTTGTTGTTCTTCAGTGACTGTTGAATCCTCAGATGATGCCGGTGTAACTGGATCAATATTTTGTACTAGTGTACTCATAGTAGGTTCATTTGTGATGATCTATATTGTTGGTTTAGAGTCCATTGACCTTGAATTACCTCTAAATTGTTCATCAATCTTCACATTTGCACTCTCAACAATTTTCTACAATCTCTTGTTAAAACATCTATATGCATTTCTCTTAGATGAATAACCAAGCAATATTCCTTCATCACTTCTAGGATCAAATTTTCCAATAAACTCATCTCTTCTAATATAGCATTTACTTCCAAATATTCTAAAATATTTAAGAGTAGGAGTATTTCCAAACCATAGTTTATGAGGGGTCTTAACAGTTTCACCTTTGACATGAACTCTATTGAATTTATAAACTATTGTATGACCGCTTCTCTCTAGTATATATGAGGTATATTTTCTTTTGATATCACACTTCTGGCTGCATCCAAGATAGTTCTATTTTTCCTTTCAACAAATCCATTCTGTTGGGGTGTTTGGGGTGCTGATAACTGTCTTCTTATCCCATTCACTTCATAGAATGTATTAAATTCCTTAGATGTGAATTCACCTCCTTGAAATGATCTCAAACATTTTATTTTATTGCTAGTTTTATTCTCTACCATCACTTTGAATAGTTTGAATTTCCCAAATGATTTAGATTTCTCCCCGAGAAAAGTAACCCAACACATTCTAGAATAGTCATCAATGATTACCATAAAATACCTATCTCCTTGTATGCTTCTAGTTCTTGTTGGACCACATAAATTGGTATGAATTAAATCAAGAACATTGTTAGACTTCTCTAGAATAATTTTGAAAGTTTCTCTAACTTGCTTTCCAAATTGACATTCCTTACATACCGGATTGTGAGGTTTAATAATCTTAGGTAAATCTCTTACTACCTTAGTTGTATTGATTTTCACAATGCAATCAAAATTTACATGACAAAGTGTCTTATGCCATAACCAACTTTCATCAATATGTACAATCAAACATGCTTTCTCATTGTTATTCAAATGAAAGATATTACCTCTAGTTTGATTACCGATTGCAATTTCCAAACTAGTTCTATTTAAGATTTTGCATTTACCATTTTGGAATTGTAACTGAAATCCTTTTTCAACTAGTTGACCAACACTCAAAAGATTATGCTTCAAACCTTCAACATAGTAAACATTATCAGTATTGTGCTTACCATCAAAAGATATAGTTCCTTTTCCTTTGATCATACAAGCTTTATCATCTCCAAATCTCACTAGACCTTCATTATAATCCTGAAAGGTTAAGAATTTACTCTTATCACAAGTCATGTGATGTGAACATCCTAATCTTCAACTTTAGTTGCTAGGGCCTGCTCTACCGGTTGAACAATAGGTGTCGGTTGATCTTCTGCTATACCAACAAAAGCCCATCTATTATCTATCGATTCCTCATCAGAATCATCAGTAACTCCTTCATCAACATAATAACAATATTTGTCTCTATTCTTCTTAAACTTGTATCTCTGATAATTAGGATTAGGCTTATATGTTCTTTTAGCTTCTTCTCTTAGTATTGCATGTCTATTAGGACATCTACAAGCCATATGACCAATCTTATTACAGTTAAAACATTTAAAGGGTGTTTTACCTTCATACTTACTTCCAACTAGACCTTTAGGCATTTTCCTTGCAAATAGTGCTTCAAGCTCTTCCAGTTCTTCATTCTCCTTCCTGATATCTTCAAGTTCTCTTACATAAAAGGCTTTCCAATCAGATTTCTTAGATGATAATGATGATGATGCTTTTAAAGCTAGATCAATCTTAATAGTAGCATCAAAACCAAATTCCTCAAGTTCAAAAGCTAAAAGTTTTCCAACCAAGGTGTCTCTAGATACTGATGCATTAGGCATTGTTCTTAATTCATTTGTAGTAGTAACTTTCATTTTATATGTCGGTGGAAATGCTCTTAAAACTTTAGAAACAATTGCATCTTCACTTAAGGTTCCTCCACAACATTGTATACCCAAAACAATTTCATTCTCTTTCCATAAAAGAAAAAATTCTTTCATCTTCTCCCATTTTCAGATTTTCATACCTAGCCCGGAAGCATTCAAGTTTTGCAATTTTCATTGTGGAATCTCCTTCATTCAGTGTTTCCAATTTGTCCCAAATAGCTTTAGCAGTAGATCTATCTGATAATCCCATGACTTGCTGATTTGATAATGTGCTTAGAAGTGCTTGTCTTGCTTTGCAATCATTTTACTCATCTTTAGCCAAGTTAGGTGGATTAGGTTGACCTTGAGTAGGAGCAGTATAGTCATTCTTTTTAACATCCCATATGCCCTTTCCAATGCAATTCAAATGTGTCTCCATCCGATTTTCCATATGCCATAGTTAGCTCCATCAAATTTCAAACTGTCCTTCCTGAAATAGTTAGAAGACATTGGATCTCCTCAAGTTGTTAAACTTCTGCAAAAAGAGGACTAGGCTTTGATACCAATTGTTAGGTCCCAAATACAACTGAGAGGGGGGGGGGTGATTCAATTGTCCAATAAATTCAAACCAAAATTAAATTAACCAAAACTTAATGCTTAATGCCGATAAACCAAACTTTATGCCGGTAGATAGTTTTAACAATTAATTGCAGTACTGGTAAAGATTAGTGCATGAAATAGAAAGGCAATAACATCCACAACACATAACACAAATATTTGTACGTGGAAACCCTGTAAGGGGAAAAACCATGGTGGGAAGCCTTACCCACAATAAAATGATACTACTGCAAATAGTATGTGTGTACAATATGGAGTCTGCACATGGAGAAAGGTCAGCTTCCTAGATCTCACTGCTCAATCACAAAATGGGAGTCACACTGACTACAATTGGATGGTTAAATCCAATGATAATGTACTGCATAAAATAGCATTATCATATGCTACATTCAGTACCGGTTTAGCTCTGATATGCCTTCTTCAAATACCTTCCTTCAATCTTCAAAGGATGTCTACGTGTATAGCTCTTCTTATTTTCGTATATACCTTATTACAATCTTTTTTCTTATTGCATATCAATCTCACAAATGAGATCTTACATTTATACCGTAACCTAAGACCAATTGAATATGTTGGCTCACTAAAAGATATTATAATAAAATCAATTACAAATGAATCAATAAGTGATGCATCATGTCGGCTCAATGCATTTACAATAATAAAAAATCATCTCCATAACATGTCATGCTGATCTGGAATAGATATGCTTGCCGGTGCATAACCTGGACCTATTTGCTGGTAACAATAAATATGCAAACCCAAATAGACCAATAACCAAATCACCAAAACCAAGTGATCAAATAATGTCTTCAACACAACCAAGTAATCTCCAAGTCATTCCAAGTGTCGGTGAACAATATAACCTACCGGTGAACCAAATACCGATGACTGTTGCATAAGTCTCTGACTTGCCGGTGAACAAAACAAAGATCTCCAAGTGTTGATAAGGTTGACAAGTGTTGACAAGTATTGACATCAATAACAAAACCATATCAACATATCCAAAATACAAACAGGGAGAAGAACTATATATGATTGATAGCCAGTTACTAGTTGAAGATGTGATTACACAATTGAAGGAGAGTATATGGGAAAAACATAAACCAAGATTCCTATACTTGTGTATATGCTTTACTCTCAATCATCACAATCAATGGGTATTGATATTTATATTGCCGTCAATGCCAAAGGGGGATATTGTTGGCATTGCGTGAAGATTGCATTGATAAAGTATAGTGTTGTCATTGATGTCAATAGTAACTAGTAATGAATATGTATTGCAACTGATAATGATGCAATAATGCAACCGGTAGTAAAGTAGTGAAGGCAACTGGTGAAGAGGAGAAAAACCGTGCAAGGTGATATTAGATAGTTAGTATGCAAAAAAAGCATTCAAACACATAAAAAATAAGAAACATCAACAAACCATATGAAATCATAAACAAATTGTTTATACCTTGCAATATTATACCTTCTCCTTCAGATTGAGCTATTGGTGAAGCCAAAGATACGCCCCCCCTTAGCTTGTTTGGATTAGCTCCTTGATTGTGAGGTGGAATACTCTCCAAGTTCTCAACAAGATAGATTGGATTTGATAGGATTATTGGATGGATTTAGGATGGATTTGAATTGAAAGATTGAAGGAAGAAGAGAGAGGAGAAAAGAGCAACATGACAATGCATGAGAAGTGGATGATTTGTGAGGAGAATAGGCTCCAATTTATAAATTTGATGAGGTCAATGGAGGGCCAAGATTTATTTGATCATGAAGGGTTGAGATTGATTTTAGATAGAAGGCATGGATCAAGGGTGCCTTGGGAAAAGGGGGGAGAAATTTAATTTTCAAATATGAGGAATTAAAAATTCCAAAATAAGGATGCATTAAGGGATTCAAAGAAAGAATTTTTTTGAGAGACTCAATGTTGATGTGACATGAGTGGGAATTAAAAATTAAGGGATAATGATAAGCATTATCATGAGAGATTCTAGAAGGATTAATTAGGTTGAGTGGGATTAGGAAAAGTGATTTGTAGGAATCACATGACTATGTTAATTAATTAGAACTAATTAACTAAGTGGGTTTAGAGGAAATAATTATTAGAGGGGACTTTGGAAGAATAGGGGAATAATTAATTTGATAAATTAATTATTGGAAAATAGTGATAGAATTAATTAAATTATATTTAATTAACATTCAGAAGAATAAGGATAACACAATTAAGTTAATTAATTATGTTGATAGGCTTAAATTAATTAAATATTAATTTTAGGTGTCTATATTTTGCCCCTTTTTGATATAGCATCATGAAATGATGTTATATCAAAGAAGAATAAAACATAGTGGAAGAAGAGGACAAGGACTAGTAGCATGATGAGACATGAAACATCAATAAACCATATGAAAACATAAACAAATTGTTTATACCTTGCAAGCTTATACCTTCTCCTTCGGATTGAGCTATTGGTGAAGCCAAGGATACGCCCCTCCTTAGCTTGTTTGGATTAGCTCCTTGATTGTGATGTGGAATGCTCTCCAAGTGCTCAACAAGATAGATTGGATGTGAATTGAAAGATTGAAGGAAGAAGAGAGAGGAGAAAAGAGCAGCATGACAATGCATGAGAAGTGGATGATTTGTGAGGAGAATAGGCTCCAATTTATACATTGGATGAGGCCAATGGAGGGCCAAGATTGATTTGATCATGAAGGATTGAGATTGATTTTAGATAGAAGGCATGGATCAAAGGTGCCTTGGGAAAATAAAAAGGAATATAAAATTCCTTGGGAAAAGGGGGGAGAAATTTGAATTTCAAATATAAGAAATTAAAAATTCCAAAATAAGGATGCATTGAGGGATTCAAAGAAATTTGAATTTCTTTGAGACTCAATGTTGATGTGACATGAGTGGAAATTAAAAATTGAGGGATAATGATAAGCATGATTATGAGAGATTCTAGAACGATTAATTAGGTTGAGTGGGATTAGGAAAAGTGATTTGTATGAATCACATGAATAGGTTAATTAATTAGAATTAATTAATTGAGTGGGTTTAGAGGAAATAATTATTGGAGGGGACTTTGGAAGAAGAGGGGAATAATTAATTTGATAAATTAATTATTGGACAATAGTGATAGAATTAATGAAATTAGATTTAATTAACATTGAGTAAAATAAGGATAACATAATTAAGTTAATTAATTATGTTGATAGACTTAAATTAATTAAATATTAATTTTAGGTGTCTACAACCGGTATTATTATTGAAGCAGAGAGATCAACTGGTAACCCTAACTAGTTGATAAATTGAACCCTAACCAATGGAGCTTGGAGAATCACTTGTGATGATCTATGACCAAATGGTAATCAAGGATGTGTTGGCATATGATGAACTCTCATGTTGATATGATGATAATGTATGTTGTCATTGATGTCAATAAATGCAAGTGAATCGCTATGCAGATTGAAACAAGTTGGTGAACCGATATGAAGAGATGCAGTGAACCGGTGTCAGGGTTTCACTGAGTGTGACTACCGATTGGTAGTCTCAGCTCTAGGGTTTCCAGCTTGGCAATCTCTCTTGTGTGATGAAATCGATGACATTCTGTGATGAGTTAGCAAAGAGATGAAGATGAGATTGTGATGCCACATCAGCTTTGTGCACATGAAGGATTTCCTTGAGGATCTTGCATGTGAAGATTGACTATATTAAATGTCTACTTTGGGAATGAACATTCTTCTTAGCAGTATGAGAAGAAAGCGTGATGAGTTACTGATTTCTATGTGCAGTGAAGAATGGATGATGCAGATTGTCTTGTGATCTATTTGAAATTGTATTACTCTATGCAAAGTGTTTGGATGGTCAGGATGGACACTTGTATTGTAGACCTAAAATGCTTAGGGTGTAGGGTTTATGCTACCTACCTAATTGTTGTCTATAAGGTTGATGATGTTTGTTATTGTAAGTTGTTGGCAAATGTTGTGTGTGTATCCAAGTGATGAGATACTTGCCAAAATAGTGTGAGAAAAATGCAGAGTGTGATTGTAGAGTAGAGGAAATGAAAAGGATTTGCCTTAGCATATAGTGTTGTTATTAGATCAAAGCTTTACCTGTTGTCTTCTAACCATTTCAATAGAAGGAAAATCCCTTTGCTGGGTAGCTTTAATAGGCTTACTGTAAATCCTCTAACCAGGTGACTCAAGTTCATTGAGTTCTTTAAATCCTCTAGCAAGGTAACCTTTAACAGGGTTTCAACCTTTGACAAGGTATAGAGCCATCCCTTAACCGGGTGATCTTTAATAGGATCAGTTCCTAGCAGAACCTTATTGTACAGTCTTTAACTGGACTAGGCTCCTAACAGAGTGAACTTTAAAAGAGTTCAAAAACAATCTTGTGGGTATTCATCCCCACCATGGTTTTTCCCATTTGGGTTTCCACATGAAAAAAAATTGTGTGTCATGAGTTGTGCATTTTTCATGTGATGATTAAGTATTCTTTGTTTTAGTGATTATGCATGCAAAGCTAATGGTTATAGTATTGTTGACACACCACATGCATATGTTTATGGGTGAAGTAGTTATCAAGTATTAAATGTATTTTAAGTGTTCAGACTTACCGATCTATGTTGTCTAAAGTCTTACTGTGTTTAACTAGTATTGTCATGGTTAAGTTCAGTGATGAAGACAACCAGTTAGTGTTGTTTTAACTTGATAAGTTGTGGAGAAGTTTTTGTATGTACCAATTCACTCCCCTCTTTGTACCAGTTAGGGTATCTATTGTTCATCATTATTCATCAATTGGTATTAGAGCCAGGTTCAGGTCCTCGGTGATATAAGCTTAACCGCTTGAGGTATAAGATCCTGCCTTAATGATGAAGAGGGAAGGTCCGAAGTTCAATAGAAATAAATTCAAAATATGGAAGGATAGAATGAAAATATATATCAAGAGTTTGGGTACTCAACACTGGAACTATGTTGAGAATGTCTATGTAATTCCCACTGGAACTTTAACCGATGATCAAAAAAGAGAGATTCAAGAAAATGGGCAAGTCATGGAAGCCCTTATTAGTAGATTGTCTGATATTGAGTTCATTGATGTACAAGATAAGGACACTCCTAAAGATGTATGGGACACATTGGAAACTATTTATGGCAGTGATGAGCATGTAAAGCAAGCTAAGGAAGAGAGCATTAGAGGAAAATTTGAAGACATGAGGATGGATGAAGGTGAGACCATTCAACAATATGGCATAAGAATCAAGACTATTGTTGGAGATATCAAGAGCACTAGTTGAACAATTGATGATGCCACCATTGTTGGTAAATTCTTGAGATCATTGTTACCGGTTTATGCAACCAGAGTTGTTGCTATTCAGGAACTAAGGTCTATTGACAAAACCAAGGTATTCTTAGACTCTATTAATGCAAAGTTCACTGCATATGAGTTGAATAGCTATGATGGTAGTGTTCAAAAGACTAAGTCAACTTTTAGAGCATCTATTGCACCAACTAGAAAAGGAAAAGAAGTAAGTACCAGTTATGAATCCATGCAAAGTAGAGGTATGGATTATGAAGAGATTTTGATGGAGTTTGAAGCTCTTCTTGCCAAGAGACTTCCAAAAGGTACTGGAAAATACAGAGGTAAGCTTCCTTTTAAATTTTTTTCCTAGAATAAGATAGGACATATAGCTGTTAACGGTCCTAACAATGAGAATAAGGATAAACTAAAGAGATTTAGAAAGTATAAAGGAGGAAATAGAAGAAATTGTCTTGTTGCAATGGATGAAGGTGTTACTGATGAAGAATCTAAGGATGAAGAGAATGAGGACATAGTGTTTGTAGTTGTAAAGGAAGAAGTGTCTAACAAGAAAGTACTTGTCTCTCACATTGACAACTCTAATGAGTGGACAATTGATAGTGGTTGTTCTCACCACATGACTACTGATCAGAAAAAAAATTTGTCTCTAGAATAATATGATGGCGGTGTTGTCAGATTCAACAATGATGCACCATGCTTGGTAAAAGGAAAAGGATCCATCTGACTGAATGGAAGGATCCATCTCACTGAAAAGCATAACCTATTGAGTGTTGCTCACCTAAATGATAAAGGCCTCATTTTGGAGTTAAAAGGTGGAGTCTGCAGTATAATTGCAAAAAGTGGTGAACTTATTGATGAATACTAAGAGGGGGGGTGAATTAGTATGCCAAAAATTACTGTACTTAAACACTTTACTAGTCTAGCAGTAAACCGATAAAACAATTTAGAAAACAAACCGGTTAGCACACATGCAAACCAAATAGAAAATAATGCATTCACCCATAGAAGCACAATCACCATAACACAAGAGATTTTGATGTGGAAACCCAAATGGGAAAAACCACGGTGAGATGAAACTCACAAGTAACTATTTGTAGAATAGGAACCAAACCGGTTAAGGTCATACCATGTTCTTTACCAGAACAGATCCTGTTAGGAATCTAAATCTCTGTTAGGAGATAAGTCCAATTAAAGACTACCTTTCTAGAGGATTTTAGATCCACAGATGTGAACCACCTTGTTAGAGGATTTACAAAAGGCTTTTTGGGCCTACTCGATTAAGGGCTTCAGACTTGTCGAAGATGTGAGTAATCAACAAGTGAGTGATCTAGAAAATAGCATAGATTGCTTGGTTAGATCCTTCATAGCTCATTCCTAATGCATTCCAACATTACTTCAGTCTTCAACACATTCAAACTCTACTTTCTCTCATAGACCTGAACTTCTCTTCTATAATCACACTTACAAAAACTTATCAACCACCTTAAACCCTAGTAACAACCTAAAACCCTAGACATGATGTCCTTATAAAGGAATCTGATTTCATGTCGGTCCAATAGGAATACAATACAATTTCCTAGGTTAAATGCATCTAGACCTAATTGGTAACACGACACAAAAAGCACCGCTAGAGTGTCGACACCACAAAAAAATCGGTGGATGGTAACTCATCACAGAGTATTACCGATTCAAACAAAATACCAGTTTAAGCAAAATACCGGTTACCAGTTTGACAAAATGAAGACTGGGAAATATGAGTTGTGCCACTTCATTCCTTCACACCGCTTGGGGTCTTCATTCTGCTTCAAACTGGTAAACACTTTCTGCAAAACATCGATAGTCTAAAGACTATAATACATCATACTGGTCAAAACAAATAATGGTTGAGCTTTAACTCATACATACAAAAAGTGATCTCAAGTCAAGTGTGTGTCCATCAATGAAAATCACCAAAATTCCAACAATCTCCCCCTTTGGCATTGATGGCAACACTTAGGAAAATTTAGACATCTAAGTGTTTTACAACAAAAATATGCCATAATCAAAATTACTCCCCCTAAGCATATACACTATCCCTTTTGCAGAAAAGACATTGTATGCTACTCCTTAATAGAAATAACATGAAAGTATACATCAAAACATCAAAATTTATATACTTCTCCCCCTTTGCCAACAATGACAAAAATATTGCAGACTAACCCCTATTTCATTAGTATTAAAATAATAAGTGTTTATGACAGTAAAGAGTAAAGCTTGTCAAAAATTGATTTAAAGTCCTGCAAAAATTGCTTCATGGATAAGGACCATGACTCAAGTAGGGATGTAGCCACCTCTTTCTCTATCTACATCTGGGAGACCTATTCTTCCATGGCATCTATCGTGCTCATTTCTTGAGTGACCGTTAGGGCATCAAGATTAAGATAGCATTTCTGGAGAATTTGCAATCGTGGTAGTAGGATCAGTTGAAGTTCCTGCAAATTATGTGTCCGGTTGCTTATCTTTGACTCTAGTCTTGCTGATTGGATTTGAAGGTGGTGAACAGTTTGACCATATGTGGAGGAGTCATATGGCATCTAAAAGGTGATAATAAATGACTACATATCAATTTGCAGTTTGTCCTTCTGAGTGAGCACATCATCATAGAATAAATGAGGTTTACAAATCTTGCTGAGTAGTAGATTTCCCTCATTCATTGCATCTCTAATGTCCTTTTGTGCCTTTTAGAGATCAGACCAGAGCTCTGTTAACTTTCTCACCAAGGCAGTGTCCAGAGCCTTTTGATGTTCCTTCTTGGCATTTGCTTCTGCAACCTCTTCCAAGCTTTGCACCTGGTCTTCTACAGCTGTGCATAGGAGCTTCAATTGTGCAAGTTGTTAGGCCCAATATGGAAAGCTAATGTACTAAGAGGGGAGGGGTGAATCAATACTTCAAATCCTTTTCTTAACAATATCTTTATTATGATGCATAAACCAAAAACTATTGTAACATAACATAAAGTTAAAACAAATAAATAACAATCATACATGATTCACTCCATAACGCATATATTTTGGTTACGCAGAAACTCTTGGTTAGAGAGAAAAATTGTGGTGGGGATGGCACCCACAACTTCACTACTGCAATAATAAAGGTTGCTCGGTTAGAGCTACATGTTTATCTATTTCTAATAGCTTATCCTATTAGGAGTATCAAGATCTGTTAGATCTACCTTGCTAAAGGATTTTACAACACTTAATCTAAATGTTGCACCTGGTTAGAGGCTTTACAATTTATACACTTGATTAGAGTCTTTTACCCTGTTAAAGATTTCTCCTACAACTTCAAAATTTTCAATAAAATCTTTACAAATATCTGCAACTTTACATCTGGAATGTTATAGTAGATTCTATGTGCTCAAAATAAGATTACCTTGCTTATAGCATACCTCGATAACCCATATAGTAACTCGGTAAACCCTTCTGTTTACTCTATTCTTTGACTGTTCTCTGAAATCCTTCTTAGTGACCTCTATGTCTCTGTAATAGTCATAACACTTAGTGCTTTCACATGTCTTGCTTCATATATTTCTATATCTTCCTTTCTGTCATACTACATGTATATTTGATCTTAATCCATGCTGTATAAATAGATCTCTTATGTCGGTGATCCATTCATTCCTTTGATCTTACAAACATGTTTTATCAAATGAATAACCATGCAAAATATTTCATTGGTTAGATGACCTCGAAATCACACACAATCTTTAAGTGCAATTTCCAATGTGATAACGGTTCTATGTTCCTTGATCTTGTAACACGTTTCCATATGTATGTCCAAGTTCAATGAATCTGGTAACATGTTTCACTCGATGTATATCAACTCGGTGTATCATCTTTGCTGCTTGGTAGACATGGAATGATACTCAGTAGACAGCTCGGTCCATACTGGGCTCTGCGAATACTTTCTTCTATAACCAATTAGACTGCGCATACCGACTGAATATTTCGGTAGAGATAACCAACTAGAGTATATAGAATAACTTTGAACATAAAACTAATGGCAACTTGATAAGTAGTAACACAAGTGAGGAATCAGTACTGGGAAGGTTCATACCAAGTATCAAATTGGTAAGTGTTTCCACCATAGTTTGGATAACATCTTCCTCCTTTTTCCTCCTTAGAGCATCCAATCGCTCTTGAGCAAGCTTAATGCTCTGCAATAGCTTTGATTCATTTGTAGACTAGAGGTTAATGGGACTAATCATTTCAGTCAGTTTAGCCTGAATACCGGTTGCCATTGGGGTCTCCACCTGTGTGCTCTTTTCTGCTTCTCCTCTTCTTTCTTTTCCTCTTCCTTCTTCTTCTTATCTTCCTCTTTTTTCTTATTTTCCTCTTCTCTTCTCTTCTTCTCCTCTTCTTTTCTCTTATCCTCTTCCTCTTTCCTCTTTTTCTCCTTATCCTCTTCCTCTTTCCTCTTTTTCTCCTCTTTTCTCTTATCCTTTTCATCTGCCCATTTCTTCTTTTCTACTTCTTGTTACTTCTTTTCTTCTTTTGCCTACTTCTCCTATCCTCTTCCTTCTAATGGTGTACCCTAAGTAACATTTTCACCATCTAAGGCATAAACATCAATGGGGTCCATTTGTTCTATGATTGGTTCTCCTTCACTATCATATACTTCATCTGGTTTGCTAGTTTATGGTTCTTGCTCAGCTTTCCTATTGGCTTCAGCCACTTGATGCATCTTTAGAGCTTCTTGAGCATGATTATGTGTATCTTTTATCACTTCATGAACCTTTCCTTCCAGTAACAGGAGTCTTCTTCTTCTCATGAAGAAGAGGCATTTTTATTTATTCATAACTTTGAAAAGTTCTAAATTTGATACATCAGGAAAATAGAGGAAACATTTCCTCCCTCATTTCCTATTCCTTTTCTATGGCAATGTGCCATTTGTTGTCTAAAGAATTATACAAAGAATTTGGTGTCTCAGATCTAATTTCTGAAGGTGACCAGTCATTAACACACAAATACTTAATGATTTCTTGTTCAACTTCTTCCTTTTCATTATCATTGAAGTCATCAAAAAAATCAATTAAATCATTCAACAATTTTCTCCTAATATTCTTTATAGTTCTTTGACAATGTGTCAAAGGTTTGTAAGAAGAAATATCAATATTTACTGGTATAGATGTTGCCAGTTCATTCTTTGCCCTTTTTGGGTTTGCCTAGTCTTCTTAGGTGGTTTTTCTGACATAGTTTCTTTTGAGTCTAGTGTATTGCTTTTTGTCTTCCCCTTCCTCTCAAAGACTTTTGTAGGTGCCGCTTCCAATTTCTTCTTAGCTGGTGACCACTTGGTCACTTTGGGACTGACTGCAGTAACCAGTGCCGATGCTGAAGGCACTGCCTTTCCTTTCTTTTCTGAGGGTTCTTCAACCAGTGTAACCCTTTCCGAATAGGTGTCAGTTCTCTTTGCCTTAGGATCAAGGGGTGAGGCGATTAGGGTAGAAGTATACCCATCTAACATATCATACATTACCTTATAGCCTATAGGCTCCACTTCTTCCTATCTAGGCTCAACAACCTCCATTATGCATTCATCCAATTTGATGGTGAAGCAGATGTCTTCCTCATACTTTTTGACTATATCACCAGATAGTCTTACCCTTTGGTTCATGTTGCATCTGAACTCATCAAAGTATTTGTTCAGTGCTTCCGGATAGCTGGTCCAACCGCTTGTAGACTTTCCTTGATTTGCTTTGTCACCGATTGATCAGCAGACCACTGAATGTCACCTACTCCTCACAAGTAGCCTTGGAAGTAAAATAACAACCCATCTAGTAGTTGTCCGAACTTAAATCTCAGTGCATTGTCCTGTTTGATCGAATTAAGATTCAACAGAAGTTGTCTTTGCATACAAGTGCACAAATCAAATGATGCATCTTCCTTGATCATCCTGTAAGCAACATTTATCATTGTAGTAGAGATAGAATTAATTCTGCTAGTAGAGAACATCCAATAACCTATCACCATGTAGGCATACTTGACCAGATTGTCCTTGATTGAGTTGCCGGTCATTCCACATGAGTCACTCACTGAATCGGTGAACTTGGACATTATAGTGTTTCTAACCTTCCTTAGGGCTAGCACTTCCCCTATGTTACAGAAACCAGTGACGACATGAATCGCTTCTTGTGTGATAACATGCATCCATTCTCGGTATATCTTATCATTGTGTACCCTACTTAGAATAATGCGAATGTGATCATCTGAAAATTCTTCAAGAAAGTAAACTGCATTGTGAAGTTTCTTCTTTTCTAGAATGCTGAATTCTGGTTTAATCTTCTTATCCTTTCCGCAGAACAAGATTAGCTGGGAATGGATCACAAGAGACCCTAGGTCTTCGATTTTGCAGTCTATGTAATCAAAAATGTCTTCTTCCACTATAACACCAGTAGGTACTTGAGACAGTGCATTGTATTTCAACTTTCATTGAATGAAGTCCATAGAATCAACAGGTGCACTAGATCTATCATGTGATGCGGAAGCCATGATAAACAAGAAATTTTTAAAAATACCTTCGTAGATCAAGATTTAGGGTTTCGCAATTTGAACTATGCTTCATAGTCCTTCAATTACTGAAATACTGCTTTGTGTTCTACACTCCTTCAATAGATGTTAGCTTCAGATTCTTCTTTAGGTTTTTGATAGATTCCTTGAATCACAATGTAACTCACTTTTCTTCACTCTACACTTGAAAACTTCTTTGTTCGAGAAAATGATAGTGAGAAATGATTTGAAAATTCTTTTTAAATAGGTTCTCCACCTACCATAATAAATGCTCCACTATTAGGGTGTAAACCCTAATTTGCCTTTTACCATTTCTGGTCTTCTGTCAACTGACAGGTATCACATACCGGTTAAGGTCTTTTACTGGTGTAAACCGGGGGTTTGAAGTATTTCTCCATTTGCTCCCCGTAAGCTTTTTGTAGCTTAGTTGGTTGGTTCCAAAATTTCCACACTAGGTGCAGAAACCGGTTCTTCATGTAACATCGTTGGTTTCTTTTTCCAGGTTTTGTTCATATCTGCTTGAATAGTTTCAATATCAATCTTTCCTTCCAGAGTGACCGGTATGTCATCCGATATGTTCTTTCTTGTTCTACAGAATCTGGCAATGTGACCTGGTTGGTTGCATTGATAGAAGACCATTCTAGGTGCTCTCCATGGTCCATTATTCATGTTACCATTCTTCCTCCTATATGTTGCAGTAGTGTGACCATGACAATGACAGATCAAACAGTTTTCTCTCCATCTGGTTGCCACTTGATAGCCACCGCTTCCTATTGATGATTAAAGGTATTAAACTGGTTGGGATTCTAGTTCACAAAAGGTTCTGGACCAACTCCTTGACTCCTCTAAGGATATCTTCCAGTGTTGTTCATAACAAACATGCATTAAGATGCTCTATGCCCAAACTTGTTTCATGCATAGCAATTGCCATTGAACTTATTGGATCTAGGTACATTGTTTATAAAGTAAGGAAAATTATTATAGGCTTTTCTCCTACACACATTAGCAGTATGTCCTTCTTTAAGATAGTTAAAGCAAACAACTTTGAACTTTTGCTTACCTTTACCTTTGAATGTTGGTTGCTTCTTCGATGCTTCAGCATTTGCACTAGAGGTCTCACCTTTCTCATGACCAGAGTAACCAAGTCCATCAATATTCTTGATAGGTTTGGCCAATTCAAGCTTTTTCTTTATCTTAACAGTACTCTTGTTGAACTTATCAAGTATTTCCTTTGACTTAGAGAGTTCTTTGGAAATAGTAGCATTTGTTTCCATCAAGTTTGCATTCTCGGAGATGGCTATGTTCAATTCTCCTTGCATGTCTTCCTTTTCCATTTTTCTTTCATGGAGTTGAGCAGTTAGGGCACTAATTTCTTGTTTTAACTTGGAGATCTCATGATCTCTATCTTTTACTAGGTCTTCAGCTTTCCTTCAGTTCTCAAGCTCTTGACACATTCGGATAGTCAGTCCTTCCAACTCCTTTCTTAGGTTGGAATTGGATTCATTCAGCTTTTCTACTTCTTGAATTAGGGCTTCCATGTCTGCTTCATTAGTTTTTTAGCATGTTCTCTCCTTTTTGCCTAAGAGGCCTTATATTTGACCATAAGTTCATCATAGGCTTGCTCAGACTAAGTGAGTCGATGAGTAAGTTCCCTGACAGTGTATTCCCCCATATCTCTTTCCAATTGGTTAAACTTATAGAAAGGTTGGCTTTGATACCAATTGATGAATACTAAGAAGGGGGGGTGAATTAGTATGCCAAAAATTACTGTACTTAAACATTTACTAGTCTAGTAGTAAACCGGTAAAACAGTTTAGCAAACAAACCGGTTAGCACACATGCAAACCAAATAGAAAATAATGCCTTCACCCATAGAAGCACAATTACCATAACACAAGAGATTTTGACATGGAAACCCAAATGGGAAAAACCACGGTGAGATGAAACTCACAAGTAACTATCTGCAGAATAGGAACCAGATCAGTTAAAGTCATACAATGTTCTTTACCAGAACAGATCCTGTTAGGAATCTCAATCTCTGTTAGGAGATAAGTCTGATTAATGACTACCTTGCTAGAGGATTTTAAATCCATATATGTGAACCACCTTGTTAGAGGATTTACAAAAGGCTTTTTGGGCCTACCCGGTTAAGGGCTTCAGACTTGTTGAAAATGTGAGTAATCAACAAGTTAGTGATCTAGCAAATAGCACAGATTGCTTGGTTAGATCCTTGATAGCTCATTCCTAATGCATTCCAGCATTACTTCAGTCTTCAACACATTCACACTTTGCCTTCTCTCATAGACTTGAACTTCTCTTCTATAATCACACTTACAAAAACTCATCAACAACCTAAAACCCAAGACATGATGTCCTTATAAAGGAAACTGATTTCATGTCGGTCCAATAGGATTACAATACAATTTCCTAGGTTCAATGCATCTAGACATAATTGGTAACATGACACAAAAAGCACTGCCAGAGTGTCAACATCACAAAACAATCGGTGGATGGTAACTCATCGCAAAATGTTGGTTGGTAACTCATCACAAAGTATTATCGGTTCAAACAAAATACCGATTTAAGTAAAATACCGGTTGGTGGTTTGACAAAATGAAGACTAGGAAATATGAGTTGTGCCGCTTCATTCCTTCACACCACTTGAGATCCTTGAACCACTTGGGGTCTTCATACTGCTTTAGAGTGGTAAACACTTTCTGCAAAATATCGATAGTCTAAAGACTATAATACATCATACCGGTTGGAACAAATACCAGTTGAGCTTTAACTCATACATACAAAAAGTGATCTCAAGTCAAGTGTGTGTCCATCAATGACAATCACAACATAATCATAAAAATTCCAACACTTATTGCCACCGATAAGCATACCAGAGGTAACTTGTTTCAATTGAATGCCAAGATAAGTCAGTTTCTGAAGGTGAAGTTTGATGACAGTTGGATATGGCATAAGAGACTTTGTCATATGAAATTTGATAATATTGTAAAGGCTAGTAAGATCAAGCCAGTAAGAGGATTGCATTTGTTGAACAAATTGGAGAATTCTTTGTGCAGAGAATGTCAACTTGGGAAGATGTCTTCCTCACCTTTCAAAGGTAAGTCTTTTTCAGCAGAAAACTTACTTGATCTTGTGCATACTGATTTGTGTGGTCCTATGAAAACTAGAAGTATTCAAGGAGATAGGTATTTCATGATTCTTACTGATGACTGCTCAAGAATGATGTGGGTCATGTAGGATTTGAGAAATACAAATCCACAGAACCCAAAAGAAACCTGCATGCAAGAAACCTGTCACAGAGAAAGAGAGAGAACGAATACAAGGGTTTTGGCTCTGACAAAGAGAAAAGATTTATTATCAGAGAAAAAATGAATCAATAATATGAATAATACAAGAGATCAATCCTTATAAAGGAGATCAACACCAAAAGGAAAACCTAACCCTAAGGTGTGAGCATTTAATAATTAAATATTAATTATTAAATGACTAATGTATGCATAAAGAGAAATCTTAAGAGGAGAGCAAAGTTAATTAATTACTTTACTTTAACACCCCCCCTTAAGATGAGCTACAATGCAGCTACAAACAATGCAGAAGAAAGCAAAGGAACTACAATGCAAAAGAGGGTCCCGGCAACAAGGCCTGATGAGGTACCCGAATACAAGAAAATCTCTATAAAGCGGAGTAAAGGAGAAAACCCAGTGGGAAAAAACTCCTCTCCAAAAAGAGATAAAGAATCATGCTGAAAAGAAAACATGAAAGAAGGAAGGCCTCACTGAGACCCCCCAAGGACAACTTCCTTCACCCCAAGCATTGAGTGCAACTGAAGATAGCGCGGAGATGCCAAAGGTTTAGTGAAGATGTCTGCAACCTGCTCCTCTGTAGGAATATACTCCAAGATGAGAGAACCATCCTGAATCAACTGCCTGATGAAGTGCATGTGGATTTCAATATACTTTGTCCGCTGATGCTCCACTGGGTTGCATGAAATGTGAATGACACTCTGGTTGTCACACCAAAGAATAGTGGGACAATCTGAAGGAAACCCAAACTCTGTCAGTGACTGCCAAAGCCATAAAACCTCCTGACTGGCTAACATGGTTGCACGGTACTCAGCCTCTATAGATGATAATGCAATAGCAGACTGCTTCTTGCAAGACCATGTAATAGGACTAGAACCAAGGCATAAAACGAAGCCAGAAGTAGACTTCCGATCATTGACATCACCAGCCCAATCGGAGTCAGTGAAGCCAATGATGTGAGGGGATCCTGAAGAGTAGTGAATGCCATAATGTGTGGTGCCCCGAATATATCTCAAAATATGTTTGGCTGCTTGCCAATGGCTCTCATGAGGATCATGGGAGAACTGAGAGACAAGGCCAACCGCAAAGGAAAGATCAGGACGAGAATGTGTCAGGTACAACAGACTGCCAACCAACTACCTATATAAAGTGGGGTCTACTAAAGGAGTAGAGCAAGTGGAAGACAAAACAACACCTGACTAAAATGGAGTGGGGGCAGACTTGCAATCAAGCATGCCAAATCGCTGAAGCATATCAAGAGCATACTTCTCCTGAAAAATGGAAATCCCATCCGAAGACTGAATAACCTATAGACCCAGAAAGAAGTGCAAGAGACCAAGATCGGTCATCTCAAACTGCTCCATCAAAGCTCTTTGAACACTCTGAATCATGGAGGATGAGCTACCTGTAATGATGAGATCATCTACATATAGCACTAGAATCAAAAGATCACCCTCCTGACGTTGAATATAGACTGTATGATCGGAATGACAACTTGTGAAGTGCGAGGAAAGAAAGAAGGAGTCCATCTCATACCAAGCCCTGGGGGCTTGTTTGAGACCATACAATGAACGTCGAAGTCTGCAAACCAAAGAAGTGTCCTGCACAAAACCCTGAGGCTGCTCCATATAGATCTCCTCATGTAGGTCTCCATGCAAGAAGGCACTCTTCACATCCATCTGAAACACTGTCCATCCCTGTGAAGCTGCAAGTGAAAGTACCAGACGTATAGAATTCATCTTGGCGACAGGAGCAAAGGTCTCAGAGTAGTCAATACCCTCTACCTGAGAAAACCCCTTCGCAACAAGATGGGCCTTATACTTATCAATAGAACCATCTGCAGCATACTTGGTATGATACACCCACTTGCACCGAACCAACTTTCTTCCCTTAGGAAGAGGACAAAGATCCCAAGTATGATTCTTCATCAAAGAAGAATACTCCTCATCCATGGCAATATCCCACTCTGGGTGTCCTGTCGCCTTTGAAAACTTTTGAGGATCATCTGAAAGGGTATGACTCAAAAGACTAGAATCAGATGTCTGAGCACGAGTGCGATGAGTATCTGAACGATCACTTGCCAAAGAACCAGCTGCATCAACAGTATCATGGGCCCACTTCAGCAAAGACGGAGCAACTGGTGGTGGTGGAGATGGTGGATCATGATCTACATCATCCTCAAGAGATAAGTAATCCTCAAGAGATGAAGAGGAAGGAGTAGGCAATGAGGGAGAAGCTGGTGATGGAGAATCCATCTAAGGATAGCACTCATCAAACTGGACATCCTGCCGAAACAAGACCTCTCTGGAATCAGGATCAAACAACCTGTATGCCTTAACATCCTCATAGTAGCCAACAAATATGAGTGGTCAGATCTTCCTCTCCATGGCTATCCGCTGAGCATCAGGAATAAATGCCCAAGCCTCACTACCAGAAACTCGGAATGTAGAAACATCAGGCTTGACATGGGTCCAAGCCTCCTCAGGAGTCATATGTTGTAATGCCTTATGGGGCATCCGATTCTGAATATAATTGGCACAATTGACTGCCTCAGCCCAAAATGAAGAACTCATAGCTCGAGACTGTATCATACAATTTGCCATCTCCCGTAAGGTTTTGTTCTTTCTCTCAGCAACACCATTCTGTTGAGGGGTATAAGGAACTGTAAACTGATGCTGTAAACCATGCTCAGTGCAAAAATCTCTGAAAGCCTGATTTACATACTCCCCCCCATTATCTGTGCGTATCCTCCTGATAGAAAGTCCAGATTGCTTCTCCACAAATGTCTTAAACTTCCTGAAAGAGTCAAAGACATCAGACTTGTACTTAAGAAAGTACACCCATGTACGTCTGGAGAAGTCATCAATAAAAGTGAGTACATAACAGGCCCCTGAAAAAGGAGTCGGAAAGGACATAAGATCACTATGTACCAACTCTAGGGCTGCCCTAGCACGAGAGGCTCGACCCTTAGGAAAAGGATCTCGATGATGTTTGCCAGGGACACAACCACAACATACACCATCTGTACAAGAAATCTATGGAAGCCCAATCACAAGTGCCTGTGTACTCATCTGCTGTAGATATCTGTAATTGACATGACCAAAATGCTCATGCCAAAGCCTGCTCACTGAATCTGCATGTGCTATAAGAGAGGAACCAACAGTGTCTGAACTCTCAAAGCCATCAAAACTATATAAGTGAGATGTAGAATCCACACTCCTAGTAGCCACAACCAAGTCAGGATCATGAAGATCTCGAATAACTACATCATGTGGAGAGAACTCAACCGTCTTACCAGAGCCAGAGTGGCAAATTTGATAAACGGATAGAAGGTTTGTCGAAATGTCAGGAACCAAAAGCACATCGTGAAGACAACCACCATCCAATGAAACAGTACCAGAACCCTGAACGAAAAGTTGTACTAAGTCACCAACTACAATATGTCTAGTGCCTGTAGGAGCAAGAGCGGTGACCAAATCCTGTGTGTGTGTCATATGGTGAGAGACACCAGAATCTAGAATCCAAGTGGACGCTGAGGACAATGCTCGTGCAGAAAGAGCATGACCTTTCCCTGTGGGCTGTGAAGGAGGCTGTGGTACACTGATATTATGCTGTTGCATGGCTTCCTCCAAAGCCTCTAAACGTTTCCAACACCTGGAAACAGGATGTCCTTCCTTGCCACAAAAACTGCAAGGATCACCTGATTTCTTCTTAGTCTTGGAGGAAGACTCACCAGACTTTGAAGATTTGCTCTATTTAGAATTGAATTGTGGTTTTGAATCAGACTTAGGTGGTGGCTTGGAGGGATTCTCACTAGCCTGTGAATCTTTCTTAGGCTTCGGTTTCTACTTGTGTTTTCCTTTGGAGGACTGGGCTACCAATGCTTGGTTCTGTGAACCTGAAAGGGAATCCAACTGCTTAAGCTTAGCTTGCTCATGAGTCAGACGATCACAAAAGACCTCAAAAGAAGGCATGACATGGCGAGCACCCAAGGCATCCATGGTGGAATAGAAGGTCAAAGAAAAAATTTGAAATGGACCCCGAAGCTTGGAGAGAATCAGGAAAATGCACTCTATATCAGTCTTAGTCTTACCACAACCCTGCAAGATAGATCTTTGCTGTTTGAAATTCATCACAAAGTCCTCAATAGAAGGAAACGAATCAGGTACCAAGGAAGTTAACTCTTCCTCAAGCTGCAAAGCGTTGAACTCGTTGACAGCACCAAAAAGTCCTTCAAACTTGGTCCAAATG
Organism: Cryptomeria japonica; assembly: GCF_030272615.1. Classification (NCBI taxonomy): domain Eukaryota; kingdom Viridiplantae; phylum Streptophyta; class Pinopsida; order Cupressales; family Cupressaceae; genus Cryptomeria; species Cryptomeria japonica. The sequence goes on along the minus strand of NC_081411.1, from coordinate 548,603,049 downwards.
GCTCGAGGAGTGATACAACCCTCAAGATGAAACTGGAGACTGTCGGAAATGTGTAAAGCCATCAATCCCATAGCCTGATCCATATTGTTCCTGTGTTGCATAATCTCAAAAGGACGTGTCAACTGAGGCTGAACCTCATCCAAACAGGACCATAACCTTTTTGACTGGAGAAGAGTCATCATGTGACCCTTCCAAGTGTAGTAATTATGCGGTGTGAGAGATTCAATAGGTCTATCTGCCATCCTGTGAACTGTGCCTCAACTGCTCTGAATTTTTAATTATTATTAAGTGGTCTTTCAGAACTAGACAGAAGATGTAGAAGGGGGTTTGATTTTTTTTTGTATTGGTGTTTGTAAATTCTAGTTTTCTGATGTAAATAATAGAAAGCAAGAGAAAACACCCCCCCACAATGCAAAAAACTAATCCCCAGTACAAACTGAAAGGCAGAAAATGATAGAAAGCAATAACAGGTTGAGACAAAATTTGGAGCACCTAAAGAATTTTCTGATGAAATAGACTATAGATCTGGAAAGAGCACAGAACCACCTTTCCGACGCCTATTCGCTTGCGAAAAACGGAGTCCGTATGCAAAAGATATGGCTCCTGGAGTGCAAAAAACTTGTTCTGACTTTGACTGGTAAAAAACACTGCAAAACGGCAAAATCAATTAGATCAGGCTCGGAACCAGCTTTCCAATGCCTATTTCCATTCAAAAATCTGAGCTAAAATGCCTGAGTTATACCCGATTTTGTAAAACTGCTCCAAAAGAGCCCAAATAGGCCCTTTAAGCCCTCAAGGGCTTAAAAAAAATAAGCCCCTGGTCCTCTGGGCGACCAGGGGCGGGCGCAGGGGGGCGGCGGGCGGCGCGATGGCTGGGCGCGGGCTGAGCGCGGGCCAGGCGCGGGCTGCGGGCGGGCGGTTGGCTGCGGGCGGGCGGCTGGCTGCGCGGGGCGACGCGTGGGCGGGTTACCACCAGCGGCGGTGGCCGCCAGGTGGCCACCGAGCTGCGGAGCGGCGGTGCGGTGGTTTCACTGTCTGTGCCCGGTATTATTTAAAAAACCGTGGTTCTTATATTTTTTTTGATTTTTTTTTTTTTTTTTTGAATATGTGCCTCAGTTTTCGTGCCCTAGGGCCGTACGGCCTTGGGGCAAAATTTTTTTGCCTCCTGGTGCAACTGTGTCCAAATCGGATGAATTTTATATGGAAATAGGGGTTTTTGGGCGCTACGAGCTCAACGGTGAGGTCCGTTTGGGCTCAAAGTGCACCAAAAAAGAAATACCCCCTATTCCAAAATAAAAAACAGAAGACAAACATAGATCTGATGCAACCAAAACCTGGATCTCAAAATCTTTCAAAAGTCTAAACAAGTTGTAGCAGATCCAGCTCTGATACCATGTAGGATTTGAGAAATACAAATCCACAGAACCCAAAAGAAACCTGCATGCAAGAAACTTGTCACAGAGAAAGAGAGAGAATGAATACAAGGGTTTTGGCTTTGACAAAGAGAAAAGATTTATTATCAGAGAAAAAATGAATCAAGAATATGAATAATACAAGAGATCAATCCTTATAAAGGAGATCAAGACCAAAAGGAAAACCTAACCCTAAGGTGTGAGCATTTAATAATTAAATATTAATTATTAAATGACTAATGTATGCATAAAGAGAAATCTTAAGAGGAGAGCAAAGTTAATTAATTACTTTACTCTAACAGGTCACATTCTTGAAAGACAAGTCTGAGGTGTTTGGAAAGTTCAAAGCCTTTAGAGCATTAGTAGAGAAGGAAAGTGGTCAAAAGATAAAATTCTTAAGAACTAATCAAGGAGGTGAATTCACTTCTGATGAATTCAATAAGTATTGTGAAGATAGCGGTATCAAGAGGCAGTTGTCTGCCCCAAGGACACCACACCAGAATGGCATAGCAGAAAGGAATAACAAGACTGTAGTTGAAGCGGCTAGAATAATGTTAATCCAAGGAAAGGTTGCTCACACTTTTTAGAGAGAAGCGGTGAGCACTGCAATCTATACTATGAACCGGGTACTCATCAAGAAAGGTAGAGTTAAAACCCCTTATGAGTATTGGACTAGGAAAACTCCCACTATGAGTTATTTTAAAGTGTTTGGTAGTAAGTGTTACATCAAGAGAGGTGAGCATCTGAGCAAGTTTGATGCTAAATATGATGAAGTAATATTTCTCGGATATTCCACTAAGAGCAAAGATCTCAAGTGCTACATCAATAGGACACAAAAAATTGTTAAGAGTATCAATGTCAGGGTTGATGAATCCCCTAAGAAACCTGATGAAACCTGCAGCGAGGAAGTGGAAGATGAACCAGGAATAGCCTTCTGGGAACCAGTTAAGAAAGAAAAAAAGAAAAAATCTCAGTGTTCCTATACCGGTAGAAGATGTAGTAGGTGAAGAAGAAGAGGTAAGTGAAGAAGAAGAGGAAAAACTAGCAGAACCAGCTAGATTCATTCCTGGGTATGTGAAACTGCATCATAATCTGAAGCAAGTCATAGGAGATAAAGATGAAGGGATACTCACAAGAAGAAAAGTGAAAGAAAACTCTTGCATGATTTCTGAATTGGAGCCCAAGACTTTCAAAGAAGCACTTACAAATGAAGACTGGATTAAGGCAATGGAAGAGGAGCTAGACCAAATAGAAAATAATGCAACATGGTCCTTGGTACCCAGACTAGAACACAAGAATGTCATAGGTACCAAATGGGTCTTCAGGAATAAGCTAAATGAAGAAGGCACAATTGTGAGGAACAAGGCAAGACTTGTATGCAAAGGATATGCTCAGGAGGAGGGAGAAGACTATGGAAAAACCTTTGCTCCTATGGCTAGACTTGAAGGTGTCTGAATGCTACTTGCATTTGCAGCATTCAAGGGATTTAAGGTTTATCAAATGGATGTGAAGTCTGCATTCTTGAATGGAATCCTAGAAGAGGAAGTCTATATTGAGCAACCGGATGGGTTTTCCTTATCAGAAGATAGGAACATAGTGTGTAGATTACACAAAGCCCTGTATGGATTGGAACAAGCACATAGGGCATGGTATGAATGGTTACACTCTCATCTTGTGAAGATAAGATTTTAGAGAACAAGTGAGGATAGCAACATCTACCTAAAATCTGAAGGTGATCAGATTCTGATCTTTGAAGTATTTGTAGATGACATAATCTTTGGAGGAGATGATAAAATGAGTCATGCTTTTGCAGATGAAATGAAGAAAGAGTTTGAGATGTCTCTGATTGGAGAGATAAAGTTCTTCATTGGTTTACAGATTCAGCAAATGAAAGAGGGTATCTTTATTACCCAATCCAAGTATGTCAAAGAGGTATTGAAGACCTATGGCATGGAGGAGAGAAAACCAGTTTGTACACTGATGGTGACCAGTTGTAAACTAACTAAGGAAGATGATTCAACATTGGTGAATGAGAAAGAGTACCGATCAATGATCAGTAAGTTTCACTATGTGGTGCATAGTAGACTAGATATTGCTCATGCAGTGGGCATAGTAGCTCATTTTTAGAAAAGTCCAAGAGAATCCCACTTGGTAGTTGTCAAGTAGATTCTTAGATATCTAAAAGGAATAGTTGACCATGGATTGTGGTATCCATATAATGATGACTTTAATCTCAAAGTATATACCAATGCTGATTGGCTAGGGAATGTAGACAACCGGAAGAGCACAACCGATGGAGCATTCTTTCTTGGTGGAAGACTAGTCTCCTGGTCAAGAAAGAAGAAGAGTTGTACTTCTCAGTCTACAGCTGAAGTAGAATATGTGGCAGCATTTATGAACTGCACGCAAGCAATCTAGATGAAACATGTATTGGAAGGTTTCAAAGTACCTATATCTGAACCGATGAGTATATTTTGTGACAATACTAGTACAATCAATATTTAGAAGAATCTCGTATTGCAGGCTAGAAATAAACACATTGAGATCAAGTATCATTTCTTGAGAGAGAAGGTTCAGAATAAGGAGGTTGTACTAGAACATGTTTCTAGTAAGGAGCAGCTAGCAGATATATTCACTAAGCCCTTATCGAAGACTACATTTACCTATTTGAGAGGTGAATTAGGGGTTCTACCCCTTCATGAAGTCAACTAAAGTTGTGTGCTCCATATCAGTCAGGTACTACAATGTCAAATCTTTTAGAATTGATGTGTTGAAGGATTCTACTCCATAGGGGGGAGTAGCATAGTGGAGAATGGAAGCTTGTGCCTCCACTTTGGCATTGTTGTTAAAGGGGGCGAAGATATTTGATGTATGGGGAGAAGATATCTGATGATGCAGGATACACTAGTCTATGATGTTTATAGTTGCAATGCTACACTGAGTATTGCTAGCAATGCGAAAGGGAGAGATTGTTGGCATATGATGAACCAACATGTTGATATGATGATAATGTATGTTTTCATTGATGTCAATAAGTGCAAGTGAACCGGTATGCAGATTGAAAGAAGTTGGTGAACCAATATGAAGAGATGCAGTGAACTAGTGTCGGGGTTTCATTGAGTGTGACTATCGATTGGTAGACTCGGCTCTAGGGTTTTTGGTTTGGCAATCTCGCTTGTGCGATGCAACTGATGACATTCTATGATGAGTTAGCTAAGAGTGTGATTGTAGAGTAGAGGAACTGAAAAAGGATCTACCTTAGCGTATAGTTCTATTATCAGATCAAAGCTTTACTTGTTGTCTTCTAACCATTTCAACACAAGGAAAATCCCTTTGTCGGGTAGCTTTAATAGGCTTACTATAAATCCTCTTACCAGGTGACTCAAGTTCATTGAGTTCTTTAAATCCTCTAGCAAGGTAACCTTTAACAGGGTTTCAACCTTTAATAGGGTATATAGCCATCCCTTAACCGAGTGATCTTTAATAGGATCAATTCCTAACAGAACCTTATTGTAAAGTCTTTAATCAGACTAGGCTCCTAACAGAGCGAGCTTCAAAAGAGTTCAAAAACAAGCTTGTGGGTATTTATCCCTAACATGGTTTTTCCGATTTGGGCTTCCACGTGAAAAATTTTGTGTGTCATGAGTTGTGCATTTTTCATGTGATGATTAAGTATTCTTTGTTTAAGTGATTATACATGCAGAGCTAATGGTTATGGTATTGTTGACACACCACATGCATATGTTTATGGGTGAAGTAGTTATCAAGTATTTAGTATATTTGAAGTGTTCAAACTTACTGGTCTATGTTGTTTGAAGTCTTACTATGTTTAACCGGTATTGCCATGGTTAAGTTTAGTGATGAAGTCAACCGGTTAGTGTTGTTTTAACTTGATAAGTTGTGGAGAAGTTTTTGTATGTACTAATTTACCCCCCCCTCTCAGTACTAGTTAGGGTATCTATTGTTCATCATTATTCATCAAAATGAAGATGCCACACATACATGTTGCACATGATGAGTTTTAAAGTGGTTTTGGCTTGCAGAGATAACCGTTTATCTTGGGAATGATCAAATGCATAGCATGAAGTGAAAAATGCGTGATGAGCTATAGGATCCAATGTGCAGTGACCCAGGGGTGGTTGAAGTAGTCTAGAACAATGTGTAGCTGATTGCTTTGTAATCCGATGGTTAAGATTGAACCAATATGTTTGCAATCTCTATGAGAGTTTTAGGTTTTGTGTTGTGTTACCGACCTATTGTATTTCTTTTTAAGTTCAATGAGTTATTTGTAAATGTGTTGGAAATTTGGTTTAAGTGTGGTAGTGTGATTGTTGCTGAACCAGAAGGAGTGTCTGCAGAATGTTGTGAAGGTAGATAGGAGTGATAAAGGATTTGATTAAGAAAGGAAGTTATATTTACAGATCAGTAAAGAACCTGTTGTTCTCTAACCATTATGATAGTTAAATCCCCTAACCGGGTAAGCTTTAATAGGCTTCTTGTTTAAATCCTCTAACAAGGTGATCCATTAGCTTGGATTTGAAATCCTCCACCGAGGTTACCTCTAACAAGGTATTGCCTTTAACAAGGTATTGTAGTCAATCCCTTAACCGGGTGGTCCTTGACCAGATCTGTCCTTAACAGGACATTATTATATAAGCTTCTAACAAGGCTTGGCTCCTAACAAGGCAAACTTTAGAAGAGTTTAGAATACTTGTGGGTATTCATCCCGACTTTGGTTTTTCCCATTTGGGTTTCCATGTGCAAAATCATTGTGTCAAGTGGTGAATGATTTTGTGGATGTGTTTTTGATATGGTTGATTTGAATAAGTGGTAAATCCATTTAGATATGTTTAAATGATTGGAATTGATCTAAAATGAGCTATTATTGATATTAGTGAAGTGGTTTAATATTTTGGTTAAATGGTATTTGATTTTTAGATCTGTTGCATTCTATCATTGATGTCTTGGTCAACCAGTAAAATTTGACAGTGCAGTTGTAGTTTTGGATACAGTGACTATACCAGTTAGTTAAGCAAGTTGTTTCTGAGTTGGAATTAAGTTTGGTGAAAGTTTATTTTATTTTCTATCTACTGATTCACACCCCCCCCTCTTAGTAGTTGACCGGATTCTTATAGTTTCATCATATTATCAAGGGTATGATAACAAAGTCAACATCCATGGATTTAGTGTGAACTTCAACAGGAAGGGTGATAGAACCAATGGTAGGACAAGAGAATCCATCAAATAACTTCACAACCACATTAGAATCATCATATAGTGGTTTATGCAATCGTAAAGTGAAAAGATACTCTTCAGTTATGACATTAACCATGCAAGAGGGATCAATAAGGGCACCACGCCAATGGATATCCTTAACCTTCACAACTATGTATAAAGGGCCATCAGGTGCCCTAATGGTCTCACTAGGGTCAAATGTAATACAAGGATCCTTAGGGCTATCTTGTGTTTCTACCATATTAACCAAGTTTGGAGCCATAGAGGTGAATTATTAAATGAAGAAGAGGGATTGTCCCCATGACCAATGGTAGTAGGAATGAAATTTTGAGTTGAAGTAGCCATGATATTAGAGGTACAAGTAGGAAGACTAGTCATAAAAGTTGTCAAAGGAATAGAAGGATTGAATTGTGTTGGAGGTTGTGAATAACCTAGGGTTTCAGCACAAATCTTGATACACATGACATTAGAATCAAAAATATGTGCAATGCCATGCAATATATCAATTCCATTCTTATCACTTTGAATCGTGCGCTTAAGGCCTTCAATTAATGGAACAGATTCACTATTAGGGTATTCTTGGGACATCCATTATTGAAAGTTATCAAATTAATTATCCAATGTGGAAAGTTGATCTATAGAGACCCTAGTTAAAGCTTCCTCTTCATCATGGGATTCATCAATGGGGTGAATAGGCACATGACTAGGATGGGAAGAATTAGCATAATCTTCATTAAAGAAGTCACCCAAATTAGGCTCCATCTCCTCGGTAATTAAATCTTGGGAAGCCTTAATTCTAATGATTCATCTAACAAGAATAGGATAGGTAGGACTAATAGTGGTCAAACTCATGCACTAGAGGGAAAATTTGAATTTTGAATTTTGAATTTGAAATTATAGGAACAAAGCTTACAAAATTGAGTAATGCAAAATGCAAGAAAATAATGATTACACAATTTGAACTTTGTTGGAGGAAGAGGATGACACAATTTCCAAAAATGAAAGGAAATTGGAATTTTAAAATTAGGGCCAAGGGAATAACACTTAATTTTAAAATCAAAATTTTTAAAATCAGGGCAGACTATAATCAACCTCTTAATTTAAAAAAAATTCTTGAAATTTGAAATGTTGAATTTTTAGAGGAATTTCTGAATCTAGAGGGATCAAAAATTGACAAAATCAACCAATATTTTAGATCTGGGCTATTAAATATAGTCATAACAATCTCCTGAAATTTCAAGAAAAAAGTTGAGGATCCTGGCGGGAACGCACATGGTCCGACCAACTTTTTGTGAAAATTTCAGGGATGAATGTTATGATGATTTCAAAGCTAACCCCAAAAAATTGATGAATTTTATGATTTCTAGATGGGTGAAATTAAGGTTCAAATGTAGAAATAGGACCCTATTAGGGTTTTGAAGGAAAAGAGGAATTGAATTGAAATTCTGAAAAAGGTCCAACCTAATGGATATGGACACCTTGGAAAATGTTTAGAAATCTGAATTTGAATGAAATTGATTTGAAATTTGCACAAAATCTAATTAAATTTGAAAATTAGGGTTTTATGACCTAACCACTTAATTTTGAAGTTTGAATTTCGAGAAAAGGAGGGAAATTGAAAATTTTGAATTGTAGGAATGAAAATAAGCCTAAGAACAATCAGAAATCTCAAAATTAAATGGAAATCTATTTTTTGCACAAGTTCAAGATGATTTTTGAAAATTAGGGTTTTAACAAGTAACCTCTTAATTTTGTAAATTTGATTTGCAAATTGAATAAGAGAATGAGAAAATTGAATTTGGCAAACAAAAAATTTTCAGATCTAAGATCACCACAAGCAATTTTTACAAAGCACAAGTTCAATTTTAATTTTAAAAACTAAGGTTTTTAATGATTTAACCACTAAGTTGGGAGAAAATTTAAACTTGCAAATGAAAAATATGCAATTTTGTTCAAAGGAAAGCATGCAAAATGTTGGGTTCACCAAAATGTAATGTGGGGAAATGTGATTGAGAGATCAAGATAGAATTTTGAGTGAAATGGGAATAATAAGCTAATCTCGTCTTCTTATTTGAAATTGAAAGGAATTGATTGAATTATGTAGTGCAAAAGTGACAAAGAACTGATTATAACTTAAGATTGAAATATGGGATGAAGTTGTGCACCAGGATCTGGCAGTAATATGTCGAAACGAAGTCGCCCAGTGAATTTGAGGAAAATTTACCTGGACCGTTGCAGGAATGTACATGATCTTCCAAAAAATTTGCGAAACGAAAAGGGTTTTTCCACCTCTACAAATGGAGCCTGAATCTGAAAGTATAGCTGTGCACCTGCAACCTACACACATAAAAGAGAGGAAAATGGGTTGGGATTGGGGGTTTACCTTTAGGTCAAACCCCAGTTTTGGAATTAACCAAGTAATGAAAGAAAGTACTTGCAAGTAGATGTAATGAAAGACTGAATTGTAAATCACCTCAAGGGAGGTTGTGATAGAAATGTTGATAGAAATGCTTGTGTGGAATTGAATGTTGGAACCAATCTCGTCTTCAATGGTTGAATTCTTGACTTGAATGCAACACCTAGCCTTGAAGGGAGACTTGAGATGCTCAAAGCTTGAAAGGGATGCTTAAATGCTTGATTTCTTATGCAACTAGACCAACTCATGCAACTTGTTCCAACCTCTTGAACTTATCCAAGTTCTTGACCTTATGCAAATGAGAGGACAAATTCCCCTTAAATACATGTCAATGAATTTAAGTTTTATCATAGGCCGACATCAAGGGAGTTTTCCCGCTCACTGTACAACCTTCTAAGAAACCCTAAGAAGGGTCCTACCCCAAAATAGGGTAGGGACAGGGGAACCACACCCCTATCCTAGGGGGACAAGGGCACCACACCCTTGTCCAAGGGGGGACAGGGGCACCACGCCCCTGTTCTACCCCTTTCTCCAGGGCAGAATGAGGACAAGGTGATGTAGAGGCCAAGAAAGAAGCTAATTTTGATGGTTGAGAAGTCTCCAATCTCCAGCCAGGCTAGAGGATTTGATCTTGTGTGCATGAGGACCCTAATGCAGTCAAAAATTTCTAGGGTTGCAATTTTATGACACTACAACAATGTTCCAATGTTAGCAGTTTTGGTAATTATCAAAAGTATCTCTTCAAGTTTTGTGATTGTGATTTCCTTGGTATGTTTGGAGTCTTCATTTTGGAGATATTGGACTTATTCTTGTGACAATAGGTCCATTCTCTTGGGTCTGGATGACCCTTTCCCTTTTTCTGATAATCCTAGTATATGCATTGGTAATCGCATATATATATACACCCACACATGTATATGAGTGGTGAAAGAGATATTGATCAAAAGAGTGTGTGCGTATTGTGAAAAAGATAGTTGGCAGTGAAAGAAGTAGTGTATGTGAGAGTTGCAAACAACGAAGGTGATTAGTGTCTTATAGTAGTCCTTTATTGAACTTGCTATAGAACAGTGGTGTAGAGTGTTGGTATTCTGATACTATTTTGTATGACTAGTAAATGATATGGTTTTCATTGTTGTTAACATCATCTCCTTAGTCTTCACGGTCCATCGGTAGTAAGTAGACTAGGATACTGAGGTCAACTGGCTAAGCAATAAGTAAACAAGATAAACAATGAGTAGACTGGCAAGCAGTGAGTAGACCGACTAAGAATGAGTAGACCGACAAGCAGTAAGTAGACTAGGTAGCGGTGAGTAGATCAACACAAAAGAGGTCCATCGGCTAAGCAAAGAACAGATCGATATTCAGGAGGAAATCGGCTAGATAGATTTTGATTGGTTCACTGGAAGAGTCTGTAACCGCCAGACTGGTAATGTTCAGTTACATTCAGCTAAATCAGGAGTCTTCTTCAGTCAACCAATGAACTTATTGGCATGTTCAACTGTATTGATAGAGATTCCTGCAATATTTTCAAAGACGTGATTTATGGCATGATAATGGAATTTTGAAAGGAATGTTTTGGAGGGAAAGCTGGCGACAGACTAAAGGGTCTATAAATACACATATCTCATTCTTGAGATGGTTGTTATTGAGGTGAATGAAGATAACGTGAAAGTGGACACAAGGGGAGTTTAAGAGACTGTTGAGCCGAGTGATAGAGGATCGGTAGAGTGGAGTTTCACAGAGAAGTGACTCAAGTGATAGAGGATCGACAATGTGATATCCAAGGATTAGCAAATCAATAGAAGGCAGAGTTGAAAGTGCATTCAGGAAATCAGAGTTGTGTAGAACAGACACAACCGATGCAGACCTAGTGTGATTCTTCAATTTGATCTGATCAAGCTAATGAGTAGTAATCTTAGTAGATCATCCATCTATTTCTTTCTAACAATTGTAACATAAATCCCTTAACCAAGTGGACTTTAACAAGTCCCATTGTAAAAATCACTTAACCGGGTGACATCTTAATTGATGTTCTTAAGTCCTTTAACTAGGCTACTCTTAACAGGGTAAAGGCACTAACTGACCTTGAACAAAATCTCTTAACTAGGTGGCACCTAACAGTGTCTTTGTAATCTCCTAATAGGGATGGCTCTTAACCAGGCATACTCCAGAAGAGTACAAATTTTGTGAGTTCCTACTCACACCGTGGTTTTCTCCCTATTGGGTTTCCACAAGATAAATCTGTGTGCCATTGTGTATCTTTTCATGTATGCTTAATCTTCTACAATAAATGTTTACATTGATGAATGGTAAATTAGTTTAAACTTAAAGTAAAAGTTTCAATTGGTTAAAATCGGTAAAGTGTTGATTCACCCCTCCCCTCTTAGCACCGGTTGGGACTAACAAGTAGATCTTTGACCGGATCTTCTGTAAAATATAAGATTTGTAATTTCATATTAAACTTGGAACTGATCTCATGTATTTGGAGATGCAAACCTTCTTAGTTCAACCTTTTTAGTTGTAGTGAGCATTCCGGCTAGGGTTTACTTTAGTGTCAAATATTTACCAATAGCGAATATTTCACGTCGACGACCTGGAAAATGATGAATATATATTGTACTGTTGGGGGTGGCCATGTCGATAGGAATTTATAAATATTCATCAAATACTCAACCCAATCGCCCATTGTTTTATGTAATTAATTATATCTATGTGAAGATTTTACCAATAGAATCCACATTTTCTACATTGTAAATTCATTTTTTTGCCTACACTCTCCGAGGTTTCCTTAATATATGGCCATAATTCGCCAATAGCCATATAAAGATTTATTCTTTCAAGAGGACCCAATTTTCCTAGCAATTATGGAAGCGTTTCTCAATTCACTCAAAATCACTAGTCGACCCATAATCACCTCAAAAATTACATAAGACATGTTATAGTTAAGCGAAATTCGCTAAATATTTGTATACCATATAAATTTTCTGCCGAATTCACCAAATAAGGATTGGTATATATACATTCAATGATAAGATCTATCTCTACACAATTTGGTCAATTCTAGGCTCTTAATTTTGATCAATAGCAAAGTTTCAGACTAGGAACAACCATTGTTGTTGACTGCATTGGCAACTAGTAGTGACCTTTTAGGTGAGTGATCATATTTTTGAAGTGTTATAATATTATTCTAAATTTATCTCTATCTATTTGCATTGTGGAGTTCATTCTTATTCAGTGGGGACCTATCAGTGCTAATGATCACTCAGGAGACCTCAAACATCTAGATTGTAGGCCATAGGTCCAATGAATCATATAGTCTAGTCTATTTACTATTATTACTTCTTAAACAACTTGATATTTTTTTGCAGCGTTTATTTCATTGGAGATGTCAAATAGGAAGAAGGGTAGGCATCCTTAATGTGGGGAAGGCCAAGAGAGGCCAATGAAATGCAGAAAGTTGTCTTCATACTTTGGCGTTGCCAAAGATCATGGTGAAAATCAGGAAGGTACATCATCACAAGTACAAGTAAAATATTTGCAACCTTCACCACATATTGAAGAAGCCAGAGAACCTAATACCTCTGATCATGATAAACTTGAAGAAGATTTTCTAGTAAATACCCAGGTTAGCCGAAATGATATAATCAACTTGGGTGTTAATGCCATAGATGATAATGCACGGAAGGAGAAAAGAAAAGCCATATCAAAAAAGGATCAACCCAAATCAAAAAAGGATCAACCAAAATAAAAAAAGGATCGGGAGTAGGATATGTTGGTGAGGAATTTTCAAATTAATTGAGCGTCAAAGTATCCATTCATTGAACTAGTTGAGAATCCAATTGAAGGTGGACCTTTAATAGAATGTAGGTATAAGATTCACACTTAGAAACATAAGAAGGAAAAGAGGTTGCAACTAAAAATTGACACCATAGAAAAGCATATGGGTAAATTATATGAAAAAAAATTGATAGACAAAGTTGAAAAATTAGTGATAAGATGGAAAACAAAGGAGGAATGTAAGCATGTGAGGAATGCCGAAGAATTTAATTTTCGTGAGAAAATATAGACAAAGCCTACTGAAGTTAAAGGTTCTATTGAAGCTATTCTTGGAAAAGTAATGCAAATAGAACACTTGGGAAAAGCTATTTAGATAGCTGTTATTTTTTTATATTTTGAGCAGAGGGCATGCTATGATAGACTACCCATCAATGAGTGGTTTATTACACTTTTTGAAAGTTCCTAACTATCCTAATAGTCATTGGTCAGTAATTAGTGGATGGGAATGAGAAATTTGTCTTGCTGAGGTTGAAAAAGAAGATGTAAAGGAAAAAATAAGGGAGTCAAACTTTACTGCATTGTCTTTAGATGAAGTTATGACAATAGATAATACTACATGGTTATGCATGCATGTTTATACTATACGGAATCATGCCTACCAATCTCATCTACTATTTGTTGCTAAAATGAAAGATAGTGCGACAACGAAAAATTTATTTCAACTAGTAAAAAGTAGTTTAATTGAATATGGAGGTATGGATGACATGGCGATTGCCAAAAAGTTTGTGTGTATTGGAACGGATGGAGCTTTAGTAATCCAAGGTCATAGGAATGGTCTTTGCACAAAGATGGAAAATTTTATTGGCATTCATTGCATGGCCCACAAAATGAATCTAGCTTTTGGAATTGTGAGAAAGTATGCTCCAGTAAAAAGAATTGAACATTTAGTCAGAGAGCTTTACTCACACTTTTGTCGAAGTCTCAAACAATTTATAAAATTTCAACACTTTGCTAATGGAATAACCAATGGGAACAAACTTCTTAATGATAATGATACCAAATGGATCTCTTTGGATGGTCCAGCACATCGATTTTTTTCAGAATATCCATCCTTGATTGCACTATTTCACACAAATCATGATGAATCAGACCAACCAAAATTTCCTGACCTACTTCGGAGGTTAAGTAATATAGAGACATCTTAACTTTAGCAACTCTTCTCCCCATACTAGAGGAAATGAGGAATATTATGAAAAAATCCCAGCAAATAGCTATGTATAATGTAGAATATGCTAAGATGCATAAGATGACATGCCTCACCCTCGATAATCTCCATCAATCTCAACCAACATTATCTGATGAAAAATTTGCTAAGTGGTAGACACTCACAGATTTGAACAATCTTGATAAATTTTTCAGGGGAGATATGTGCCAGTGTTCACAGAGTTGAGATACCAATGCACTTCTTTTCCATGGTCAAGCCCAAGGAATTAGGAAAACACCCCAAGAAGCAACTAGCAAGAGTTACAAGGGAAGATTTTAGTAAGATTCTTGAGTCTATAATTGCTTTTGTGAAGAAAATTGCCTATATATGATGTTTCCTCATAAATTAGAACTAGATTCCCTCCTGAGAAACTACTTGAAGACATGTCTATTATGTTTCCTCAATAATGGAACATCAACAGTGCAACTAATTTTTGAGCTAAGCTACTGACTTTGATAAATCAATTTTGCAAATCTATAAAATTTAATGGAGTAACTATAAATGGAATTTTAAATGAAACTCTTCTTAGAGAGAAATCTTTGCATTTTGCATACACTATGAGGGAACAATATGACAGAATGGAGAACCCCCACGAAGAGGGATCAGTAACAAGGATTTGGACAGATCTAGGTAAGAACAAAGTGTTGTATGATACAATATAAAAAATATTTAAAGCTTTTTGATTTATGTCTTACCATGATATTGGGTTCAGTGGAGGATGAGAGAGTTTTTAGTGCTTTGGGGTTCCTAAATTCAAATCTAAGAAACAAACTAGACAAGAATTTAGAAAATTGCTTGAGGCTCTATACATCTAGGTATGATGTCCACACTTTTCCTTATGTTAGGGAACTAAAACTATGGAGGTCAAAATGTGAAAGAAGAGGTTTGGACAACACTTCAAGCTAAAGTGTGAGTGGGACAATTGACTCATGTACTAGACCTACTTGTAGCATTGAGATTCAGTTCAGCGGAGGTATGTAGACTCAGAGTGAAGAAAACACAGACAAGAATCAAGGATGCTCTAATTTTAATGATGAGGAATGTCAACTGTAAGAGATTTAGGACTACTAGTTCATAGGTATTTATTAATATTATTATTGTATCTCATCATTCATATTACAAAAACATAATATTGAGGTTGATAACTTGATGATATTTTATGTGTCTATCAACTTTTTGCAATTAAAATTTAATATTGAATTGCAATTGCATTTTTCAACTTTCTATTTTCAGATAGAAAATAGCAGAATACAAGAGTGTAATGTGTTTATTGATAGAGAGATGTTCCATTAATTCTTTCAAAATATAGCCATAAGATACAATTCATTCAATACACAACTCTGTGTGATTCTTTATGCAAAAGTCAATACCAGATTTTAGAACCCTTTGCAAATGACCCTACATTCCCTTTTATAGAAACAAGGGAGCAACAACAGCTTCAAGTCAGTT
This sequence comes from Cryptomeria japonica, assembly GCF_030272615.1. Lineage (NCBI taxonomy): Eukaryota > Viridiplantae > Streptophyta > Pinopsida > Cupressales > Cupressaceae > Cryptomeria > Cryptomeria japonica. Next base: position 548,587,496 of record NC_081411.1, on the reverse strand, counting down.
TGCAACATGTTAAGACTCAACATCAAAATCAATTACCAAGGCACTGAATCTATTGTCCTATCAGTATCAAAAACTCAGTACAATTTTACAAGGCTGAAGGTATCTATGACCATCATAGGCCGAATTAGCAATTTAGCAACCGCTACATGTCTCCTGAGTCCTATTTAAAAAATAGAGTTAAAACTTAAAACTTAATTCAAGACATGAAATAGTAGTGCACAAAACCTAGAAATCAAAAATAGAGAAATGCTGAAAAGTTAAAACCTGAGAGAAATTGAGAATACAAATTGACAAGGCTAAAGGTGTACATCATAGGCTAGATTAGTAATGGTGAGCACTGCATTTTTCCTATTCATAAAATAGAGTTATTTCAAGCAATGCCAAAAGAATAAAACCTTGAAATTAAGAGTAAAAGAAAAAAACTATGCAATACATAATATGATTCATGAGATCTTTGTGCCAGGTTTTCTAGGGTGCTCCAATCTCCATCTAATGGAAGTCCAATTTCTTTTAAAGTATAGTAAGTCAACTGCAACTTCGTCAGCAATCCATATTTGGAAGAGTGACTTGGCTACACTATTTCACCCAATACCACATTCAAAGTTGTCAATGGTTTGATGAAATCCAGAAAGTTGTGAGGAGTTGTGTCCTTAGGAAGCAAGTCTAAATCAGACTTAATTTTGTCCTCCATCCTTTTTTTGAAAGCTTCTTTTCCAATGAGTTTATTTGATGTTTCAACACTCTGCGTCAACCCAAGATTTAACAAATTCATCATCTTTTGTTGCAACTTGAATAACCGTTTCCCATATTTATCCAAAAAAATTTGTGCTTCCCTTAGTTTCTGACTTTTTTGAATGATAGATGATGCTTTAAGTGAGGCATCAATGTGGATCTTAATTCCCTTTGATGCCAAATAGTTGTCACTATTACTGTAGACTTCTTGCAAAATTTGTTTTGCAATATTCTCTTTTGAATTAACATTTCAATTCTTCTCAATGTGCTCTTTGAGCTTCCCAAAAAATACTCTCAGACTTTCATTCAATTCCAACCATTCACACAACTTGTCACTCCTCTACATTATTTGCCCCCAAATATTTTCTTTTATATACTTCATAGTATTTTTCATATTGTCCATCAATCTATCTTCCAAAGTTTTAATTTTATTAATTGCATTTTGCAGCGCTTCTTTCATTTGTGCACATTTTTTTCTTTCCTCTCCTTTCTCTTCCAAATGTTATTCTTTTTCCAACTCATGCTCCACTTGGTTCTGTAAAATTTTGTTTTTGTATAATTTTGTTGTAGAGGCTCTTCATCATCATATTTTTTAATGCTTTCATCCAATTTTTCCCATAGTTCTTTCAATTCTGCCTCCATCTGTTCCTGCACTATAATTGCTGAGGTAGAGGCTGAATTTTTTATCCTTTTCTATAATTCATTGCACTTGTTTTTTTTTTTTTTTTATAAAAGTGGAATATTCCACTAAACTTTTATCAATATATAATTTTTTTATTTTTATACATAGGATTCAAAGAGCATATCGGAGGAAAGAACACTGGAAAGAAAACCTTCGGTCACAACTCATAAAATAAACCTATAAAACTTATCATAACAGTTTATACAATCTGCCGCATTCAAAATGTGGTCACCTATAAGATTAGCTTTACATAGAGGCCATATGGCACTTAGCAGACCCATTAGATAATTCTCAAAAAGGAAACTCCTCTACTGCTAATAGTGGAAGAAGATAGATGATTTGAAAGCCCTGTTCCAAACCCGTGAACCAAAATCTTTCTTCTATCTTTTGCTTTGTAATTCCTTTACTATACTGCAAAACCAAGTGTCTTTATGAAAAAAAATTCAAATACCATGTGCTAGAACCTTCCAATGGAGGAGAAGAAGGAGACACCATTTGGATAGGCAAAACTAACACTAGCGAATACCGAATGACATGCATCGATTCTAAGAGAAAGTGAATTCCTGCAAATATATTGATAGCTGCAGCCAAACAATCTGGTGATACATGATCTAATAGAGCTACCATAGTAAACACTGTATCATCATATGAGTTAGATATCAAACCATTCCTCAAAATTGAAAGAAGTTCCCCATGCCAACCAGAAGATAGTAACTAAGAATGAGAAATAAAACCACCATACTCAAAATCACCAAATTCAAAATGGTAATTAGATAATGCACTATCCAAATCATCAGTAGTGTAGAAATGGGAGTTGAAATATGCATCAAAAATTGCCTTGACCATAGCAGAATCTAGCAGCACATCCATAGAGATAGTGAGAAAACAAGATGCAATATCAACAAGAGAACAACCTAAGCTTTCTGCCAGCTAACGCTTTCCCAAAACCTTGCGAAAAGCCAGAGAAAAATCCAGCGAATAAACTTGAAACAAATGCCCAATCTTTTCATCATCCAAAGCATAAGAGTCTTGGAAATCATAATGTTTGCGAGACATCAAAATGTGGTAACCCACTGATTCCATCAAAAAGATAATGCAAAGCCAAGAGAAAGCATAGTAGTATAAAGAGCTCAAATGTCATAATAAGAGAGCAACACAACCACCAAAGGATGCCGCAATAAATATTACCTCAAGCAAGCCCAAAAAGATACATGCAAAAATGCAATGACAATCCATGACCTTTATAAAAAATGATGACAATATCCAAACGATGCTCATAGCCATAAATCAAAAACATGCCAAACAATAAACCAAGATATCCACATGAGCAAAATCTCCCATATGAAATGAGATAAATCAAAAAATCTGCCACCACTTGGGAAGGTAAATGATGTAGTAAAACTGAAAGCAAGCCACCCGGACAGAGTATAGTCATCATGAGATGAACACATGAAATCTGTGCAGTCATCAAGAATTAAACAAGCAAATACCATATGACAATAATGATAATCGCATGGAAAATTTGAATCATGCAGAATATAATTGCCCCTGCACACCATAAATCCCAGCTAATTTGCAATAAAGGCAAACATGTACTGAGACTGAGATTACATAGTAATGCAGTCATAATGAAACATCAACATCACATTGTTGCATACCTAAATATAATCGTCATGCAAGATACAAGGTCAATCTACTACAAATGAGTTAGAAACAAACAAACATAGAGTGAAAACAAAGTGTATAGCATGATAATAAGATACTCCCACACACCACAAGTTCCAACCAAATGTGAGAAAGGTAAAAAACCCATACCCAACCTAAGATTACACACAATAATGCAGACATAACAAAGTAATGAGGACCAAAAAGACAAACACCACCACATTAAGTTGCATGCCTGAATATAATCACCAGGCAAGGTACAAGGCCGTACTTTTGCAAATGACCTAGAAACATTTAAACCGGATGAGGAGGTAAAGAACTAGAGGCCACCTCAACCAAACTTTGGATATCCTCATCCAATTCTTTATTAGCTAGGAAGTCTACCAACTTATTAGCTTCCCTAAAATAGTGAACCATAGTGAAGGAATTAAACAAATCGAGCTGATCAAGAATCTTGTCCAACCAATACTTTAAATGCTAGGAGTGGGATGAGTGATTAATGACCATGTAAAAAACTACTAGAGAATCACCCTCAGTAACAACATCCAACAAATGTAACGAAAGAAGCAAATCAAGACCCGTGGAAAGAGCATGAAGTTCAGCCACATTGTTAGTCCCATAAGCAATACATTGACATTGAGCTTTTATGATACCAGCCTTGTCATCAAAGACCACAATACCAATGGTAGATTTTCCAGGATTACCATGGGATGCTTCATCAAAGTTAAATTTAACCTTTGAGGCTGGAGGAGGCAACTAGACCACTTCCGCTCTATTTATTAAAGGGCATAGTTGAGAAATTGCCCCACTCAAAGGGAGTGATTGTAAGGCTGCCCAATGTTTGGTCACCCAATTATCCCATGGTGTGAAAGTATTATGCAGACTAGACCCTTTGTAGATGAATGCCAAGATAGTTTTAGAAATTGACTTCTCTATACAAAAGAGCACATCTTGTAGAGGGGAAGGGTGTTTCTTAAAAATCCAATTATTCCTCTCAAGCCAAATTTTCTAAATTAGAATAGAAGGAGAAATTATCCAAAGACAAGCATAAAATGAAGATGGATATAAGAGGGGCCAGCTCATGAAGTGAGATCTAAGGTCCTTACTAAGAGAAGACCTCTAATTTAACTTATTAAAAAGCCAATTCCAGCAATGATGAGCAAAGGGACAATGCAGGAAGAATTCTAATTAACTAAATCTAACCTCATGCCTGTAAGAATTCTATCTTGAATAGCCAGCCAAGCAAACATCCCTGCTTTGGGCAAACAGGCAGCATGCCAAAATAGCTTAAATGGTAATTCATCCCTTTTAACATCTAAAGACAAATAATTGTATCCTTCTTTGACCGAATATTCCCTTGATTTTGAATAAGTCCAAATGAGCTCATCATCCTTCTCAGAGAAGAGTAATGGATGTTTCTTAAGCTCATCCACAAATGCAGACTTAATATCTTGATCCAACGGAAGAGAATCAATTGACTTCCATCTTGCCACAGGCAGGGAGCTCGAGGAATCTACAAAAAAATAATCCACCACAAAAATACCCCAGGAGGATTTAAGGATGGACATAAGGGGCGACCAATCCCTAAGACTAGAGAATACAGGGAAGCCATTCCATACTTCATCCCAAAACCTATCCTTACAACCATTATGGATAAGCCAGGACAATCTTGGAAAAATGACAGATCTACACTCAACCATGAAATTCCAGATCACAAACCCTTTGGGAAGTGAAGAAGCAGTAAAGATAGCCTCCCTAGAGCAATTATTAAATTACTTTGTAGAAAAAATAGATGTCCATTTGGAGGCAGACTGCTTATAAAGTTTCCAACTAACTTAGCACCAAGAGCCAAATTCTTCTTACCTAGATCCTTAAACCTAGCACCTCCTTTTTCCCTAGGAGCACAAACCCTATCCCAAGCCAACAGGGAGATCCTATTTTTCTTATTAACATTATCATTCCATAAAAACAATCTTACAATTGATCAAAGAGCAACCACATATTTTTTAGGAGCCTTCAAAATGGATAATAGATAGATAGGAACTGCATTTAAAACAACTCTAATAAGCATAATTTTACCAGAAAAAGTTAACCACTTATGAGACCAAGAAAGAATCCTGGAGGAGATAACCCCTGAAATCCATTCCCAAAAATTATGCTTCTCTAAACCAGTATAAAATGGCAACCCTAAATACTTACAAGGAAATTGACCCATAGAGAAGCCCCAAATGCGAGACAATCTGGTCTGCACCAGAGGGGAAACATTAAGGAAATTTTTTTTTGATTTAGTCTAATTAACCTTTTGTCCAGAGAACAAAGAATAATCCAAAATGATCTTGTTAATGACCCGAGCTTCCCCCATGGTAGCTTTGCCAAACAACAATGTATCATCCATGAATAGGCAATGAGTATGACTAGTGGCCATATGAGGGATGGGAATACCCTTCCACACGCTACTCTCCCTGGCACAAGAAATTGCTCTACTAAAGGCTTTAGCCAGAATGATAAACAAAAAGGGTGACAACAGATCCCCTTGCCTAAGTCCTCTAGACGAGGCAAAAAAAACACATGGAGAACCATTCAAGATTACTGAGAACCTAGTCATGCTAATACAAGTGTGAACCCATTTGAGCCATTTAATACCAAACCCAAATTTCTTGAGCACAAACAAGAGTGCCTACCAATTTACCCTGTAGTAGGCCTTCATCATATCCAACTTGAGAATCATGGCTGGAATAGATAACTGAGAGATAGAATGAAGAATCTCATGGGCCATAATAGCCCCTTCTGCTGTCTCCCTACCAGGGACAAAACCCCCCTATTCACCTGAGATAATTTTAGGAATGAGCTTAGCAATCCTTAATGAAATAGACTTAGTAATAATTTTATATAAGGTGTTGCATAACGCAATTGGACAAAAATCCACAAAAGACTTATGATTCTCACATTTTGAAATAAGAGCAATTAAAGTTGAGTTAAGCTATCTTACCATAGTCCTATTACACCTAGCTTCTTCTAAAACCAAATGAAGATCCTCCCCAAGAAAAGCCCAGCATTTTTGAAAGAAGAGAGCAGTAAAACCATCAAGACCAAGAGCCTTATCAGGCAACATTGAGAAGATAACATCTTTTACTTCATGAATGGAAAAAGGAGCCATGAGAATTGCATTATCCTCATCGGTTATAAGCTTAGGAATGGAAGAGGCAAAATTATCATTAAAAATAGATGACTCTTCTAAAAGCAAAGACTTGAAAAACTGGACACGCTCAATAACAATCTCCGATTCTTCAGTGAAAACAACCCCATCAGAGTTTTGAATACAAGAGATCCTACAATGTTGGTGTTTCATCTTGGCTGAAGTATGGAAGAATTTGGTATTTCGATCCCCATCACTCAACCATAAATCTCTGGATTTTTGTCACCAATAGATTTTTTCTCTCGAATGGATCTCTTCTAACTAAGAATTCAAAGACTTATGCTTCTAAAAAGTAGCAGAATCCATGCCACCATTCATAACCCTAGCATTAAGAGCTTCAAGCTCTTCCTAAATCTTAACCTTCTTAGAAAAAATATTTTTGAAATGCAAAACATTCCATTTCTTGATTTCTTGCTTAAGATAAGAGAGTTTTTTAGCAAACCGAAACATCCTAGTACCCTGAACATAAGGAGTCACAAACCTCCAAGATTGTAAGAGAAAAGAAAAGGAAGGTTCACGGAACCACATTGGTTCAAACTTAAAAGAAGTACGACCAGGGGCTTTGTCATCAAAGATAGATAACACAACTAGAAAATGATCTGAGCCAGCATAAGGCAAGACCAAGGCCAGCACATCCACATTAGAGGAGATCCAATTGTCTAACACCAGAAAAAAATCAAGTCTCTCAGCAATCTATGAGAAATCCTTCCTCCTATTTGTCCAAGTAAATGGCCCATTCAAAGTTTTACAATCCACCAGATCATTATTTAAAATGAAAGAAGATAAATCCTCCAAGATACGCTTATTAGGTAGAATTCCCCCACACTTCTCATCATCAGAGGAGATGGCATTAAAGTATCCTCCAAAAACCACAAACTAGCCATGTAGGGGGGAAAGCATGAGGGATAAGGAATCCCAAAGAGCTTTTTTATCCCCAATTGACATTGGACCATAAACATTGAACAACCAGAGTTTAACATTCAAAACACGACTTCTGACCAAAGCCAACATCCAGAAGGGAGCAGAAGCAATCAATTTCAAATCAATAGTTATATCCTTCCAAAGGAAGGCCAAACCCCCATATGCCCCCATCAAGGGAGATACACAAAAATTCCAGGGCTTCCATCTAGAAAACAACAAATCATCACCTTGGCAACTTAACTTAGTTTCTTGCAAAAATAACACATCACACCTCATTAAATCTAACTGAGATTTAATGAGACATCTCTTGTTAGGGGCATTTAAGCCCCTAACATTCCAAGATACAAACTTCATTTCCCTCAAGGGGAGGCATCCTCTCCCCTCTTCTCAATTACTAAATCAGCATTCTCCAGCTCAGAGTTCAAGCAACGCTTAGAAGCCACAGACTAAGTGAAAGGTAGACTAAATTTTTATTTTTTTTACCAGACCCTGATTTTGGGCTCAAAAGTGTAGACTGAATGCCAGCATCAATTTCTAACTGTGTGTAAAAGGTCTTTGGCTTCCTACCCCTCTTCGTAGGAGAAGGAGATGGTAAAGTAGGGGATAAAGGAAACTAGACCAAGGGTTTATTAATCATAGGATCCAAGCCCACATCCTAGCTCCATCCCCAGGTAAACCCAAAGCAACTTCAACATCCTGAATTTTATCTTATAGAATATCAAAAGGATTGCCAGTTGGGGGAATAACTAGAGAAGAGTTTAAATTAACCAAATCCTAATCAATTGCATCAACTACTTTATCCATAACATCTAAATTCAAATTAATGTTATGATCAAAAACCACTTTCTGAACTTTAGAAATTAAATCATCATCGGGAAGGAAAGATTCCATACAATTAGCCATCGAGCCAACATCTATCAGTGAATTGATGAGCGGGCCATCCTTCATAGACAACGGGAAACCTAGCATTGTCACACCTTCCCCGTCATTTTATAAAACTGAAGGGTTATTGCCATCAACTTGTAGAGGAGGGGGATTAGGTTGTCAAACCTCATCAACCTTATAAGTGAGAGGAACAGATTTAGATTTTGAAACATTATTCCTAGGCCACGAGACCTTATCTACAAAAGATAAACCCCTAAGAGAAACAAAAAGGCTGACATCTATGGTTATAGAAGCCTTAGAAAACCACGCAGAATCAAAGACAATACTCTGAAGTGAAATACCATCAATTGACTTCAAATTATAGTTAGAAGGAATCACAACAGATGAAGCAATCAAAACACAAATTTTTACCAAAAAATCCCCATCCTCGAAAACTGAATGTGAAAGGATGAATTTCCCAAATGAATCCCCTATTTTTTGTCAAATATCTAAATCCAAAAATTCATAGGGAAGGCCAGGTAACAAAAACCAAGTGGGTGTGTTTTTAACAATATCTCGTGATACAAAAAAAAGAGGTTTCCAATCTTCTACAAAAATTAAATTATGCCCTACCAACAAATATGATTTTTCCAAAGCCTTTTGTTTAGCCTCCATAGAATCAAAAATAACAAGGAAAGTGTTTATAGAGAGAACCTGAAAGTATAGCGTGCCATACTAGAGAGAATGAATTTCATGGTGGGGCCTAGAAAGAAAAAAACATTATCTCCCCAAACCTAAATAAGAACCGCCAAGGAATGCAAATCCCATGCTTTCTTATCAAACGGGGTGTCAGCCGTAGAAATACATGGCATTGGTGACCAAACCTTCTTTGGTGAGGAGCCTTTATCTAAAGGTTTATTCCCCATAGCAGGGGCAAAACATTTTGGTCGAGCCATGCAAGAAAGGTTTCTCCAAGGGCTATGGTGAAGATTTAGCCGAGGATTTTTTCCAGACCCTCCAATCCTACGAGACTTATCATGCCTCAAAAAAAATTTCTGCAGCCCAAAGAAACCCTTAAAATATGAAGAATGAAGTCTTCCCAGATGCAATCGATGCCACTCTAAATGATCCCTTGATAACACATCCACCCAAATGTCATTCCAAAAAGCCCACTGCGGGACATGACTAAAGTGATTCCCAAAAGGATCACGAGGCAGCAGAGGGTCACAGAGAGCCTCCTCACCCTAGCGTCGCTTATCCTCAGAAACCATAAAGTGCAAATTTTTGCCCATGTTTATAATTTGTTCCCCTACTTTTATTCAAAATATCTCCATTAAGAGGTTATTTTACAAAGCCCTAATTTTGAAATTATTCATTGCACTTGTTATTTGTTACTTTCCTCTTTGCTTTTTCATTTTCTAGGTCTTCCTGTAACTTTTCCATTTGTTTCACCACCTTATTTTTCTCTCTCCATTTCTAGTACTGAAGTGTAGATCACTTCATTGGTCTTTTTTGACACACTAATTTTGTCCACATTTTGAACTTTGGAAAAATCCATTTGGAGGGTGCTAACGTGAAATCCAGAGGGATCTATCTGACTTTGTGGTGGATTTTAATGTTTATTTGGGGGAATAACAACCATGAACTCCATCATATATTTGTTTGGGACATAAGTGGGAAATACCCTGTTCGATGCAATTTGTTCCTCTAAAGTTGCAGTAAGGGCACCCATCTTCAATATCTTCTTTTTTTTCTTTACTCATATTTGTTGTTTGTGCAAATTTATTAAAGAAATCATTATAATGAAAATCTGGGTTTTCTGAAGCAATTGAATATTTGAAAGGTGAAATAGCACTTGTAGTGACATATGAGGCTCCACATATGCTTGTGGTTCTAGCTAATGCATTTTGAGGAGTACCAAAAGCCATTCCTAGTCTCATCCCACCTTCACTTGCAAGTGTAGTTTTTATACTCTTTTGAGGGGTTTTATCTAAAGGTATTTTTTTACTCGCCATTGTTGTCATAACCTTTTGCTTCTTCACATTGCCTTGATCACTAGGATTTTGTATAGTATCTACTACTATTTTCCTCTTGCGGCAGATATCTTGTTGTTGTACTTGATCAAGACAGCTAGTATTAGTACCCATGTCATACCCACCAGTGGGAGTGACACTTGATTGAATACTAATAGGAATAATATCCCAAGATTCACCACCAGTGGTAGTGGCACTTGATTCACCACCAATAGGAATACCATGTTGTGGTAGTGGTTGTGATTAAATCTGAGTGTCTTCACAAGGTGGATTTGAAGCTCTAACAAATTGAAATAGAGATGCAAGGTAATGAGTAGTACCTTTTTGTGATGAATCTACCAAATCAAGTCCAATGATTGGTTTCTCAAGATGTTTTGATTTTGAATTTGATGTAAGTGGTACCTCAAGTGGAAACCAAGGGCCTTCTCCTCTGGGACCTAGACCACCACCTTCAAAACCCATTTTTTCCACAATGTTTTCCCCTTTGCTATGTTTTTCTTTAATGGAAGCATCAAATCCACTTAATTTTGCAAAGATTATAGTAGTTGTTGGTGTGATCTCAACCTCATCATTTTCATCAAAGTCTTCACTGGTCTTTGGTTCACCAAGATTATTCCTTATAGTCCAAAAATCATTTATTTTGGTTTGAGTCCAATGTCTGTCTTTACATTCTTGCAATATTTTTTGGGGAATAGCTTTGTTAGATGGATTAGCAGCTTTTTGGTAGAAATTGTAGGGCTTCCTATTTTTATTTTTATTTTGGATGCCCTGTTCTGTTGTTTTATGTGTGTGCAATGCCATAATTTGTGATGACAGCGGCAATTTTCTCCATCTCCATTTTTATCTCATCCTAGGAGTCCATGTTTCTAATATTTTCTATCAATGGTTTACTTTCATGTTGACATAACATTTCAGAGTTCCCATTTTTTTTAAGCCTTGTTTGAATGATGTTGAGTGGATCATACTACCAGTGACCCTTAACACCAAAGCTAAAAATTGTCAAAAAATTATGTGCCACTTTGAATTATTTTCTATCAAATGTGAACCCTCCACATGAGAAAGGAAAGGAAGGAAATAGGCTCTTCTTTTACTAACCATGAAAGAGTACATCTATGCTCTCCAACTACTATACATATTCCAATGCAAACACCCTCTTTGTCACATGTATTGGAAGTTTGTGGGGTTCTACTATTGATCCTTAAAAGCTTAACATAGTGTATTCTTCCATGAAGAACTAGTCAACCAATTGTATTTGACTTCCGAGTTGAATGCAATCTCTACAAGACATAGGCAGTCTTGGCATTGGAGTGCCTATAATTTCATTATACATTGGTGCCAAAAAGAAGTCTACAAAATGGTTGTAGTTCTTTCTATTATCATTAATCCTTATCTTAGGTGTCCATTCATATATTGGACACTCTATTCTATTCAGATTCTTCTCATCAATCTTATAGACCTCAATGTGAAGCTTGTTGGTCTTGAATATTGCACAATACTTTGATAGAAGAAGATAGCACAAGTAGGATGTGAACCTAAATGTCTTATAGGAATCAGTTTTAATCATTAGTAATTGTGTTTGCATGGATTCAACAACATGCTCAACAAAATTAAATCTTACTGGTTTTCTTGCGCAATGGATATTAAAAATCATTTCAAGAAGGTTGGTACCCACTTCCCTATCATTTTCCAATCCTAGGCAAAATGTTAGCGAGGAAATAATATCCTGAACCCATGGCACAAAATTATTATAATCATAAGGAGGCTTATGATTCTGATCCAATTGAGTACCAGGCACTGTTAAACCTTTGATAAATGAATCTTTATAATTTGCATCGATTCTGTCATATTGCTCTGCTAGCTTTCCTAGGTCAAAATGGACGTTTGAGTTTTGTGCTTCAAACCCTAGGTTCAACAAACAAGCAAATTCTCCCTCAGTTATGGAGAAAATTTACTCTTGAGTATTTTTATTGACAATTGCTTTTCTATCTTCATCATAATTTTGGGTACAGACCATGGAAAATTTTGGGCAAGGGAATACTTTAGGTAACACCATGCTAGGAAGTCCAACATACCATGATGCAATTTTATTTGTCCTTGCATTTAACATTTTGTTAAAGACAATATATTTTTCCCTGTCTAGATCTCTCACCTTATTAGACAATGCATATCTAATTTCTATGATTCGCTTTTTATCATGGATAATAGGGTCATAAATACCATGGTATTCATTAGTGAAACCTGTTATTTTAAGCAGTTCGATTAAGTCTTATTTTTTATTCACCTCGGTTTTAGTTGTACTATCTATTTTCCCCATCGCTGGTATTTATAATGGTTCAAAATAATGCTAACCCTCAAGTTGAACCCCTAATTCTAGTTCTACAATCTAAACAATAATTAGTGAGATTCAAAAATAAAAAACGCAGGATGCAGGTGTTTTAGATTTTACCCAAAATTTCTATTTGAGTGGACTAGCATAGATAGACTCTGTTGTATTCCTCAATCTAGTATTTGTTTCTGAATCTCCCTGGATTTACTGGTTTGTCCAAGAATTGAAATACCAATATGATTCTCTTAGTTTGAAAACTCTCAAAAGTTCAAAAGTAAAACCTAAAGGGCAAAATTTCTAGAATCATGTTGTAATTTTATTAATTATTATTAATAACTATTTTCTTCCATGGGTCAAAAAAATCATTGATTCTTTCTAAATTCTGAGGACTGACAATCTGACATGTCACACGAGTCACTTTTCCAGGAATGTTTTTGAAGACTTTTTAATCCTTTTACAAAATCTGTCCGAAATAGAGCTTATTACACTTAATTAAGTATACAATTACAACTTTAGAATTTAACTATACTTAATTAAATGATTATCATTTATGGAAGTCTTCTGGTAGAAGTTTGCAAAAAATGTTTATTGTTCCCACATTCAGCTCAAAATACACCTTACATTGTTGATTTGTGTTCATCCAATAGATGATGGTATCCTTTGTCAGTTGTCATGGGTCCCATTATACATAGGAATTTTGCCACCCAAATGCCATGTCACCTAACACTTCATCATCCCATGGGCCATAACCTTTCTTTTGTGTCGATGTCCAATGACACATATTTCTGGTGGAAGTTTGCAAAAAAATTTAGATATCCCACATTTGGCTCAAAATTCACCTTAAGTCATCGATCCGTGCTCATCCAATGGACAACGGTATCCATTGTCAGTTGTTGTCCATCCCATTATCAATAAGATTTAAATATGAAGTAAATATATAATTTAAACATGTAATTTCAAAACTTGCATGATATTTCATTTTTTTTATCAATAATTTTTGTATTGTATTACTTGGAAATAAAATATTACAAATATGCAAGTATAGGTGGTATAGTAAAACCACCAGAGTTCTGCCACCGCATAAAACACCCCCAAAACCACCATTCCCAACAAAAAATAAAACCCTACTACAAAAACCCTAGAATTCCAATTCGGGGTACCAAAATTGTTAGTAGACATCCCCTCGTACATACAAAGTTGGGGAGAAAATGGAAATGGAATAAAAAGATACAAACAGACAACACCAAACATCACCAGCCATAGAAGGATTAACCCAGAAATGACCTATACTCTAGGTCATCATAGAATTCTGAGAGCCGCTTCATTGCTTGGGTAGTATTGGGTGTTGGTCGCAACTCTCGACCCACCTCTGCTCATGCCACTTCATGAAGGACCCTTAAAACCTCATCAAACTGCGTCAACCTTGCAAATTTTTGAAGGCCTACCACCCATGCCAAGCAAGAGCTCTGCATCTTTCCTTCAAACTATCATCAGCCCATTAAATGAGTGGTAGCGGTGCCACCGGACCAACCACTCCTTCCTCAGAAACAATGCCCACCTTTGGGACCACATGAGTACACACACTATCTAGATTTAATAGGTAGTTTGAATTAATTACAACTCTCAGGGTATTTTTTACCTTGTCCACCTTATCCTCAAACTGGAAACCCCAAATGGCAATCAATGAATATACCTCCATGTTCATCCTATAACAATGACCTACATCGACAATTTCCTCTCCCATTAGATTGTTCACACTCTCATACAACTGCTCATCCTTAAACAAGAACAAAACCTTTTGGCCTCCTATCCCTAAATCGTCTCAGAAATGAGACTAATTTCTTATCATTATGGAAGGAGAAATTGGCTTCCATGCTACTTAAGAAACCCAAGACAATGTTGTAAGTGTAGACAATATGATACCAAGAAAAAGGCAATCCAACTACACTTTGTGACCCTTCGACTTCCAATCCACCCAAGCTTTAAACACCTCACACTCAATTCTAATTTCTGACATTTAATGACAACGACTGTTGGAATTGATCACAAACTCTTTCATCATTCCTCTACATGTACTAGTTCAAATGCACAATTCATCCGCACAAGCCAACATTAAAGTTGTCCACAGGCTAAATGTTAACCATTCACTTTCCATGGCATGCATACCATAAGGCAATATCACTGCATATCTGTTGTCAGTTCCTGTGGGTCTTATTACACATAGGATTTTTGCCACCCAAACACCACGTCACTTGACACTTCATCATCCCATGGGCCATAACCTTTCTTTTGTGTTAATGTTCAATAACATGTGTTTTAGGTAGAAGCTTGCAAAAAAATTATCGTTCCCACATTCGGCCCAAATACACCTTACATTGTTGATCTATGCTCATCCAATGGACAATAGTATCCATGCTCGAAATTATATATGAAGAATAATAGTATTGAAAATGTTAATAAATAGTTTTTAAATTATATTGATTATATTTTATTTTTTAATATGTTGAAAATTATAATGGTAATAAATAATTAAAAGTATTCCCAATATTTATAAATTTACAATAGTCATATTCAAAGTAGTGACTAGAAATTAATATGTTTAAACAAAAACAGATTAAAAAGATTTAGAATAAAGCAATATACTTCAAAATAAATATAAAATAAATTAATATATTTATCATTAATTAAATTAATTATAATTATAATTATAAATTACAAGAATCATATGATATAAATATTTTAAATGCATTTATGTATAAGATATTAAATATATTTCCATCTTTAAAATCTTACATTTAATAATTTTTTATTTTTTTTTTCAATAAAAGTGGATTATTCCACTAAACTTTTTTATTAATATTTTTTTATTTTATTTTTTACACAGGATTCAAAGAGCATACTAGAGGAAAGAACCCTGGGAAGAAAACCTCCGGTCACAGCTCATAAAATAAACATATAGTATCTAGCAGATCAGTTTATACACCCCATGCAAAACCACATACAAAATGCAGTCACAACACATATAATATCAGTTTTACATAGAGCCCATATAATTTTCAAATGTAGACTCCACAGTTTCTTTCAATGGAAGAAGACAAAATTTTCCAAAGCCCTGTGCCAAATCCCATGAGCCAAAAACCTTCCTGCCAAAAAAGAAAGTATCAAAAAACCTTTGGAAAAACTCTATTGTATCAAATACCATGAGCTCAAACACTCCTCCAGACAACAAACATGAATACTTGAAATGAAAGGGGAAAGCGGGAATAATTATCATCATAAAATTTTACATCAACGTTACTCAAGAAAATCACATAACTATTACTGCAAACCTTCCCATACCCTAGAAGGAATTTCCTCAAAACCCACCTCTCGTTGATTAGCATTTCTATTCATGGCTAAATTTGCCAAATAATCTGTAATCTTATTGAATTCTCTGTAACAATGGGATAACAAAAAAGATTCAAACAATTCTAATTTTTGTAAAATTAGATCAAGTATATACTACAAATTCCAACAATTTGATTTCTTTTTCATAACACATTGAATAATCACCATAGAATCACCTTCAATTATTAAGTCCTTAATTCCCAAAGAGATTGCCATATCCAATCCAAAAGACAAAGCATGAAATTCTGCATAATTGTTAGTTTTAAAACCAATAGCATGACACTTAGCTCGAATAAAATTTGCATTATGATCATAAATTACCATGCCTACCCCAGCCGGCCTAGGGTTACCATGAGAGGCCCCATCAAAATTCAGTTTAAAGTGCCCCTTCGGAGGAGGTTTCCATCTAGCAGAGCATCTCTTACCTATTGCATCATTTTTTTTTCAAAATTGAACCATGAGAGGGTAAAACTGACATCATCTTCCAAGCTCTAGTAACTCTACTATCCCAGTGCAAAAAAGAAGTAAGATTGTCCAAATTCTTATAAATAAATGACAAAGCAACCTTAGAGATTGAAGACTCAATTTTTAATAGAACCTTAGACATAGGAGAACTTGTTTTTTTTAAATATCCTATTGTTTTGCTCTAGCCAAATATTCCAAATCACAATAGATGGAGATATGATCCAAAGGCATGCATAAAAAGATGAGGCAAACATAAAGGGCCAAGATCTAAAATGGGAAATGAGATCCTTACCAATAAAAAAGGATATATTTAACTTCTCAAACAACCACTGCCAAAATTCATAAGCATAATCACAATGTAGGAACAAGTGTGAAGAAGATTCCAAATTTTTGTTACAAAGGACACAAGGGAAAACAACAATAATACCAATCCTATCAAGTCACATACCTGTAAGGACTCTATCCTTAACTGCCAACTAAGCAAAGGCTCCAGCTTTAGGAAGACAAGCCGAATGCCAAAACAACTTATAAGGCCATGATGATAAATCTTTAGCAACCATAAGAGAGTTGTAACCATCTTTAAAAGTGTACTTACCAGAAATATTCTTTGTCCAAATAAGTTCATCCTCAAAATCAGAAAGAAATATAATTCTATCCCCTAAAATCTTCTCAAAATCTAATTTCATACTTTGCTCAACATCTAAGAAATCAAATCAACTTCCATCTAGCTAGCTTAAGGGGTCCACTAGTCACAATTTCAAAATAATCTGCTACAAAAATACCCCAAAGGGAGGAAAGAATAGTGATCAGAGGAGACCAATCCCTAATATTCACCAAAGGTGTGTATCCATTCCATACTTCATCCCAAAATCTGACCTTTCTACCATTGTGAACAATCCATGAGAGATGAGGCAAAATAACTGATCTACATTTACAAAGGAAATTCCAAATGGCAGAACCCGAAGGCAAATTTGAGACTTTAAAAATATACTCTCTCGGTCCATTATTTAAATATTTGGAAAACATAATTTGTGCCCATAAGGAGCTAGGCTTGTTATATAAATTCCAAACCAACTTAGCACCTAAGGCTAAATTCTGATTCTCTAGACTCCGAATTCCTATTCCCCCAAGTTCCTTAGGTGAACCTACCTTATCCCACCCAACTAAAGGGAATTTTTTCTCACCATCTTTATTATTGTTCCAAAGAAAATCTCTAAGGGTATCCTGTAAACTAACAATAACTACTTCTGGAGACTTCAAAATAGATATGAGATATATGGGAACAACATTCAAAACAGACTTGATGAGAACAATTTTACCCACCAAAGTTAACCATCTATGGTTCCATGAGAGAATTCTTTTAGAAATGACCAAAATAATCCTATCCCAAAAACAAATCTTATCCTGTTTAACAAAGAAAGGAATCCCAAGGTAAGTACATGGAAGATTTCCAATCTCAAATCCCCAAAAGGATTGCAACCTATGTTGAACTAGTTGTGATCTATTAAGGAAGAAAATCTTTGATTTATCACCATTCACTTTCTGACCAGAAAACAATGCATAATTTTGTATTATTCCTTTAATCACTTTTGCCTCAACTAACGAAGCATGTCCAAATAATAGAGTATCATCTACAAAGAGACAATGAGAAATACTTTGGGGAATATTATGAGTCCTTATACCTTTCCAAAGTCCCCCCACTTTAGCAGCCCTAATAGCCCAACTGAAGGTTTCAGCTAGGAGAATAAACAAAAAGGGAGAAAGGGGATCTCCTTATCTCAAACCCCTGGTGGAAGAGAAAAAACCACAAGGAGAACCATTAATTAAAATTGAGAATCTTGCAGAAGAAATACATGCACGAATCCATTTGACCCAGGCTTTGGAAAAACCTAACTTCTCAAGAACAACACATAAAGCCCCCCACTCTACTCTATCATAAGCCTTCATCATGTCTAGTTTAAGTATCATGGCCAGTGTTCTTTGGGTGAAAATAGAATGAAGCACCTCATGTGCTACAATTGCACCCTCTGTCATCTCCCTTCCAGGAACAAAACCACCTTGCTTCAATGAAATGATCCTAGGTAGAATTTTTGCCAACCTAAGGGAAATTGCCTTCGTAAATATCTTGTACAAAGTGTTACATAAAGCAATGGGGTGGAAGTCAGCAAAAGTCTTAGTATCCTCTTTTTTAGGAATAATTGTAATCATTGTAGTATTAAGTTCTTTTAAAATAGACCTATTTATCCTAGCTCCCTCGAGAGCCAATAAAACATCATTTCCCACAAAATCCCAACATTTCTGAAAAAATTAAGGAGTAAAACCATCTGGTCATGGAGCTTTATTCGGATTCATGGCAAAGACAACACTCTTAACTTCTTCTAAGGAAAAAGGAGACATCAACATCCTATTGTCTTCCAAAGATACTAAAGGAGGAATATTAGATATAATATCATTGCTGAGATTTCCATTTTCCAAAGATAATAATGACTTAAAAAATCTAACTGCCTCTGAAGCAATAACCTCTGGCTATGTCAATAAATTCCCATTCTGACACTGAATACAAGATATCCTATTCTTACATCTTTTAATCTTAGTTAAAGAATGAAATTTTTTTGTGTTCTTATCACCATCTGCAAGCCATAACTCTCTATATTTCTACCTCCAATAGATTTCCTCTCTAGCTAATACATCCTCAAGCTGTAAGTTTAGTGACTTCAATTCATCAAAAACTTGTGGCACCATACCATGTTGAAGCACATGAGTATTAAGACACTCAATCATATCTTGAATCCTTTGTTTCTCCTGAAAAATGTTCTTAAAATTCGAGATATTCCATTCCCTAATATTCAATTTCAAATAACTTAACTTCTTAGAAATCTGAAACATACAAGACCCAAAACAGAAAGGAGCAGAATTCCACCATTTCATAAGTAGAGGAAAAAAGGAAGAATCCCTAAACCACATGGGCTCAAATTTAAATGAAGACTTAAAAGAAGCCCTATCCTCAATAACTGATAGGGAAATTGGAAAGTGATCAGAACCCAAGACAAGTAGAATAGAGGAAAAGAATTCAAAATCTGAATCAATCCAATTCTCAGATAACAAAAACTAATCTAATCTCTCAGCAATCTGAGAAAAATCCCTTCTCATGTTTGTCCATGTGAAAACCCCATTCTAAGACTTACAATAAAAAAGGCTCATATCATAAATGAAATCCCCAAAGTCATCCATAATCTTTTTATTATGGAAAACACCTCCTCTTTTCTCATCTAAATCAGTGATAGCATTAAAATCACCCCCAAAGATAATAAAGGAACCATGTCTTAAGGGAGAAGAAATCCTCTTTAATTCACCCCATAACTTACTCTTCCCTTGAATTCCTAACGGGGCATAAATATTAAAAAGCCATAATTTAACCTTCGAAATCTTGCTTATAACTAAAAGTCAACATCCAATTTGTAGCAAATGTCACTAACTGTACCTCAATATTATAATTATTCTAGAGCAGTGCCAAACCTCCGGAAGCACCACAAGAAGGAGAAGAAAGAAAATTCCACCTTCTCCAAGATGAAAAAACCAAATTAGCAGACTCCTTTGACAACTTTGTTTCTTGCAACATAAAAATATCACAATTAAATAAGTCCATCTGGGACTTAATTAAGTGTCTCTTGTTAGGGACATTTAAGCCCCTAACATTCCAAGAAATAATTCTCATTGTCCTCAAGGGGAGGCCGAAGCTCCCCTCTTCCCATTAGTCAGAGAATTTTTGCTTTCCACAAAGCAACCTTCCAAATTACGTTTCACAGCCCCTGACCTTGTCACAGGAGGACTAGTCATAGATCTTTTACTCCTCTTTCTTTTTAAACTTATAGGAGTTAGGCATGTTTTCTTAGGCCTACCAAGAGAGACCGAACGCCTCCCTTGCCCACTAGTAGGAGAAAGGGACAAACTCTTTTGAATTCCAGCATCAATTTCCATTTGAGTCTTAAGATTATTTAGAGGCCTACCTCTCCCAAGACAAACCACTCATGGTGAAAAAACCAGAGTTGTTTGGACAATTGGTAAACTCTTGCATGACTTTGGAGAAGCTAGGATAATTGGATTATCCTCAAAACCGCATTCTGTTGCAGCCAAAACCGCAAAAGGATTAGCAGATTCTGAAATTGGAAGGGTCGATTTTATACCCCACAAATCATTCTCAATTGAACAAACAACTCTATCAGTAATACCCTCATCCATCTGATGTGCATGATTGTTAAAAATATCATTTACTTGTTGAACCGGATTCTCATCTGGCATAATAACTGAAACAACCTCTGACGGATTACTATTCCCTAAGGAAGATTCATTAGCCATATTAATTTCAACATTCAGAGGGGAATTATTAGACACCAAATTCTTAATTTCCTGAACTAAAGAAGCATCATTAGGAAGACCTATGGCAGGTACCTGTTTAATAGTTTCCACATCAATCAATACATTTTTATCTAAATTCACATTCTTTGAAGAATCAAAAACCTCTTTATGAGTGCATGAAGGCAAATTGTCATCCTTACCTTTTATGTGATTATTTGGCATCTTAGGGCAATCTATTGTCAATGAATGATCTACTTCATTTATCAGGGGATTACCATCCATCACTATACCCCCATTATTAGAAAATGTCTTCAGAAAAGATGAAAGTGAGACCGAACCCAAAGTGTGATTATTTGGTTTCCCAGAACTACGATACAATGGATTATTTTCAAGATTAATGTGATCTATTTCTACCAATTTATGCGAAGAGACATTTACACATCCTTCAACCGAAGGTCCCATTGACAAACTATCTTTATTAAGGGATTTAGGGACAGAGCCAACAACCTGCTGGTTTTTCTTAAAATCCATAAGCAACAGAGCATCCAAAAGTAAAGGAGACTTAAGAAGCCCTGTATCTAATTTCTTAATTGACTGGTGCCAAATACCATCATGAGACTTGATATTACAAGTATGGGGGCAAACTTTGTTAGGCTTAATAAGAACACAAATTTTTACCAGAACTTCCCCCTCCACAAAGTCCATTTTAGATGTTAAAAAAGTTCCAATAGTATTTCCAATTTGCTCAAGAACATCTGGATCCATAAATTCAAAAGGAATTTTTGGTAAACCAAACCATAAAGGAATAATTTTTGAACTAGACCAAGCAGGAACAAAAAAAGGTTTCCAAGCCACAACTGAAATTAAATGTTTTCCAAACCAATGATGCAAAGTTCTTAATACCTCATCTCTGAAAGAAGGAGAATCAAAGACAATAATAAAAGCATTCACAGACAATAATTGAAAATAATGCATATCCCCCCATCTTTTCTGCAACTTATGATAAAGCTTTAACAAACTAATTTGATCACCCCAAATTTCCCAAGAAATAGCATTCGAATGCAAGCAATTCACTTTCTGATCAACATAGGAACCCAGAATATCAATACAAGGAATAGGAGCCCAAACCTATGATGAAGAAACCCCCGATAGAATAGGATCAATAGGTATCTTACTTACCTTTTCTAGACTATCTTCCTTGAGGTTCACATTTACCTTATTTCCCACCTGCTATGAGGAAATAGAAACCCTAGCCGCAGTCTCCTTATTTGCCAAGTCAATGACCCTAGCAAGCATTTGCTGATTTCCCAAATCCAAAGACCATTTCCCCAAAAAACCCTTCAATTGCTTCTCAGAATTCCCTTAATTCTCACCATTATTAAAATACCCTTGAGTGAATCTCCTTCCATTGTTATTCTGCCTCCATGCCACACTGCGTCTTTTCCAAAAGAAGCCTTAAAGTATTTTGAAACTGGTCGAAAAACCTTGTTATTTCCGCTCTGGTTTACTTGTATCGCCATGTCCTTTCATCTATCATTCATGTAGACCTACTGCGGAACATGAGGCGGGTCTTCCCAGCCCACATCCACCCATGAACCCAAATGCCTTCTATTGGCCATGACTGTATTCATTTACTAAAATTTGTAACCCTAAAAATCTGTTATTGTTGCAACAAACCTTAACTATCAAATATTCACTCCGTTGAACTCCTTGGAATAGCCTGGAGTAGATTATTGTTGACGTCTATATTGTTATTATTCTAAACTTTGACTTCATATAATATCTTTTATATCTGAAAACCTCCTTTTGTTTTTGTAATTCTAGATTTTGACTGATTTTACCCACCTTGAGTTTGGAATTTTGCTTCTAGGCCTGATTTATCTCCTCCAAGGCCTGATTAATTCATTCTCTTTGCTTGGGTATGCTGGTCTGCTCCTATGTTCTGTAAGCTTGTTCCAGATTTGCTGTAAATGGCTTGATGATTGAGATGAATAGTTCGCTCCTCTCTAATCCTTAATCTGATCTACAAGTTTTCCCTTCAAATTCACCCAGATCTACTAGTGAAAACCTTAAATTTCATCTTCATCCTCTGCCTTGTTCTCAACAGTGTTGAAATAATGTAGCTCATAGACATTATGCTTTTTAGAATACTTCTTTGTCAAGTACTTCAAATATCTTTTAGAAAAGGTCATCTCATAAGTGATATTGAGTTTGTTCTTTAACTTTAGATAAGAAATTAGAATAGAGCTACTATGTTTGACACTATCTTCCCTCTTTAATTACTATCCCATATCTAGAATCTTCTAATTCCAACTTGTGTTCAAAATAGGATTTCCCTTTCTCTCTTCTCGAGATTTAATTTAATGAGATTTGACATTTGTTTAAAATTTTATATTTTTTAATGGTGAAAATTAAATTTTATATCCACACAAATTAATAACTATTTAAGCTATTTCAGAACATAATGATTATACTAAGTATCATGCCATGGTAGGAACTAATAATACAATGAAATAGAAAGCATTTTTAAATCCATAAAAGGCAAACTGAAATGAACTGGAATTTGAAATTTTTTCATTAATATGTTGCACAAATTTACAATTTTTGACTGTCGTAGTCCCTGTCCCTCCAAACGTTTAAAGCTAAAATGAAGGAGGTTATGAGGAAATAGCCAAAAAAACAAAACTACTAGGAGCTAGGGCACTAGCAGTGGATGGTGGACCAATGTTATCCAAAAAACAAGACAAAAAATGGAAACCCTTCATGGGTAACCCTAGTCCCTAAGGATCTTGCCCTCCATCTAAGTAGAATTCTTCAGAGATGAGAAGCTCTGAGAATTATTCGAACCATCTGTAGTCTTTAAATTCATCCATGAAAAACCATTTCTAGAGTAAATCCCTACCAATCCGTGCCCATTTCCTATGTTGTGTCAACTTCTCAGCATTCAAGTATAAAAGAAAAGGTTGTCTCGCCACATTTTGGTCACAGAGGAGAAGCTTGGGTAAATCACTCGCCCAAGGGATCCCCACCCCTACTTCTGCAAAGACAACAATAGTAACATCGCCC